>NW_026067941.1:3942111-4018523 GCF_014885135.2 Alexandromys fortis | reverse complement strand
CTCCCCCAATCAAGTCCCCCTCCCTCGTCAGCCCAAAGAGCAATCAGGGTTCCCTGCCCTGTGGGAAGTCCAAGGACCACCTACCTCCATCCAGGTCTAGTAAGGTGAGCATCCAAACTGCCTAGGCTCCCACAAAGCTTGAAGAAATGAGTATTGGCTTTGTGGGAGCCGTACTTTTCTTGCTACTGGGTCCAAATCCCTGATTAGAAACAGCTTGAGGAAGGGCTAATTTCAGCTTCCTGTGTGAGGAGAAACGGACCATTATGGCAGGATGGTAAGGCAGCAGGAGTGTGGGTCACATTGTGTTGCTTCCGGAGTCCAGGTAAAGAGAGGAAGCGGGTCAGGCTATAAAACCTCCAAACCCACCTGCAGCGATCTACTCAATAGCAAGGCTTCGCCCCTAAAGGTTTCACCGCCAAGGCAGACATCTCATGTTCAGACCTTGACAGGGTCCTTGTAGCTCTAATTTGCACAGTGGCCAGAGCGTGCTTTGGGACAAGGGTTGTGTATAGGGATGAGACTTGCTTCATACACAGTGCGACCATTAAGATAAATGATGATCTGAGTCTATATTTTTAAAAATCAAAGTGAACACACACACACACATAGAAATCCATGGGCAAACTGCCAATATTTTAGAAAAAGACCAGATCAATATTATCAATTTTCTTTTGCCTCAGAGTCCATGGGACTCAATAGTCTTGCCCTGTCTTGCCCTGAAACACAGGCATCTTGTTCATCATGAAACTAGTGGATTCGTTCTGAGTTTCATGAACATTATATTTCTCTTGGGTTCTGAGATTTAGGCCTCCCCACCATGTTTTGAGTCTGAGATTCTTGTCCCCATTCTTTAATGGTTCACCACCTGACAGTTAACTCACAGTAGGTTCGAGGCTTTTCTCTCTTCTGTTAACGTTGGTATAGAGGACAGGCTCCCAGAAGCTGGAGCTTGGACAGTCCCATCGGAAAATCTTCCTGGGCTCCTGACTGTATCATTCTCATCTGGTTTCCTCTTGCCCTGACCCTGCCTTCATCAGAACCTTCAACCTGCGACCTGATGCCACCTCTTGCCAATGCCATGAGAGCAAGGGGCAGGTGTTTTGTCCCATTCTGGAGGAACTGATTCCTTGTGATGGCCTGACTGTAATCTCATCAACCTAGAATAACTTGACACTCCCATTGGTCTGAAACACAAGTTGTTTTTCCTTCAAACCTCAGGCCTGAGGTTGTGGCTGGCCTCCTCAGAGAGGGCTGTGACCATGTTGTCAGATGCTTTTCCATTACACCTCTCGCCAAGAGATTCCCTGAGCAGTGGGGAGAGGCAGAGCATGGAGCCAGGGATGAGGAAGCTGCAGGCTCCCCTCTCACCGGGAGCTCTCCTCCCCTTGAAGGAGCCCTCAGCTGGTACAGAGATCCAGACAAGACACCAGTGATGAGCAATGCAAACTCCAAGGAATCTGTGACAGAGGGTACCGGTTCTCGGGTGACTGGCAGCTCTGGTTTTGTCATAAGAAGCCTCAAGATACCATTCCATCATCTGTGGTGAGCTAGGTGGGGCAGAAGCAATGCACGGGTCTGAACAACCCTGCCCCTTAGCAGCCTTTGAACCATGGAGCCCTGGCTATTTCTTGGGACCATCAAGATGAGCTAGTCACTGAGAAAATGTTTAGAAACTCAGACTCCAAACAAATGTAAAGTGTTCTGTTGGGGTGAGGCCCACTTGTTGGTTCCTGGCTGCCCAGCTAGCTTAGACCCGAAATAATCACATAGAAACTGTATTAATTAAATCACTGCTTAGCCCATTAGCTCTAGCTTCTTGTTGGCTAACTCTTACATCTTAATTTAACCCATTTCTATTAATCTGTATATTACCACGAGGTCATGACCTACCATCAAAGTTTCAGTACATCTATCATCTATCTCTGGCGGCTCCATGGCATCTCTCTTTGACTCTGCCCTTCTTCCTCCCAGCATTCAGTTTAGTTCCCCCCCACCTACCTGCGTTCTGCCCTATCAACAGGCCAATGAAGTTTCTTTATTCATTAATCAATAAAAGCAACACATAGACAGAAGGACCTCCTACACCAGTGTTCTCTTTTAATAGTTAACTAGCCAAAAGTGTCTAGTAAGAACTTTTAACATGAACTGCCAAGACAGGAGGTGGTCCCCACATGACACACAAAGCAGCGTGGGCCACAGTGTTGAGACGATGCCTGCTGTGGCCACAGGTCCCACAGGAAATGTGAAGGTGAAGGCCTAGTCCCTTTATACTTAGACTTTTGTGATTGGTGAGAAGGTGTTCCCATAGTAGGCTGAGCAGGTATAGGTCTGAGTGAGGTAGTAGGAGAACACTATACTATAGACCTTGTTGAGAAACCCTGGGTGCTGTCCTGAGAGAGAGGGCAAGTGATACATGCAAGACAGACTTCTCTCGGGCTCATGCCTGGAAAAGAGGAGTTCCACGTACACCCTGCATGGAGAACAGGAGCACCATAAGAAGCAGTTTTGGAAATCTAGGATGACCACAAGTACCCATGTAGCAGGGACCTGTCTCAGGTCTGCAGAGCATGTGACCCAGCGCTGTAGACATCTGCTTTTCCCCTTTGCCTCTCCAGCCATTAAGCCTGCTTCCTCTGTTTCTAAGTAGGAAGACAAGGCCTCTCAGGTCAAATAGTCATTTCTTCTGCTTCCTTTGCAGCTAGGCCTGGGCATAGAGCTGAGAGCCACATATCAAAACTTTGATTCAGGCCTTAAGAACCACACAAAGAAGAGTCAGCGCATCCCCTAGCAGTGGTCATGGCAACCTCCTTAGGTCCGAGGGTCAGGGATGCCCAGTGACCTGGGCCAGAAGCAGACGTGGTAGCAACAGAGGTGCCTAGTGCTCAGTGACGTCAAAAGCAGTTGCAAGCACCTCATTAAGCTCTTTTGGGCATGTGATTTGGGTTGAAGTCCTAACTGATCTCTTGTTGTTCTTGTTTAATTTCCAAAGCTGAATCAAAGTAAATATTTGCAGACTCCTAGGTACATGGCAAAGCCACGTGAGCTCCCACTGAGAGAGCAGCTACCTAGGCATAGAGAGAGCCTTCACCAGGAGCCAAACCTTCCAGCTTTCGTCTTCAGTTTCTCAGTCTCTGGAACTGTGGGAGAGAAGTGTCTGCTATTTAAGTCAACTAATCTTTAGCAGTCTAAGATGATACCTTCTAGGAGGTTCCTTGGTCTCCTTAATCTCTGATCAAGAGATCGAAAGAGGACATCATGGGGTAGGGGACAGAAACAGTGTAAGAGCTGGAGGAGGAACGGAGTGCTATGACCATTAACATTGTCTCCTGAACATGGCATAGCTACCTCACCTAGGAATTCATGAATAGCAGGGGCCCATCCATACTCCTTCACGGATAGGGAGGGCTTCATGAGTCCCTCCCTGAGGACCTGTAGGCAGTTAATGGTTGCTGTGGTATAGCCTGGTAAATTGTTCCTATTTAATTAAATAATCTCCCATCCATGTTCATCCGAGAAATACTAGTTAAATGCAGTGGGGCACACACAAAGAAACTAGAAAGTAGGAAGTAGGCTTATTGGGAATAAGAAGTCGTTCTGCAAGAGGTAGGTATAAGAGGTGATGGTGGCAGAGGGAATATAATCACAGATAAAGATAGATAGATAGATAGATAGATAGATAGATAGATAGATAGATAGACAGACAGACAGATATAGAGAGATGGAACAAATTTTTTAAAAGAAAATAAATATCCTTACCATTTACATAAGAATATTGAAGATTCACACAGATGAACCTTCACCTAGATCCAAGCCAGTTCCTCTGGCTTCAGGACACACCTGACCCTTTCATTGGCAACACAGATCTTTGGCTGGGTCATCAACTTAAAGTGAAAGAATGAGTCCAACTGTCCAGATCACATGGGGACAAGATAAACTTTGATCTGCACAGGAGGAAGTCGCAAATTTTTGGATCAGAGTTACGAAAATTTTTACTTTAAGAACATAATCCTCATGTATGTGGACTCTTCTATGTGGACACCTTTTAGAAGGTGTTCTAGTGCACACTGTCTTGCCATGGATCGAAGAGGTCTTGACTTGCTGATTCAAAAGGGTACTAGCTTGGACTAGGAAGATGCTGAAAATGTCTGGCCATTGGTCAGAAAGGTCAACAAAGTCATCCTGCTCCTCAGAGCTGGGCCTGACCCCTGTCCTAGCCCTGGTAACTCACTGTGGTTCTGGTGAACAGTGAGCTCCTACACCAGCCAGACACCCTGAGAAAGGAGACAGGTAGCATCTGCATCACCTCTCAATCCTGCTGCACAGGTGTGGCTTAAGGGAAAGGGCAAAAATTCTTTTGAGTCATAAATAGTCAATGAATATTCACAGTTATGTGACTTTTTTCCAGGGAGACCTGAGCAATCATCTCTGTTCTTACTAGGTTAGGCACCAAGACCACAGGAACAGTTCCACCTGGTCTAGCTTGATGAACCAATAAGTTTATTGAGGTTACTTACAGGAATGTGGGTACCTGAGAGGCAGCTGAATCTCAGGAAAAGCCACCCTAGCACAGGTGACCTGAAAACTGAACTCCTATGGTTCTATGTGCAACTTACAGGCTACTCCATCAAATGGAGTGCCCTGTCCCCAGTAATGGTTTGTTGCTTTTGCATGTATATGTGTATGCAGAATTATTGCTTCTCAGATGCTGGAGCCCACGGAAATGGATTTGTTCCACCTTGACCTAAGGTCAGAGAGTTCAGGCCTATTCCTGCTCCTTCAAGGTTATGACAGGAGGTTTGACCCAGAGTGTGAATGCCTATGGGATCCTTGGCCTAAGATGTGATTTCTGCATGTCGTGGCTAAAGAACAGAATACCTAACTCAGGATATAGTTACTTGATGTTTGAGGTATTGAAGAGGTTTGTCAGTTTGTTCTTTGTATCAAGGTAAAGCAGTCTTTTGCCCTGCCCCCTTTTCGATTGGAGTCTATAAAGCATTTGAAAAATATACATGGGCAGATTCAGTCCTCACTAGGTTGCCCTCCCAACTCTATTCTGTGTCTCTGTCCATTTCTTTTGTGTCTCTGTTTTTCCTGCCTAATATTTCTAGCCCACACACTCCTACCCTGGACCGTGCAAACCTGTTGAGGCTGGACCCCAACAGATGACCCTCCACGTGAGGCTCTGCCAAGCACCACCTACCTTGGATTTTATTGTTGCTGTTTGTTTTATTTTGAGGCAGGGTCTCTTACTGGCCTGGCGCACACCAAGTAAGCCTGAAGGATTTGACTTTCTCCACTTCCTCCAGGAAGGAATTTTGATTTAGAGAAAACAGCCACACAACACTGTGCTGGCTCTCACAGTGGGCAGGGGAATACATTTACAGGTTGGGTGTTTCTAATCTAAATGTCCCCAAGATCAAAGCTTTCTAAGCACTGACATGATGCAAGTCAGCAATTTCACACCAGGCCCGTGTGATGGTGCTCTGGTTTGTTCTCTATTCTGTGATAAATCCATGACCAATGGCAACTGGAGGAGGTGCTGTGGGATATTTGTGTACTATGTGAAGTTGTATTGCTGTGATTGGTGTAATAAAGAGCTGGATGGTCCATAGCCAGGCAGGAGGTATAGATGGAACTTCTAGACAGAAAGAGATAGCTCTGGGAAGGAGAAAGGCAGAGATGCCATCCACACAGAGAGGAAACAGGAGGTGTAAGATTGAAGAGAGGTAAAGCCATGTGGCAGAACACAGATGAATACAAATTGGTTAATTTAAGTTATAAGAGCTAGTTGAGAACAAGCCTAAGTTAAAGCTGAACTTGCATAATTAATGAGTGTTTGTGTTATTAGTTGTGGACTGGCAGTCCTAAGAAGAACAGGGAGGAAGGGGTTTATTACACAGAAGGAAGTCAGGACAGGAACTCAAGCAGAACTGGCACCAGAGGCAAGAACTGAATCAGAGACAATAGAGGAATGCTGTTTACTGGCTCTGTCTAGTAGATTGCTCAGCTCACTTTCTTAGACAATCCAGGATCACCTGCCCAGAGATGGCACCACTTGCTATAGGCTAGACCTCCCACATCAAAGCAAATGCCCCATGGAATTGCCTAAGGCCAATCTGGTGGAGGCTATTCTTCAATTGAGATTCTCTCTTCCAAAATGACTCCAGCTTGTGTCAAGTAGACAAAAGACTAACCAGCCCAGATGGGTCCATTAGGATGCAGGTCATCAGTGCTCTAAGTAGGCATTGTGCAAAATTGTCTTCCAGCCAGATGTATAAGGTACATGTGAAATATATAAATGACTTTGGACTTACATTAGGGTTCCCTCCCCAAGATAACTCATAGTGTATCCAGATTCAAATAATCCAAAAATCTTAACCATGACTGGTTTTAAATATGTCAGAGAGGCATATTTAGCATGTGTGTGCATGTGTGTGTGTTATACATGTGGACATGTTGGATTTTGCTGTGATGAGGACTATAATATAGTCCACAGATAACACAATGCACAAAGTTCTTTTCTTCAGGCCCCACATAGTTAACTCATCCAACAGTTTTCTTAGTTTTTGTTCAACTCTCATATCTGTAGCTAATCTATGAATAGAATTTAACTTTCATCCAACAAGTGGAACTCAGCTCTGTCTGAGTGAGGGAACTCTTTTCCCGAGGAGTTAATTGTCACTACAAACAATGATATCTCCTGACAAATCTGTGCAACCCATGTTCACTGTACTGAATATGTTCTTGTTTCAGTTGGAAGTCAAGGCAAGTATCTAAGTTTATTTATTTTTCTGACATGTATTTACTATGCTTGTATGTTACAGGGGAGGAGGACACATGCCTTCTCACATGGGCACAGATTACAACCTGTAGAGTCAATTCTCTCCTTCTGCCATTGGGTTCTGGGGACTGTTGTAGCAAATGCCATCATCTGCTGAGCCATCTCAGGCACCAGACTTTTATACTTAATCTGCATTATTAACATTTCTTATCTACTTTGTTAAGCCCAGACAACCAACAAAACAATGAACCAAGCACTACTTATGGCATTTGCTAATCCTGTGGCATCCATGGTCCTACAATGGCCAGTTTGAAGCCATCCTAAGATCACCAGCTGTGAGGCTGGAGTTGTTTATACAGAACATACATGAGGATATTGTATTGTTTTTCTCCTTCAGGACATAGGACATAGCTTACAGATAATACAGTGCACACTAGTCTTTCCCGTAGATTCCACAGCTAATGGAATGGGATGCTTTTGACTTTTGCTGGTCATTAAAGAAGAGACACACAGTAGTAAGCCATTGTACATACTTAAACCAGAGTGATGAATGACAGCAGGGCTGGAAATACTGTCAAAAGAGAAAATGTAAAATAACTATGCCAACCCGTGTGTGGGGTTATCTATTACATTTATGCATGTACATCGCATGTGAATGCATATTCAGGTGCAAGAGAGAGAGAGAGAGAGACAGAGACAGAGAGACAGACAGAGAGAGACACAGAGAGAGAGAGAAAGAGAGTGTTTCTAGGGACAAGGTTAATGTCAGGTGTCTTCCTTTATTGTTCTCTACCCTATTTTTTGAGACAGAGTCTTTCAAAGAACCTATAGACTATCTAGCCAAAACTCCAATACTAAGGATGAGAAGCCCCCTTTTGAGTTGTTCTAAATTGTTCAAAAGACTCCCAAAATATTATAGACTATTACTGTTCTCCTCAGTTGCCCCAGAAGATAAGTCTTTATTACTAAAGACACCTTGCACTTCAAACACAGAACTCAAAGGATCCAAGCTGTCTCTCATCTGAAATCTTCTTCCCGAGTACTAGCTTCTAGCAAGAAGGTACCATGTAAGCTTCCAGAGAGGACCAATCACCCTACGTAAGTACAATGCCTACTCACCACAACGATGGCCATCATGGCACAGCAACCTAAGGGTCCAATAATGGCATGCATATCATAACAGCTCTCTGATTGGATTTAAGGCCTGCTCAACAAGAGAGAAGTCAAGCCTGGTACTTGAAACCTGGCAAACTACTCAATTCTAGTGAAGTCATGAATCTTGAAGGAAAACCTATCCCTATTATTTTACTAAACCAGCATAATCCCTAACTACATTCTAAATATTTATTCTTATACTCACAGCTAAGTGTAGTTCTCACCCCTTATCCAGGAAACTTCTCTTTGCAACAGACAAAGACCACTACAGAACCTTACAACTGATCAAAATGCAGAATTGTAGAATCCAATCCCACCCGAGACACCTATGATATAATCCCTGCACCAAAGGCTCGGAGATCATTGCAGAAAGGAGAAAGACTATAAGAGTCAGAGGGCCAGGAAGCCACTGCGAGACTCTATCTCCTACAAACGATAGGGAAGCTACACCTATGAAAACTCACCCACATGACTGCGCAGACATGACCTGAGCAAGGACAACATCGGTAGACATGCTAATGTTGAAGGGGGAAAGCCCAGGAGACCTCAACCCCAGGCAAAGACTTTTTACCCCAGGGAAAGCACACCGATTGGTTATCCAGTACCAAATGATCAGCCCTGGAAATATACACATACAAGTAATAGTGTATAGACTGAGCAGTGTGTATTTATGTATTTAGGAACACACACATGCACACACAACAATTATAGAAAAAGAGTCCAAGAATTTGAAAGAGAGAAAAGGGGAGGGGCATATGTGGGAAGGGAAGGGGGAAATAATATAATTATATTATAAACTCTCATATATATATATTTCTTTTAAAAAGAGCAAGCAAACAGAGGACCAAAGCATACTGATGCACCTAGACTAACTGACAAGCCCCAAGGATCCTCCTGCCTCCACCTCCCTAGTTCCGGCATGTGCTGCCACAACCAGCCTTTGATGTGGGTGTAAATGATCCAGACTTAAGGCATTATGCTTGTACAACAGCACTCTACCCTCTTAGCCATCCCCCAAGCCCTTCTACCTTAGCTGTTACTAAATTATTTCATTATAAATCTATATTTATGGACTGGTTCTATAAATCTATAATTAAAGGCTTGGCTCACAACCAAAATATAAATCTATATTCACACACAGCACAACACACACACACACACAGGCACACACAGCTCACAAAACTACTAAAAGCTTCCAGTCCTCAGAGCATGGGGCACAATGGAGCCCAGAGAGAGTCACGCCTCCCTATCCCTATACAAAGACTCTCTGGAGATGGGAAAGATGGGTGGCAGACTTGGACCAACTACTCCACCAGATGTTTTCTGTCTCCACAAGCAGTTGCAGCTGTTGGGAAGGATGGAGTCTGGGCTCTGGTGTGGCCCCTGGTGTGTTGTGCTCCAGCTCCTCCCACCAATGCGGATTTGACCTATTTTGAGAGCAGAAAAAAGCTGCTGATTGATTCTCCAGTTGCCCGCTTTGGCTACTGGTTGCGCAGACCGCACTCTGTCTCTGCAGTCACAGCCCAGGCTTTGACAACGTTTCCCATAACTGCAGGTCCGGAAAGAATGACACAGCTGGGGATCATTTTATAAACAATTAAGGCTAATGAGCTGACTCAGCAAAAGCAGGGGGAAAAAAAAGAGGCAGGAAACAGCCTTGGCTAGAGGGGAGTTATTGCCTTGGTGGCTGGTCCAGACCAGTTAGAGAGCAAAATGAGAGATCTGATTTATTAGCAAAGATGAAGATTTTCTGGCCTGACTTTGGCCCATCAACAGGATGTATGTCCATTGAGACTGTGGACAGCCATATTCTTTCCTATACTATCGGTAAAAGGTCAATTAGTTCAACCTCTATGGACAACAACTGACCTTGAACCTCACAGACTTGAATTCCTATTCCCTGTGATCTAGATGCTTAAGGATACTTGTGGCCACATTGTTTGATCTTGTAATCCTGGGTTAGATGCAAACTCAAAGTCTCTTTTAAGGTAATTTGCTAAACTTATACATGACAATGCTGTAAATCCAGACAAATGAGTACTATTCAACCACTCAAAAGAGGATGGCCATTCTTTGTGTCCTGTTGTTGAATGATCTTAAAGCTATTTAGTGCAAAAGGCAAGGCAAACTGCAGTATTCTGCCACTTGGCTATTTAAAATAATATTCTGGTACACCTAAGTGGACATATCTTTGGAAAAATATTCAAAAAGGTAGACTCAACTACTGAGGAAGAAAACTGATTTAAAAAAATAAAACAAGAAACAAGAAAGAGTTCCTAATATAGGCAGGATGGTTAATTTTGATCATCATTTTGATGGGAGCTGTAGTCCATTATCTCCCTGGCAACCCAGATCAACTCCCCCCAGCCAGTGTCTAAAATCCTGTCTTTGCCTGTTCATTCAGAGACATGAGGAGGCCAATGATGTGGGAGGCCCCTCTGCATGCTGTGAATGTTTTTATTACCATTGGTTAATAAAGAAGCTACTTTGGCCTATGGCAGGGCAAAATATAGTGAGGTGGGAAAACTAAACTGAATATAGGGAGAAAAAAGGCAGAGTCAGGGAGATGCCACATAGTTACCAAAGGAGAAAGACGCCAGAACCATACCGGTAAGCCATAGCCTTGTGGTGACATACAGATTAATAAAATGGGTTTATTTGAGATGTAAGAGCTAGCTGGAAATACGCCACCTGAGCCATCGACCAAGCAGTGTTGTAATTAATACAGTTTCTGTGTGATTATTCGGGTCTGGGCAGCTGGGAAACAAAAAAGCAGTCTCCACTTACAGACCAAAGAGGTCCTTTGTGGTGGTTTGAATGAAAGTGGTCTCCTTAGGCTCATAAGGAGTGGTATTATTTTTGGTGTGACCTTGGAGTAGGTATGACCTTGTTGGAGGAAGTGTGTCACAGAGAGTGGGCTTTGAGGTTTCAGAAGCTCAGGCCAGGCCCAGTGTGGCTCTCTTCCTGCTGCCTGCCAATCCTGAGGTAGAATTCTCAGCTACTTCTCCAGCACCATGTCTGCCTCATGATGCCATGCTTCCTACTATGATGATAATGGACTAAACTCTACCTATAAGTTGGCCCCAGTTAATGTTTTGCATTATAGGAGTTACCTTGGTCATGGTGTTCTATTCACAGCAATAAAACTATAAGACAGCCTCTTTAAACACGGCCATCTTAATTTCCAGTTCAAAGGAATCACTATCATTGCTGTGTTCCTGGTGAAAGCATTCCTTCCTCTAGAACCAAACCCTGTAGGCCAAAAGGGCAGAGTGACAGAACCAAAACCTTTGCTAGTGAGTCTCTCGGGATAACATAGATGTCATACTTATTTCTACCACTGAACTCTTGGACTAACCAGTCCGGAGTCAAGAGCTCCTGTTTCCATGAAAAAAGGAAAACCTGAACTATTTTTCATACTCCCATAGAGGACACACATGCAATGACCCTTGCTACTTTTACAATATATATATTACCATATACTGTTTGTGTAGACTCTGGGAATAAGAGATTGGCACCTTTTCTCTGACCTCAGCAGGCTTATCTCAAGTGGCCTCTAAGACTCCCTGTTGCACCTTCTCACAGAGGGGAAGGAGAACCATAAACAGCTAAAAGCATTAAAAATATTATTCCCTTGACTACAGCTGGAAGGTAGACAATTTCCAACGAAGGTTACTATTGTTTACCAGTGCTGACAAGAGTCCTTGAATTTCTCTCCGTCTTAAACCCTAGGATGAAGGCCAGTGAGACAACTGAATACAGACAGGACTACTAATTACCCAGACTCTGTAGGAATGAAGGTTTTGGCCAGTCTACCAGAGAAAGAACCAAAGCTAGCTGAGGCACTTCCTGAACACAAAGGAACACAGTAAACTTGAAGTGTGTGGTTATAAATACTAGCCACCACCATGTGGTAAATTACAGACACACTAATTGTCATGAAGATTCCCTTCCTTATTACACAACAAATGCTTGTGTCAGTAGACATTTCTCATCTCTTATTCTCTTACCATAAAAGATTAAGCATTGATAATTTTATACTATAGTGTTTATATTATACAGCATGAGGAAAAAAATAAATATTATTTGAGAACTTTACTTCTGCAGTAAGAATGATATACAGAGCCGAAGAAATGATAACCCTGTTGAAATAGGAGCGGCGGGGCTGCGTCCCCAGCACCCCAGCTGCCTGGCTGGCTCATGCCCGAAATAACAACACACAAACTGTATTCTTTTAAACACTGCTTGCCCATTATATCCAGCCTCTTTTCGGCTAACTCTCATACCTGGACTAGCCCATTTCTAATAATCTGTGTAAGCACCCCAAGGTGCGCTTACCAGGAAGATTCTAGCCTACGTCCATCCTGGGTCGGAGCTGCCTGGGAGAGCAGAGCCTGGCGTCTCTGCTCCAGAGCAGAGCTGTTGAGTCTCTGCGGGAGCAGAGCAGAGTCTGACCTCACTTCCTCTTCCTCCCAGCATCCTATTCTGTTTACTCCTCCCACCTATGTTTTAACCTATCAGGGCCAAGGAGTTTCTTTATTGCTTAACCAATGAAATCAACAGATTGATATATGACACTCCCACATCATAACCTCAATACTGTCTTTATTTAGAGGTTAACTATGGCTTAAAGAGATGTACGCCAAAGGACAAGGGTGATCTAGATTGGTCAGTTTTATTTGACAACTTAGGCCCACTAAGAGCCTTCTTCCTAGGTCTGTCTCTTAGGATGCTTCTGGAGAAGAACAGCATTCAGTTTTTTGAGCTCAGCTGATTGATTACCCTCCTATCATCAATGAACATCATCCAGTCCATTAAACAAAACAAGAGGTAAGAACAGCAGAAATTTCCCCATTCCTTCTTGCATGCTAATTTCAGCTGTGATATCCATCCTTTTCTGCCCTTAGACTTGGATTTATGTCCATCAAAATACCCATTCTCAGGCTTTTAGACAAGAATTCAACTATACTACTCACTATCCTGGGTCTCCAGCTGATGGAAGGCATATGTGGGCCTTCTCGACCTCTGTAATTGAATAATCATGATAATAATAATCTGTAATTGAATAATAATAATAATAAAGATAGATAGATAGATAGATAGATAGATAGATAGATAGATAGATAGATAGATGTTGGATCGATAGATATGTGTTGATTCTGTTTCTTTGGGAAAGGACTAATTAGCACAGCTGGTTACACTATGGACTTTACCAAACCCATGCAGTATCCAATGGTCAGCCAATCAGTTCCTCTTTCCTGTCTTCCACTGAGGATTCCCACTGACTAAACTCAACCAGAAGCCAGAAGGCAAAGAACTCTTGGCTAACATCCAAATCGGTCAATCTCCTGGACACAAAGCAGAAAGAAAGATCCCTGTGGGTCCAGGCTGGGGAAGCCGATGGGGTGGGCAATGGAAGCCATCCCCAAAAACACATGGTCTTAAAGAGTTCTCACCTTAGGACCTTGGTATCAAGAGAGATAGACAGCAAGTACAGGGCTCAGACTCTATCTAAATCAACTCTCTTTTCTATTATCTCATTTTTTCTGGATCTCAATCTCCTCATTTGTAAATGGAGAGGGTTTTTACTGACTACCATCTGTAGGCATCTATCTTACTGGCCTCTTGGACACAGGGCCTCAGTACCCAAGCCATCACGACTCAGGTTTCACACGGGATAATGCTCTACAAAACAGACCACTCTGAACTCTCCGTGCAGCCTGGGATCACAGAACTCTCACAACGGAAAGCTACCTGTTCTACCCCAGAGTCCGTTTGAAAGCACTGTCTCTTAACGTAGCAATCTCAGCCTAAAGAATCCGTTTGTAGCGTTCCTCACATGCCCCCTCCTCCAGAGCACCTGAGGCATACTCCCCACGGAGCTTCTTGTGGCATGGTTTGAAAACACTGTCCAGAAGGCTGACTCTACATCACAGTACAAGAGGTTTTAAGTTCGTTTCCTCTTTAATAAAAACAAGCTATTATTATGTGATAATTATTTTTTAAGCAAAGATAAGAGCTTTGAGGCCGCCAAGCCACCAAAGGCGTTGCGGCATGGAACTTTTTGCTAAGCCGTGAAATTGCATTCCGAAACATTCGCAAACAACCCAATCAGCCAGGTGTTAGGCTCTCAATCATAGGCCTCACGACACATAATCAAGTATCAGTCAGCAGGTGTGTTAAGTGGTGATGGAAATAAACAGGTGCCTTTGTGGCTGTTTGAGGGGGTTCACAGCATTAAGACGGAGAGCCTTGCACTTCCGGCAGGCGGATGTCCGAAGCACCTCAGCGCAAAGAACCCGGGCAATAATCATCACAGGAGTCGGCAACCAAACTGGAGTTTAAAACGCCTTCGGTTTTACCGTAGAAATCTGTTTATTTCCTTTATTCCCAGGACAGTCACAGGGTCACCCTTAGGCAGGGTGAGCCTTTGAAAACTCATGGGCACAACTGCTTCCTTATCAAATGAAAGCTTGTGATCCACTGAGTGAAAAGCATATTCAGACTCCGTATACCCATTAAGTGTCACAGCTCTGGGGACTTGTCCCCCCCCCCCGTCTCTGCAACGTCACAGGGGAAGAGTTGGGAACTCTGAAGAAAAATCCATTACTTTTTTTTTCCTTCCCCATACATTCAAAATGGTTTCCCCATGTCCCCATAGTTAATCTAACATAATCTTCTAAGAAACAGTGATGGATTTGGGGGGACAATTTAAGGGTTTATTGTTCCCCAAATAAGACTCTAACTAGAAGCCTTAGTTACTTTTCAGTTGTTGTGAACAGACACCAAGGCAGTTTATAAAAGAGAGCATTTAATTGGGGGCTTGCCTACAGTTTCAGAGGGTAAATCCAAGAGCATCCCAGCGGGAAGCGTGGCCACAGGCAGGCATAGAAAGCCCTGGAGCAGTAGCAAAGAGCTTGCATCTGATCCACAAGCTGGAGGCAGAAACAGAGCTAACTGGGAATGGTGTGGGATTTTAAAACCTCAAGTCTACTCCCAGTACACACCGCCTCCAGCAAGACCACACCTCCTAATCTTTTCCATACAGTTCCACCAACTGTGGACCAAGCATTCAAATATATGAGCCTATAGGGACCATTCTCATTCAAATCTCCACACCGGGTCTGAATGGGTCAGAGATTGAATACGCCCAGGAGGCTTCATCTTTCGTTCCCACCAGCCCCCGAAAGCTGTGGGTAACTGGAAATCTCATTATGACTTCTCATTGCACTCATCTTTCTTCTTCTGCCATGGAATTCATGGGTTCTGGTTAGCGTGTACTTGAGGCTTTTGTATCTCAGAACTGTCGTCTGAGTCTATTTGTAAACACAGCAAAGTTTTCTAAGCTGTGACTGTGCACACCTGTGGCCCCAGCACTCAAGAGGGTGATGCAGGAGAACCTCTGTTTGGACAGCAGCCTGGACTGCATCATGAGTCTAAGACAAACCTGAGCAATTTAGTGAGACACTGTCAAAATAATAATAATAATAATAATAATAATAATAATAATAATAATAATGTTTCCTCTCTAAACAGGAATTCCAGACATCTTTGGTCTTTTCTGGCATCCCACTGTCACAAAACACTCCTCTTTCTTCTTCTGTATATGTTCACTCTTTTCTCCCACTGGACTGGAAACGGCTAATCTGGATTAGGCTTCTGCCTATCAGAGGGAACTCATAGCCCTTTGGCCCTTTACCATTGTGGGGTTGCATAGCATTAAGCAGAACTGGAAATACCTTCAGAATTCTATCATACAAATGACTCAGACCAGTTCAGAGGATTCTCCCTCATCACGGTATGTCAATAAAGTTTTCAGCTCTCATTTCAAGGAGGAAATGGAAATATCGGGAAAGATCTGACAATTCTTCTCTTGTGAATATGGCCCCAGAACTGAATGGGATGTGTATATATTAAAAAAGGGAGAAGCCACTAGAATGGCTTACACCACGGAAATTGCATAGCCCATCAATGGGTATCTACATAGTGGAGTGGCTGAGAGGCCAGTAGCTGCTCAGTCAATGAAGCTGGAAAGCCTCAACAGTCTGATGTTGAAGGCCTAGAAGATTCCTGGAGAGTCCCTGACCTTCAGTCAAGGCTGAAGAAGCTGGAGTCTCATATCAATGAAGGATGGCCAATGCAGCAGAACAACAGGCAATGTGGCAGTAACAATACTCACCAGCAAGTAAAGACACACAGGAAACATGGCCTTTCTCAGACTCTTTCTATCTAGGAAAATGCTACCCACTCTGAGAGAGGGTGTCCCTCCATTAATCCATTCTAGAAATGTCCTTACAGTCCTGACAAAAGACATGTCTCTTAGTTGATTACAGATCCCACTAAGCTGAAAATAAAGATTAACCATCACACACACACACACACACACACACACACACACACACAATGGATTCTGCGAAGTGAGTCTCATTATCTTCAGACTTGCAGTCAATGGTGATCCCATCAGGCTCAATTGGATAGTTCCATACCCATGGTCACACAGAAACCCTAATTAAACCCAGTGGGTCATAAAACAAAAAGACACGAACATGGCAAAGGACCTTAGTGCCAAAATTTCTTCTCAAGAGATGTGAGCAATGTCTCCCCATCCTCCTATGGTCCCAATGACAAACCCAGGTATGATCTCACCAGAGTTCCTTCTGGGGAACCAGTGAGTTTATTGAGCTTAATTACGGAGCAAAGACAAGGGGACACTTAATGAAATGTGGGTGCTTCCCCCAAAAGGCTATACCAGAAAGACTTTACCCAACAAGCATGAAGGCTTGTGACCCTCCCTGACCTTCTACGGGGGGATGTAGACAGTCAACAAGCCAAATGGGATATTTTGCAAGCAGGCATAGCGGAACTCCCAAAGATGGTTCAGAGGATAGTCCTATAGGGAGGGTGGGGAGGAGGTTGACAGGGAGGGAGATAAAATAGTGGCAGGGAAAATAATCAGAATACATTATGTATATATGCATGCATGTATGTATGTACGTGTGTATGCCTCCTTGAATGTAAGAATTTCTTCCTACGTTCTATCATGTCCCAACAGAAAAGAGGCTTCTGCTTCCCTCTAAAATGATTCCTCCTGCACCAGCTTCTCCCCCACTCTTAGCTTTGAGTCATCACCATTTGTACGTCATACAATGTTATATTGGAGGCTGGGATACAAGAAGCCGATCTATTTCAGCTGCTACATTCCAAGAGCCAGGATTCGGACATTTAAACCGCCTCATCGACATGAAGTTTTAAAAGCATCAAAAGGGCTAAGACCCAAAAGAAGTTTCAGAGTAGAAAATCTCGTGTGCTAAGACCTGGAGGATGAAGCAGATACCCCATTTACCTCAAGCCAGTAGGGGAGCTTTACTGGGATAGCTTGAAGAGATTAATAAATGTCTGCTGAAATTGAGGCATTGAAAGGACTTGGAACCAGCTCATGGCTGAGATACTCAGAGCAGCCTGTGGGCACAAAAGAAGACCTTCGTAATGACAACACCCATCAAATGCCAGTGTATATGGGAGAAATTTCCCAAGGTCCCATCCCTAGATAAAAAGCTACAGACAGCTGCTGGAGAGAGAGAGAGAGAGAGAGAGAGAGAGAGAGAGAGAGAGAGAGAGAGAGAGAGAGAGAGAGAATCAGTTTTCTTTGGTGACAAGCCTCCTGACACATTCTTATGGTACCCAAGGATGCTTTAAAAAAACTGTACTAATTCACTCTCCCCATTTCTGTTTTGTTGTGTTGTTGTGAGTGGAATGGGGGACCTTGTATAGACTAGGCAAATTCACTATCACTAAGCTGCATTACATCTTTACCAATCTGATCATGCAAAATAATCTAAATTAGCTTTTTTTTTTTAAAGGTAGGATCTCATCATGCAGCTTTGGCTGGCCTAGAACCTGCTAGGTATCTTGGACTGGTCTTGAACAGA
Organism: Alexandromys fortis; assembly: GCF_014885135.2. Classification (NCBI taxonomy): domain Eukaryota; kingdom Metazoa; phylum Chordata; class Mammalia; order Rodentia; family Cricetidae; genus Alexandromys; species Alexandromys fortis. The sequence goes on along the minus strand of NW_026067941.1, from coordinate 4,000,658 downwards.
CAGAGATCTACCTGCCTCCACGTCCCTGGTTCTAGGATTAAAGATGTACACCCCTAGTACCAGCCAGCATTTTCTTCATAATCAAGACTATGAAATTTTGGGGCTGGAGAGATGCCTCAGTGGTTAAGAGTGCTTGATGCTCTTGCAAAAGACTTTGAGTGGTTTCCTGGCACCCCATGACAACATACAACCATCAGTAACTCCAGTTCTAGGGGACTTGACACCTTCTTCTGACCTCGTTGAACACGCACACATGCAGGCAAAACATATATGTAGTAATATGATGTTGGGCTCTTCGGACTCTTTTGGGGGGCCCTTCACCCAGTCCCCAAAGGAATCACAAATGGAGGCTTATTCTTGGTTATAAACGTCCGGCCTTCGTTTGGCTTGTTTCTTGCCTGCTTTGCTTCGTTTATAGTATCCTGTCTACCCTTTGGCCTCTGTGATTTTCCCATTCTCTTACTTCTTTAACTCTTACTCTGTGGATTGCTGGATAGATGGGTGGCTGTCGCCTGATGCCCTCCTCCTTCTCTGGCTACTACTCCGAACCCCTTCTCCCAGTTTTTCCCACTATACATTCTCTCTGCCTGCCAGCCCCGCTTACCTTTTTTTCCTACCTCATTATTGGCTGTTCAGATCTTTATTAGACCATCAGTTATTCAAAAAAAAAAAGGCAAAGAATCACAGTTTCACAGAGTTAAACAAATACAACATAAACAAAAGTAACACATCTTAAAATAATATCCCCGACACACATATACATAAAGTAAAATAAATAAATCTGTAAAAAGAGTATGGAACTTCCCACATGCAAATAGCCTAGCTCCCCTATTCCTGTCTTGTCCATTTCTCTGACAGACTATTTGCCTTATCTGTAAATTTATAAAATTTACTTAGAGAACATATCCGGTATATGTACATTAAAACATTCATACATATAAAATAAAATTAATTAATTAAATTTAAATTATTTAGAGTATTACTTTGTGGTGGTGTTCGTCATGAGTTATTATCCCAGACTTCCTTCTAGCCTTTTCACTTTTTAAGTTTCTTCTTCTAGAAGAGATTAAACTTTTCATCATTCAACTATCTTTATATTTTCTTCATGATTTCCCTTTTTTTGGATCATACTCTCAGGTTCTTACCATCCATAATTATAAAAAAAGAGTCATCCATTTCTAATATGTGTATAACTTCACTTTATAGGTTGCTTCCTGGGGTATTGATATTGGAAGCAAAAGTGAAATCAGCATCCCATAGACCCAGATTCTGCCACCTGGTTCACAGTCATCCTTTCATGGAATGGTTGCGATCACATTTCCAACTTTTTTAATATTTAAATTTTTAATTAATTAATTTACTCTTTTAAAAAAATCTTTTCTCATTTTATGTACCAATCCCAGTTTCCACTCCCTCCCCTCTTCCTGCTCCCTCCACCTTCCCCCTCACCCCACTCCACATCCACTCCTCAGATGGGAGTCAACAAAGTCTAGCACATCACTTTGAGACAGGACCAAAACCCTTCCCACTGTGTCTAGGCTGAGCAAGGTATTCCTCCAAAGAGAATGGGCTCCAAAAAGGCCAGTTCAAGTACTAGGGATAAATCTTGGTCTCACTGCCAGTGGCCCCACAGAATACCCTAGCCATACAACTGTCACTCACATTCAGAGGGCCTAGTTTGATCCTACGCTGGTTCCTCCGCTGCCAATCTGGATTCTGGAACCCCCATTAGCTCAGGTAAGCTGTTTCAGTGGGTGTCCCCATCATGGTCTTGACCTCTTTGCTCATATTATTGCTCCTCCCTCTCCTTGACTGGACTTTGGGAGCTTAGCCCAGTGGATCTCTGTATCTGCTTCCATCAGTTGATGGATGAAGGTTCTATGGTGACATTTAAGATAGTCATCAATCTGACTACAGGGGAAGGCCAGTTCAGGCACCCTCTCCACTATTGCTTAGGGTCTTAGCTGGGGTCATCTTAGGGATTCCTGGGACTTTCCTTAGTGCCTGGTTTCTTGCTAGGCCCATACTGGCTCCCTCAATCGTGATATCTCTTTCCTTGCTCTCCCTCTCTGTCCTTTCCCCATTCGACATTCCTTCATGCTCTCTTTCTCCCTTTCCTTCTCCCCTCCTCCTAGCCTTCTGCCCTCCCTTCTTCCCCCACCCCACACTCCCAATTTTCTCAGGAGATTTCTGTTTCCCCTTCCCAAGGGGATCCATGTATGGTTTCTCTTAGGGTTCTTTTTGTTATCTCACTTTCCTGGGGTTGTGAACTATAGGCTGTTTTTTTTTTTTTTTTTTTTGCTTCACATCTAATATCTACTTGTGAGTCAGTACATACCATGTTCATCTTTCTAGGTCTAGATTACACCACTCAGCATGGCTTTTTCTAGTTCCATCCATTTGCCTGCAAATTTCAAGATGTTATAGTTTTTTTTTACTTCTGAGTAGTACTCCATTGTGTAAATGGACCACATTTTTTTTATCCATTCTTTGGTTGAGGGGCATCTAGTTTGTTTCCAGGCTCTGGTTATTATAAATAATGCTGTTATGAACATAGTTGAGTAGGCAAGCCTTCTACAGGTAGACTACTCCAACCCCTCATTGAACCAAGTAATCTACAAATTCCACTCCACCCCCAAAACCCACCTGTCCCCTGTGACCACACATTTCCATCATAATGGATATATCTATATATTATTACTTTATACTGGTTCCATAATTTAGTCAGTCTGCTATGACGGGGCAATTAGATTGTTTTCAATTGCATCAGACTACATAACAGAAATTGAACTCTCATTCGCTACTTGAATAATGGTTTTATAACACTTTTTACATGTGTTTATTGTGTGTGTGTGTGTGTGTGTGTGTTTGGGAGGGCACACAAGTGCCACCTCATCTATGTGAAGATCAGGACAACTTGGGGGAGCTGGTTCTCTCCTTCCATCATGTGGTTTCCAAGAGCCAAATGGAAGTCATCAGGTTTGGCAGCAAACATCCTTAACCACTGAGACTTCTCATTGGTCCTTAAGTGATGCTCCTAATATGTATTTCACTGCCTGGCCTGGTGGTGCGGTCTTTCATCCCAGTACCCAGGAGGCAAAGGCTGAGAGATCCAGATGGTTGGGGACTAGCCTGGTCTACATATCAAGTTCCAAGCCAGCTAGGGTTATAGTGTGTGAGTGTGTGTGTGTGTGTGTGTGTGTGATATGAATTCACATTCTATGCCTTTTCTAAATCCAGACCTTGTCCAGTCATTTCATCATAGTGAACTCTAACTTCACTCACCCTCTTGCTCAAACCAAATCCTTTGAACCAATACTTGCATCTTTACTTTTCCTCAACCTTAGCCCAACCCATCAAACAAACCCTATCAGCTCTATTCATGGCTCATTTACATCCCATTTTTCTCCTACAGTCCCACTTCCTGAGCCACCATCTCTCTCGTGTCTCTCGGCTGACAACTGCAGCAGCCTCCCGGTCCCATCCCACTACCATCCATGTCCGGAGAGTAGAGCATCATTCTGGGATGTAGATTATGTCGAGCCGCCTCCCTACTTAAACACCCTAACAGCTCCAAGCCTTCATAGAGCCCTAGCAGACTCCGTCAGCTGGCCCTGGTCCTGCCCATCTCTCTGACTCATGTTCCACCACTCATTCTTGGCAGACCAGTTGCCAGGCACTGACCTCCTTTCTGGTCCTTAAGTGGGCCAAGCTTGTTCCTAATTTAGGCCCAGATTCCTCACACTTGGCATTTGAGCAGGATAATTCCTTGCGGTGGGGGCTGCCCTAGTCCGTGTAAGATATTGAGCGGCATCCCGGCTCTACGCGCCTTAGATGCCAGCAGGACCTCTCCAGCTATATGAATAGAAGAAGACTATCTCATGGGCTGAGTGTGGTTCAGTGGTAGAATGCTTGTGTAGCATGCGCAGGACCTGGGTTCAAGCCCATGCACCAAACGCATACATCAAAAGCCCATACATCTGCCATTACAATAGAGCTAGATGTCCGCTGGGGAACAAAATCACTCCAGTCAAGAACCACTTAGTGAAGACTTTGCCACACCATCTTCCCTCCAAGGCAGGTAGTTTTCATGGGTAACTTAGCAACCCAGGACCCCCACCTACATCAGTCTAAGCAAAGCGACTGGTCATTCTTCCCTAACAACTCCCTAGCACCTACTCACTTGCAGTTAGTTTGAAGTCACACACATCCGGGAACTAGAAGGAAATGGGTAGAGCCATCCAGAACAAGCTTTAGATACATGAACAGTAAACTGGGTCCTCAGAGTGAATTTTTGTAACGAAATCCCTATTTACTTATGCCCTCATCACATGACTTAGGCGTATACGTGATGAAAATTATGGGATGGCATGTGAGGCTGGAGAAAAGGCTCTGAAATTAAGAGCACTGGCTGATCTTGCAAAAGACCTATGTTGGATTCCCAGTGTCCACATCAGGTGGTGGGTGTCATCTAAAGGTGGGGCAGGAGGAATCTGTGCACTTTCACCTTCAGCCTCGCTGCTTGAGCTATCTGTCCATCTTACGATAGAATTCTCAGCATCTAGTTCTCAGGGCTGCAGACCGTGCACCACCAGCTCTTGTAGGTCTCCAGTCAGCAGCTAGTGGCTGTGGGACTTCTCAGCTTCCATAGCAGGTAAGCCGACCCCTCCTAATAAATCTCTCAAGGTGTGCCTAACTCGGTATCTTGGTCTGTTTCCCCGGAGACCTCTAATGTACACTCTCAGCTCACACAGCTTAGCCTCTGCTCCCGAAGCTCCTAGGGTATCTTTGTGGGATTCCTACCAGGAGTTGAGACAACATGCGCCCTAGAGGCTTTGTGCCTGCTTTGGCTCCTCCGGGGCTTGCTCCTGGCTGCTGCACAACATCTGAGTCAACGATCAAATCCCGTCCCTTGTCCCCTCATCACACCCAGGGACCTTCTCCCATCCAAAACAACCTCACCCCTCCTTCTCTGGGGGAATGCAGAGAATATCTGCATCATGGGCACACTGGATTTCCACGGCCTCCCCAGGTTCTTAGCTTAGTCACTACATCTTGTGTCTCCTAAAACACTGAGGGATGCATACTTATTCTGTCCGCTGAGCATACATAGACTATGTAATATGTCCGTGGACATAGGGGGACGTGCAATGGCGAAGTGTGAGCTGAAAAGGTATGTACTAAGCACACGAAGGTGTCACTGCTTGGCCTCTGCTAGCACGGTCACCGCCTGCGGGTACCTAGGCACCAGCCTGGCACAGTGGGACAACATGTCCTGAGATGAACTGATGGAGCCTTATACGTGGAACCAAGCTCTACCTGCCAGTCTCCAAGCTGGCCATCAGGCCAACCTCTGGGAAGCCTTCTGATGACACGGCCCTTGAAGGTGCATATCCCTCTTAAATAGAGGCCCCCAAGTGTCCCTGGTGAGCAGACCCTGTCACCTGGAGAAGTGACAAGTATCTTAGTTATTGCCCGTGATCTGAGCCATTTTTTGTAATTGAACATCAAAGAAAGGGCAATTGCCAATTCTAAAAAAATTATTAGATAGAAAGATTGCTGGTCTCTTCTAGCTCAAAGGGGGTAAAGCAGAAATTCACCTCATAGATTGTGCGAGCCAGTGCAGAGAGGTCACGGGGTGAATATGTGCCCCTAGCAGGAAGTTTCAGAAGTCTGTATGATGTGGGTCTCTTTTAAGAATCCAGAGGTAGGGTTGGAGAGATGGCTCAGTGGTTAAGAGCATTGCCTGCTCTTCCAAAGGTCCTGAGTTCAATTCCCAGCAACCACATGGTGGCTCACAACCATCTGTAATGAGGTCTGGTGCCCTCTTCTGGCCTTCAGGCATACATGCAGACAGAATATTGTATACATAATAAATAAAAATAAATTAAAAAAAAAAAAAAAGAATCCAGAGGTAAGCGGGAGATGTGGCTCGGCTGGCAGAGTGGTTGGCTCGGGTTCAGTTCCCAGCACCATATAAACCAGGCACAGTGGTGCCTGTAATCCCAGCACTTGGGAGGTAGGAGTAAGAGGACACAAAGTTCCAAATCATCCTCCTCTATGTAGCCTATCAGACACTGTCTTCAAAACAAAAACACTGCCTGCAAAAGACGCTAGAAGGCAAAATCGCCACCCCATCAGCATCTCTTTCTCTGACCTTAGTGGCTTTAGGATTATAAAGAGTGCTCCAAGCAAGTTGTGGCCAGAGTCCCTATAAGGCCTCCCAGAGTCTCATAAGAACCCAGAAGGCACCATGCTCCTGGGCTTCAGAAGCAGCCTCCAAACAATGAACAACAACAACAAAAAAGTATCCACGTTGCAATTTGTTAAAATAAGCAAACCCTGGCATGGGCCCTGTTCTCCTCGCTGTGCAGGAATTAAGCAGAAACCCCTGCTCTCCAGGCTGTTGTGACCTACTTAAAGAAGAGAGGCCTTTGTTTAAAATTATATCTTGCTGAAACCACAGGCTTTTCCGAAACCAACAGCACTCCTCCAGCCTGGATGAGGCGTGAGAGGGCAACAGAGCCGACGTTTTCCTTAACGTCAAAGTCCGAGATCGCCCGAAAATATCCCACCCATCAAAGATCATGAAAAAAAAAATAAAGCCTCCTGTCCTAAGTCCCAAAGTCTCCAGTCTCAAACCTCCTTGGAGGGATGGGGGCGCTGTGACATCCTCCACTTCCTCCAAGGGATCAGGTTGTCCCCTCTGGCTCCTAGGGTTTACCCGCCTCTGACCACTGCTTGCCATGCTTGGCATCATCTTTTCTTCTTTCTTTTAAAACCTGCTTAGTGATTTCCCCCATTGATTGACTGACTGATTGGTTCTCTGTGTGTTTACGCATTGATTATGCATGTTCATGTGTGTGGGTGTGCACATTCCCGTCTGTGGGTGAATGTTGTGTGAAGGTATATGCATACGTTTACAGATGTGTGTGAAGGTCGGAGGTCAACCCCAAGTGTCTTCTTCTGTCACTTTCCAGCCTGTATTTGGACACCAGCTCCCTCACTCTTATCTGGAGCGACCAGTTCTACTAGGCCACTGGCTGGTGAGTCCCAGGGATCCCCTATTGCTGCCTCCTCAGAACTGGGATTAAAAAATATCCTACGGGAGCTGGGGATACATCTCAGCAGTTCAAAGCCCTTACTGTCCTCTCAGAAGGCCTGGGCTCAGTTCCTAGCAACCAACAGTAGCTGGAAATCATCTGTAACTCCAGGTCTAGGGGATCTGATGCTTTCTTCTGGCCTCTGTGGACACTACACACGCATCGTGCCCACATACACTGGCAGACAAAACATTCATCAACATAAATGTGTCATCATGCCTGGATTTTTTACATGAGTTCTAGGTTTTCAAGCTTGCATGGTATGCACTGTGAAATGGTTGCCCCACCATCAAGCTAGTCAACACATCCTTCACCCCACATGCTGATTTGCTCCACCCCTACTCTTTTGTTTTCTAAATTCCTCTATAACCATGCCTGGACAAGGGAGATAAAACCAACTGCTAATTCTTATTTCTGTACTTCCCATGGGCTATTCACAAGTTCTAAAGGGACAAGATGGGTGTAAATACCTTCATTTGTGTACCACTTTGATTTTAAAATATAGTCCCAGTGTAGGTGGAGTTTTCTATCCCGCCAGCCAGCTCCCAAATAACCACACAGAGACTTAATATTAATTATAAATGCTCAGCTGATAGTTTTAACTTATTACCATTTCTTACAACTTAAATTAGCCCACATTTCTTACCTATGTTCTGTCTCATCTCTTGGTGACTCTGCCCTCTTCTACCCCACGATCTCTTTTTGTCCACAAGTCCCACCTAAACTTTTCCTGTCTACCCATTGGCTAGTTCACTCTTTACTAACCAATGAGAGTCACACGTAGTCACAGTGTACGGAAAGATTGTTCCACAGCATCCCAGAGCCTGTACGAGCCTGTACCAGATGGAGTCCTAGAGCCAAAAGCAAAAGTGGTCACATGCCCCCATCCCTAGCCCAGAAACCATCTCTAATTGATAACCACTTGCAAATGAAAATTTACCTTTCTCTGGGCAGTGGTGGCGCACACCTTTAACCCCAGCACTCAGGAGACAGATGCAGGCGGATATCTGTGAGCTCGAGTCCAGCCTGGTCTATAGAGCAAGTTCTACAGAGGACAGCAGGGCTACATAACAGAAGATGAGGCCAATGATATCTTTGGAGGTTCCTTGTCTCAAAATGTTGTGCTAGGGCTTTTCCTTTTTTACTTGTTTTTTAAATCTTATCTTAATATTTTTATTTAATCTATATTTTTCCTCTCTTTTTTTTTACACTACAGGTCCTCTGTGTATATATTATATATTCCTGTGTAATAGGATTCCTGAGTATGAGGACAAGTAGATATTGTATCTGTTTCTTGTGCCTTCTCTTGGGTGCTTTTCTTCCAATGTATTTTTGTTTTATCTTATTTTTATGGTATTATATTTTATTATTTAGAAGGCTGTTTGTTTACTGGGAGACAGAAAAGGGGAGGATCTGGATGGGAGGAGAAGGGGGGAGGAATAGAGGAAGAAGAAACCGTAATCAGGATATATTATATTTTAAAAAATCTATTTTCAGTAAAAGGTAAAAAAGAAAATGTAAAGACTGCTTATTTAACCCCTGCGTCAGTCACGCTATCTTGCTCATACACCTGCTGCTGATCAGTTTTCTCGGCGATTGACATAGTCAGCTTTAGCTGTCAACCTGACCACACCAGGGAGAAGAAACCTCAACTGAGAATCTGTGTCCATCCAAATAGCCTGGAAATACCTACGAGGCATTTTCTTGATCGCTAACTGATATAGCAGAACCCAGCCCGCTGTGTGCAGTGTTACATTAGACCGTGGCCATACAAGAAAGCTAGCTGAATACGTGAGAGGAAGCAGCCATACAGAAAGCAGCGTTCCTCCCTGTGCTCTCCTTCAGCTCCTGACTGGAGCTCCTGCCCTGCCATCCCTCCTCGGCAAACTACAATCTGTAAACTACAACAAACCCTTCCCCCGCCCAACCAAATATATATATTCCCAGAGCAAGCAACATCAGCACCACATGGAGATGCTAGTGATACAGATCACTGCTGAGTTCTGTGACCTGTGTACACACCAGTGTTGGAGCAGTCTTGGTGCAATACAGAAGTCACTGTCCGCGTGGCTGTGCACTGAGTTCCCAGGGCTGTAAAACATGTTCATGCATGAGCACGGAAGATGTTCTGATGCCGTTGGTGAGGAAACACCTGTATGTTTGGGAGTTTGCTTGTTTTTTGTTTATTTGGTCTTTTTTTATTGTCTTTTTTTAATTTATTTATTTATTAAAGATTTCTGTCTCTTCCCCACCACCGCCTCCCATTTCCCTTCCCCTCCTCCATCAAGCCCCCTCCCTCATCAGCCCAAAGAACAATCAGGGTTCCCTGCCCTGTGGGAAGTCCAAGGACCACCCACCTCCATCCAGGTCTAGTAAGGTGAGCATCCAAACTGCCTAGGCTCTCACAAAGCCAGTTCATGCAGTAGAATCAAAAACCCATTGCCATTGTTCTTGAGTTCTCAGTAGTCCTCCTTGTCCGCTATGTTCAGCGAGACCGGTTTTATCCCAGGCTTTTTCAGACCCAGGCCAGGTGGCCTTGGTGAGTTCCCGATAGAACATCCCCATTGTCTCAGTGTGTGGGTGCACCCCTCGCGGTCCTGAGTTCCTTGCTCGTGCTCTCTCTCCTTCTGCTCCTGATTTGGACCTTGAGATTTCAGTCCAGTGCAAACTTTGCAACCACTTTGGAAAGCAGTGTGGAGGTTTCTCAGGAAATTCGGGATCAACCTACCGATGGACCCAGCAATACCACTCTTGGGAATATACCCAAGAGAGGCCTTATCATACAACAAAAGTATATGCTCTACTATGTTCATAGCAGTATTGTTTGTAATAGCCAGAACCTGGAAACAACCTAGATGCCCTTCAATTGAAGAATGGATGAAGAAAGTATGGAATATATACATATTAGAGTACTACTCAGCAGTAAAAAACAAGGACTTCTTGAAGTTTGCAGGCAAATGGATGAAAATAGAAAACATTATCCTGAGTGAGGTAAGCCAGACCCAAAAAGAGGAACATGGGATGTACTCACTGATATTTTTTTTTTCGAGACAGGGTTTCTCCGTAGCTTTTGGTTCCTGTCCTGGAACTAGCTCTTGTAGACCAAGCTGGCCTCGAACTCAGAGATCTGCCTGCCTCTGCCTCCTGAGTGCTGGAATTAAAGGCGTGCGCCATCACTGCCGGGCTTATTTGTTTGTTTTTAAAGCTCCCGTAGCATTCTAATATGCAGCAAAGTTTGGGAACCCCTGAGCAATGCTCCTGCGGAGCTGGAGAAGGGTAGCGTAGTAGAGGGGGGAATGGTGTGAACTGCTGTGGACAGAGGTAAGCATGAACATCAATAGTCACGAGGCAGTGAGAAGGGGTGAGTAAGGAAAGGCAGGATAGGATCAAGGGCTTCACGAGCTAATAAGAAACATTCTGCTGGAGGAAATGCATGCCGCTCAGCAAAGCTTGCAGCCCAGACCTGCCCTGATGGACTTATCCTGATTGCTCCTTTAAATACCCTCACTCGGATGTGGTCACAATCTGAGGAACTGGGATTTGGAAATCCATCACAGGACTGTGGGGAGGAAAGCATAAATCTGGTCCATAAAATAATACTAACCCATGCAAAACCAACTCTTTCTCCTCATTACAGATAACCAGAGTGGAATGCGTATGGACCCTTTCCCCTGTCCTCTGAGATTGGTGGTGACCCCACCACACAGGAAGATGTAAAATCAATGTGAGCCTGAAGGGGGCTCTCAGTGTCAGAGAAAGCCAACAAAAGAATTGTCTTTCAATTCAGGTTTCTGCCATCACAGTAATGACACTTGGTTTAAATGTACCAATTTACAGAGTTGAGATTTGCAGTCCATGGTGTAATATTCAAAAGCAAATATGTCATCCTTTATATAGAGAAATAACCATCACAGCTGACAGAGACATCGGCAAGCCCCAGGTGATGGAGCAGAAACGAAATAGAAGTAAAAGCCGAGAGCGTGTGATTCATCACCACAGACACCAAACACCAGCCTGTTGACTGGGGGCGGCAGGCTCACACCTGTGTTCAGGGCAGCCAAGAGGGGGGGCACCATGAAAGTGAGAACGGGAAAGACATAAACTCCTTGTTGGTATCCAGCAACCAGTCCCGTGGCAAAGGTTACACATGTGGTAGGGGAGACAGGTCCACGTCAGATGATCCTAGGGACACAGAGTCAAGGAAAGAAGAGGATCCAAACTGCAGCAGCTTCTGGTGTTCCCAGACAGGGCCCCGGCTCCTCTTTGCCCACAACAGGAGGGTCTTATCTCTGCCTCTGTCTGTTTTCAAAACAGAAAAACAAAGTTGGTCTACGCTGTGGTTGGATGTAGGGTGTTGCCTCAAAGCCCATGCATTCAAGGCTTGGTCTGTGGGGGGAATGTGGTAGGGCCTTCTAGAGAGTAGGTCTAGTAGGAAGTTGGTAAATCACTAAAGATGTGACCTTGAAGGGGATTTGGGGTCCTGGGCCCATTTTATTTTATTTTTTTCTGTTGTTTTGTTTAGTCACACACTGCTACAGGCCAGAAAGCAACTCACCATGACTGAAGCCAAAATAAGTCTTGTCTCTTTTTAAGCTGGCCATGTTGTGTGTTTTGTTATAGTTCTAAAGAACTGGCCAGTCCAGGCTATGGAAGCAGTGATTCTCTACCCTGTGGGTGGTTTTATAAAGACATTCATTTCTAGAACCCATGCCCAGCTTCCAACCCAGCAGGCCTGCAGTTGGGTCTTGTCACATGCATCTCTAAGAAGCCTCTTGGGCAGTGAGCCACTCTGGGAGAACCACTTTGTTGTTGTTGTTGTTGTTTTAGGCAGGTTCTTATGTAGCTCAGGTTGGCCTCAAACTCTCCACTATGAGCCAGAGATAACCTTAAAATTCTGATCCTCCTGCCTCCACCCCTGAGTGCCAGGATGGCAGGCATGTGCCTAGCTCATGCAGTGCTGAGGATAAATCCAGAACTTCTTGCACACTAGGCAAGCACTACCAACTGAGCTACATCTCCAGTGCCAAGAATCAGTCTTAGAGAGCTGTACATAAATGTCTGAGAAACGGCTAGCCTGGGTCAGGGTGAAGTCTGTGACCATGGCCTGTCATTGTCGGCTCAGAGAGATCACTGCTTGCTGAGGATCCAATCCAATAGCTCTTGTTTACAATAGTTTTATGCTCTAATCAGATACGGTCTCAGTTTTTGATTTCTTACCAGAGCTAAATCAACAAAGTGAGAAGACCTGCCCACGGATTCTGAAAGGAGGGGTGTGGAGAACAGGGGAAACGAACCTTGTCCTAAGTGCTGCCATTTTGACTTCAGACTCCATTGTGCTTGTACAGGCTCCCAAGCCCTAGGGGAGCTGGGAACCTTCTGATAGCTGACCCACCTCCTCCTTAATCACAGAAATAGTCCTTATGCATCTTGAGTTCTCTAGAAGCATCATGGTTGTTCCTAACAACAGAAGGAACAAATGAATCTGATTGGCTGAACTGAGAAGCTTGCATCGTATGTCAATTGACAATGGTGAAACATTCAAGGAAGCCCCCAATCTCTAAATCCTCATTGGTGAGAATTGTGACTGTAACTTGGTAGTAAATGTTTGTGACTTTTATGCTTAAATACATGCTTTAACAGGCATTCAGTGTCGGCTCCTGGGTCTGTTCTGAGGCCCTGACCGATCAGCCCCCCCTTTTTCCCCCCTTCTTTTGTGCTGCCCTGAATTAAATCTTGCTTTGTAATAACCTCTTGTGTCTGCTTGGGTTTATTTGAAGCCTCGGGTTACAACATGGAATAAGTTAGGTTTTGTGGGTTGTTTGGTAGCTTTGGAACTTCAGCATAGGAACATATTTAGGGTGGGCTAGAGAGGTGACTTAGCAGATAAGAGTGTTGGCTGCACAGCCGTGAAGAACTGAGTTCAGGTCCCAGCTCCACGGAGCAAGCCAGGCATGAACTTCATGCATACCTGTAATCCCATGCTATGTGGAACAGAGACAGGGTGGATCACCAGCACTTGCTGACCAGCAGCCTAGCTTAGACTGGGAGAGAGATTCTGCCTCAGAGGAACAAAGTGGAGAGTAAAAGAGGACACCCAGACACCCAGTGCCTTCCTCTTGCTTCCATGCACAAGCATACGTACACACACATACACACACCACAGGTGAGGGGGGAAGTGGGAGGAACCTACTCATTTAGAAACAACATGGCCAACTCTGGCCATGTGACTTAAGTAACAATACGCAATGCAATACGGAGAATAGAATATAAGAAGATAAGGGTCTGGTTGGGGAGCCCGGGAATGGAGAGGGGGCAAGCAGCTGGAAGTTTAGCAAAGCCTGATTCCCCAACCCATCCTGACACAAACCACGCCTTCCCACATCCCATGTTCTAGAAGCAGGCCCAGCAGAAGGCAAAGAAAGATTTCTGGGTTATAAGAGCAAAACACAGGGGAAGCTACTCTCGTACGTTTAATTTTTTAAATATTTTGTAAAAGATAAATCTGTTTGTTCACTGGTTGACAGAAATAGTGTTTGCAGAGTCTGCACAGCCCTTTGCCTCCTTAGTCAGAGAACCCTGGATGTGCCGGCTCTGAAGGGCGGGGCAGCCTGGAGTCAGGCTGACTTGGTCAAGTGTGTTAGGAGCAGTCAGGGAAGAGCCCTTACCTTCCTGACACGCTAAGCAACTCAAGAGACAGCGGAGGCTTCTCAGGCATCGTTTGCTTTGTCCCATAAAAACCGCCCTTTATTCTGACTCTGGAATTGTTGGAAAGAAAAACAACAGAACAAATAAGAAACTGTGGGTAATAAGAGACTAAGGCTTGAATGTAAGAAAGGGTTTGCTCTGCCTTCTGTAAGCTCCTCAGAGGGAAGCAGCCTCTAATTGGACAGAAGTGCTGTTGAAGTCGCATTGGAGAATTAACCAAGAGGATGTTTAGCTTAAAGAAACTAAAGGCAGAAAAAGTCTAGAGTTATGTTTGTTTGATTAAATGTTTTCATTCTGGTTTTGTTGTTGTTGTTGTTGTTGTTTTGTTTTGTTTTGTTTTTTATTTGACAGGGTCTTGTGTACCCCAGACTGGCCTCCAACTCAATATGTATCTGAGGATGACTTTGAACTCTGGATATTCCTGTCTCTGACTCCTGACAGCTGAGATTACTGAGGTGTGTCCCCATACCCAGCAAGTCTGTAACTTTTGATGTCCATCTGCAGTGGCCCAGATGAGCTGATCTGCAATAGAGCCTGCTTGCTTTTAAAAATTCTTATAGGGGCTGGAGAGATTGCTCAGTGGTTAAGAGCACTGGCTGCTTTTCCAGAGGTCCTGAGTTCAATTCCCAGCAACCACATGTTGGCTCACAACCATCTGTAATGAGATCTGGCGCCCTCTTCTGGCATGCGGGTATATGTGGAGGCAGAATGTTGTAAAAATTCATATAGAACCAGAAAAGACTCCAGCTAGTCAAAGCAATTCTGAGCTAAAAAAAGAATGACTAGAGGGACTGTCATCTTAGACTTCAAGATGTTATTGATCTTTAGAAAGAAAAACAATATGGCACTGGCCCAAAACAGACATGTAGACCAATGGAGCAACAGAAGACCCACACATGAGGCTAGCCATCTCATACTTGACGATGAAGCATAAACCCAGACTGGAGAAAAGACAGCATCTACCCCAAGGCTGCTGGGGTAACTGGATGTCCACACGCAGAAGAATGAAACTGTACGTGTATCTCTCACCCTGCACAAATCCTCACTCCACGTGGAACAAAGGCCTCAATTTGAAACCCGAAACTCCAAAACTGCTAGAACGAAACAGACAGTACTCTACGAGGTTCAACTATGGTGAAGGACTTTACCAACAGGATTCCCTTTTTCCAGAAGTTAAGGTCAACAATTGAGAAGTGGAGCTTCATAAAAATAAAATGCTTCTTTCAAACTAAGGAAAGAATCAACGGAATGAAGAAGAAACCCACAAAATGGGAGAGAATCTTTGCCGGGTATACATCTGGCAGAGGATGTACAAAGAACTGAAAGGAGTCAAGGAAACAAATGACCCAATTAAAATAGTCGTTAAACCGAGAGTTCGCAACTGAAGAAATAAAGATGGCTAAGTATTACCTTAGTGTTCCTCATCCTTAGCAATCAGGGAAATGCAAATTAAAACCACTTTGAGGTTCCGTCTCCTCCCAGTCAGAATGGCTTAGATCACCAAAGCAAGGGATAACAAATGCCAGTGAGGCTGTGGGGACAGGGGACGCTTACTCAGTGTTGGTGCGAATGAAACTTGGTGTGGCCACTCTGGAAATAAGTATGGAGAATTCTCAAAAACATAAAAATAAGTCAACCTGCTATACCACCCCTTAGCACCTGCCCAAAGGGTTGACATCCTATCTCCACAGATACCTGCTCAGCCATGTTCATCGCTGTTCTGTTACCAATGGCTACGAAACGGAAACAGCTTACACGTCCTTTAGCAGAATGGCTAAGGAAAATGCAGTGTACCTATGCTATGGAATATTAATCTGCTGTGAAGAAAAATGAAATCATAGACTTTACAAGCATATGGGTGGGCTTACCTAGGAAGATTATATGGAATGAAATGACCCAGACCCAGAAAAGCAATGCTGAATGTTCCTTCCCATTTCCAAGTTCTCAGAGACGAGTAAAGAACATAGAGTAACAGCAAAAACCAAGAAAGTATGAATGGACCACAACTGGGGGAGGGGGGGCGGGGAACTCACATGGGGAAGAGCAGGATGCAGATGATATGAAGGAGGAAATGGATGAATGAGAAGAGGGGCTCCAATAGGAAAGAAGGAGGGAGGGAGGTCAGTACAGAAGGAGGAGGGGAAATAGCAGCAAGATTGTTCAATAAATCCTCAAGAAATCGTTTTATATTTTGCTAAAACCACACACAATACATATAAGCATGTTTACATATAAACACACTCATACGTACTACAATTAAGGAAGTTCTGCTACTAGGACTGACAGGGCTCCCCACAAGAACCATAGAGTAACAAAAACCTCAGACCAGGAACAAGAAATCCTCTTTAGAATGGTTGGCCGGAGTAGTCCATCTAACTCCTAAGACAGTGTAGAATGTGGCTATTGCCCACTTTTGTCCCTCAGAGGTTGACGGTAAGCCCATATTGCTGAAGACACT
The DNA here is from genome assembly GCF_014885135.2 of Alexandromys fortis. NCBI lineage: Eukaryota > Metazoa > Chordata > Mammalia > Rodentia > Cricetidae > Alexandromys > Alexandromys fortis. Next base: position 3,984,392 of record NW_026067941.1, on the reverse strand, counting down.
GTGTACTTATGGCATGAGGCTCCGATTATTAAAGCTTGATCTAGCCTGAAAGACTTCTTCCTGTGATCTGGTTTCCATGGTATCAGAAAGTACTGTGCAGGGTGCCAAGGGAGGGAAGCAATTGATAGCCCTATGCAGTTGTGACATTGTGAGCCACATCAGTGACCCACATGACAGATCTCCATAAAGGTGCAATAAGAGGCACTTACATTTGAGGTTAACCAACAGCTGTCCAAACAAACTTAAGGCCACCCAACACGAGGGAAACTATGTCTTGTACTAGAAACCTAGCAAATTCCCTGGGGCTAGCAAGACTGAGGCCATGGATCTTAGAAAAGTATCTACAGCTGCTATTTTGCTAGACCAGCAGAGTTCCTAACGACACTCTAAATCTTCTTATACCCACTGATAAATGTTGCTCTCACCCCTCACCAAAGAAGCTTCTTCTTACAGCAAATGGAGACCAATACAATAAAAGAAAAAAAAAAACACACAACTGGACACAATGCTGAAATCAACAGATTGTGGAGAGCCACAATGGATACATCTATATTACAGCTCCTGGATCCATGTCTCAGGGAACATTTTAGGAAAGGAGAGGTAAAAAGATTGTCAGACCTAACATTGTCAAAATACCAGGAAGTCTGCTGTGAAACAGTCTCTCATAGAAATGGGTGCATAAACATAGTCTCAACAACAGCAGCACCAACAGACATGCAGAAGGAGGAAATCTCACAGAATGGGTCACAGCCCTGTACAAGAAACTACAGGCAACGGATGACTGATGAGAGAAAGAGTTGGCATTTCCCAAGGATGGGGCCTTCTAAGGTTGTTCAATACAAAGGGGTCAACCCCGAAATCACACACACACACACACACACACACACACACACACACACACACGTAACATGAGGGCTGGGCTTGTTTGGGTTTCTGTCCTACCCTGTCCCCATAGACAGCAAGTCCCCAAAAGAATCACACAGAGAGTCTACATTAGATATAAACTGGCCCATTAGCTCAGGCTTCATATTAGCTCTTGTAGCTTATATTAACCCATTTTTCTTATCTATGTTAGCCACATGGCTCGGTACCTTTTTAAGCAGGGTAGGTCACATCCTGCTTCATCAGTAGTCTGGGCAGGACTGAGGGTAATAGGCTTCCTCCTTCCTAGAATTCTCCTCTTTTCATCACCCCACCTCTACTTCCTGTCTGGTTGACCCACCTATACTTCCTGCCTGGCCAATCAGCGTTTATTTAAAACATGATTGACAGAATACAGACAATTCTCCCACTATATATATATATATATGTGTGTGTGTGTGTGTGTGTGTGTGTGTGTGTGTGTGTGTACACAAGGAAAATGAATTCAGCAGGTTGCATTTATGTATTTGTGCATACATATATGTATATTACAATAATAATAATTGGGGAGGAGGGAGGCTATTAGTTTGGGAGGAGGGCATCCAAGGAGTTGGACTGTGGGGACTTGGAAAAGGCTGGAGGGAGGAAAGTGATGTCATTTAAATGTATAAAAAAATATTAAAATGTTTGGAAAAAATAAAACCAGTTTAAAATTAGAGGGGCGAGAAAGAGAATACACACATGAATGCAGATATCCTTGAGGGCCAGAAGAGGGCGTTGGTCTCCTGGATCTGGAGTTAGAGGCACTTCTGAGCCTCCCAGTGTCAGTGCTGGGAACTAAACTCCGGTCCTCTGGGAGCACAGAAAGCTCTCTTAACCGCTGAGCTGTGTCTCCATGCTTTCTTAAAGGCAGCTCTGGTTTCAGACTGAGAGTAGAATATTGAGAGATTTAGCTTCCTTCAAAAGAAGTCCACGGGCTCTTCACTGTCTGGCATGAGCCATGCTGGTAAGTCAAGGTTTTCCTGAGCGTGGTCGGGTCTGCTCCGGAAATTAACACTTCTGGACTGTTTGGATGTGGAAGAAGCCATGGAAGAACAGATGGTCTGTTCCCGTATTTCTGTAACCATAACTGACAGAATTCGTACTCTGCATGTGGCCTCTTAGAAAAGATTGAAAGGGGGTCCTAGAAAACTATTCTGTGAAGTTCCTACTGGCTGAAATCCCAAGGTCACCTTTGTCCTGTTGACCTTTGGATTCCCTTCCCAGAGCCCTGAGTCTTTCCTGCCAGTGCCTAGCTTCTGCCGCTTCAACCTCAGTCATCCCTGACTAAACAGGAAAGAGAAACTGAGTCTCTGAGACACCTGAAGGATACAGAGCAGACTGTGCTAACAATGAGCCTGGGCACCTGCATTGAAGGCCGGATGTCCCCAAGCCCAACCGCTCATAACCTTGAGTCAACCCACAGCCAAGTTTTCCATGATGCCCCTTTTATGGGCAAGCGGCTGACTGGGGTCGCCAGTTAGGGCTGGGAGCTCCCTTCTTCATAAAACAAATCATCTCGATCCCAAAACTATATCCATGCAGCCCCTGGCCAGCCTCCACTGTAGGGCTGCCCCCGAATATACTAAAACCCAGAGGTCCTTGAAGTCAGTATGGTCAATGTCAAGGAGAAGTCTTCTTTGCCTGCAGATTTCTGATTCACGAGCCTGTCCCATTTACTCACCCCAGTCCTGAGTGGTTCAAATGAGAGAAATCTGAGAACTCACCTTATATAACTGTCCGAGTGAGCAGAAGCTCCGGGCCAACCCTGTACGTCTTCGAGCGCTTCCCTGTGCTCCTTGCCAGCTTCCCAGTCTTGCCCACCCACCAGCAACATGGCCCACAGCCTTTTGTAATCCTTTATATTGCTCTTCAGACGTTCTTTATTCTCAGAACACGGGCTCTCTCACAAAACTCTAAATGGCACCCTGACTCCAGATTCTAACTTCTGTGTAGACTCTGACACACACCAAGAAGTTAATTGTCTATGTAGCTGATGGAGTATTGTTCAGACTTGAGACAGGGAGGGTCTGTCATTTGCTACGACAGGGACAGGGAAGGATGCGCCAGAGGACACTGTTATAAGTAAGCTAAATAAGCCAGACACAGGGAGATAAATACCCTCATTTATATGCAGAACCTTTCTAAGTTGAATAAACTGAAACAGAAGCTAGAATGGTGGTTACCAGCAAGAGGGTTGGGAGGAAATGGGAAGAAGTGGATCAAAGAGTGCAGTTTACATCCAGAAATCTAAAGCAGAAGATAAGCCCGAGGAAGGTCTTTCATCGGGTGTTTACTATAGAGAACAAGATAAAAAAATACTGTGCCGTATCCTCAAAGCTAACTGAAGGATGAATGCTGGTGACCTCACCAGGCACACACGAAAAGAAAACGAGGCGAGGCTACAGACCCGTGAAGCTATTTGACTGCAGGAATCATTTCACTGTGTGCAGAGCCACCGGTCATGCTGCTGTACCCACGGAGTCAGCCAACAGCCGAGACTGGGGAGAGAGCCCAGGAAGTTCCAAAAGCAACACGTGAAATTCCCACTCCAAACGCTGCACTGCTACACCAAAGTGTGTGACGGACACGTGAATGCCACAGCAGCCTCCGGAGTCTCATGGTTCCTCGGCCTCTGTGCCTGTCTCTGTTGGGGCTTGCTTGCCCAAACATTTCTTGTTCACATACTGTATGATCAAGACCACGATGGTGCACTTCTTCTCCCCATGGGCAATGTTCTTCCAAATTTGTTCACTCAGAAATTGCTTCCCCGAAACATTACAGTCTCTGCATAGCAACACAGTGTTTAGGTATTACAAGTAATCTGGGGATTATTTAATATATAAGAGGATAGGCTTAGATTATCTGCCTATACCATGCTAAATCATGTAACGGCCTTGAGTATCACCTGTTCAAATCATACAACCAACCCTTCAGCTTCTGGGCATGCAGAGACAGCATGTAGAGATAGCAAAACATTATGTTGCACACTTTACATATATACAAAAAGAATTTCATTAAGAACTGAATAAATCGCATATGTGGCAAGGACTGGAAACTCATTCAAGAGAAACATTAAGGAGAAATATGTGTTGAGTCTTCAAGCTGAGAAAATATTTAATGAGCTACTGTCAGACAGAAATGGCTAAGCACATTAACCCAAGAAGAAATCATTTTGCGTAGATTCTGTTCTGCCCGTCTTTATCATGTTGCCACAGAGTGCATATCCATGTGGAAATCGGGGAGGAAGCTCATCTCACCGCCTACAGCTGTATCTCTGAAGGTGATCTGCACGGGGGCAGAGGGATTAGCTGCGCCGCGCCCCTCGGCACTCTGGCCCCGCAGGGAAGCTAGCGCTGCAGGAGAGGCCTCTGCAATCCCTCACCTCCTGCTGGGCTCCTTTCTGGGCTCCACCATCACGATTCCCAGGACAGAACCTGGGAGCCTGTATTAGCATAGAGACCTACAGCAAGAACTAGGGTCTGTGGGAAATGCCTTCCGCTGTCTCTGCAATTATCATTCAACTGCTTCGGTAAACAACAAAATTGTTCCCCGCACACATCATTACCGCTTACAAGATTAAAATAGTCTAGAGGTCGGGAAGACAAACACAGGCTGGCGAGAGCGTTGGAAATGAATTGCTCTCCCTGGCTAAGACTTCCCTAACCCCTACTTTCCTGGGGGAAAATGGAGAACAAGAGGCCAGGCAAATGTCAAGCTGCCATCTCTGTACCCACACAGGAAACTGTGGAGAGGCAAAAAACGAGGACAAGACAGTGCTTGGTGAGGCCTCAGCCAAAGCCAGGCAGGCGGGTGGTCTATGCCTATTGCTCTCCCCTGTGAACTTCACATGGCCTAGCTGGGATGCCGCCATTTTATGCACCTACTCAGGCCTGGGGCCTTAGGATTCTACACACAGATCCAGGTCAAGTCCAAAATGAGAAGTCCTGGAGAAACTGTCTCATGTTCCTCTCTTTAAACTATGGGTTGTTTCTGTTGCTATGCAATACTGGAGATGGGCTGGACTCTGGGCTTCATGTATGCGAGACAAAGCTATTGCCTTTGCCCTGATAAGCCCCATGGGTTGGTATTGTGGGCTTGATGTTCTGACCGTAGCACCAATCATCATGATCCCTGGTGGTCTTACCCAAGCCAGGTGAAGACAGGAATGAAGGAACACATGACAACCATGCCAGTTTCGTGGCAACTTGACACATGCTAAAGTCATCCGAGAGGAGGGAGCCTCAACTAAGAAAATATCTCCATAAGATCAGGGCAGTAGGTAAGCTGTTAGGGCACTTTCTTAATTAGTGATTGATAGGGGAAGGCCCAGCTCATTGTATGTGGTACTATCCTTGGTCTGGTGGTTCTAGTTCTGTAAGAAATCAGGCTGAGCAAGTCATGGGGAACAAGCCAGTAAAAAGTACTCCTTTATGGCTTCTGCATCAGCCCCTGCCTCCATGTTCCTGCCCTGACTCCTATCAGTAATGAACAGTGATATGGAAATGTGAACCAAATAAACTCTTTCCTCCCCAACTTGTTCTTTGGTCATGGTTTTTTTGTTTGTTTGTTTGTTTTGTTTTGTTTTTTGTTTTTTTTTGTCATAGCAATAGAAACCTTGACTAAGATAAACTGTATCCCAGCAACTTTCAGTGTCCATGGCAACCAAAGGTTCCCTTCATGAAGCCAACTCATTGCCTCAAACTAGCATTTTCCCCTCTGAAGTGTAGACACAGAATGAGAAAAAGACAAGGCAGAGCTAGAGGCCAATTGCACCAGACTAGATGAACCTCACGGTAATGGGTAGAGCTGACTAAAAACAGTCCTGCAGCTGCTCCTAGCGAAGATACTTCTAATCCACAGAAAACTTTGATTTACTATGAGGATAAGGGGAACAGTCAAAAGGGGGCTGCAAGGGCCTGAGCTTGGAGACCAGACAAGAAGGGAGAAGTGTTGTGGAATATTAGCTGAAGATGTGTTAGCATCATTAAACTATTTTAATGATGCAAGGATGTGAAGCTGGGTATCCACAGGTAGAATGAAACTGTCCCCATCATTCACCTTTTACAAAAATCAATTCAAAATGGATCAAAGGCCTTAATGTAAGGCATGAAGCTTTCAAAACACTAAAGAAAAATAGGCAGAGACTTTATGAGAAGGACTCTCATCATCTGGGAAATAATAGCAAGAACTGACATATGGGTCACATGAAATTAAAAAGCCTCTGCCCTGTACAGAAAACAAGAACGAAGAGACAGGCTGTGGAGTGGGTAAAATTCTTTGCCAGGTATACCTGTAACAGATAATATCTAAAATATGTAAATAACAAAAGGTTAAACAAGACCAAATAATTCAACAAATACCACATTTTGTTTGTCTTGGATGAAGAATCATATATATTTTTTATGATATCGTGTTATATATTGGGTTAGTCTAAGCCTTCTCTTCTAGACCTGTGCACATGATTTGCAAAATGTCTTCTATGGCTAGCTCTCCCTTTGGTTAGTTAGCTGGTTGCCTTCAGGATTAAACCCATAACATGTTCTTTTGGGCATCCAGGCCTGGTCAACTGAGAAAAAACGCTATAGGAGACACTGGAACCTTCTTTATCTTATATGAGGCAGGGACCTCAGAGGAACAGTGATGGCATCTGTTCTGTCTGTTTCTATTGCTGGAACGAACACCATGACTGAAAGCAAAGTGAAGAGGAAAGGATTTATTTCTCCTTACAGCTAATAGTCCATCACGAAGGGATGGCAGAGCCAGAACCGAAGCAGGGAGCATGGTGGGATCCTGCCTAATGGCTTATCCTCATGGCTTTCTCAGCCTGCTTCTTTATCTAACCCAGGACCACCTACCTACAGGCCAATGTGATAAAGACATTTTCTCAATTAAAGTTCCCTCTTCCCAAATGGCCCAGAATTATATCACATAAAAAAAATTAACAATACAGCATCCAAAGTGAAGAGGGGGGTTAAAAGTCCTTTTTTTCCTCCAACAAAGTTCTCAAAGTTTCACCTTGAGACACTGTGCTGAATGGTTTTGGGTCAACTTGACCCAAGCTGGAGTCATCTGAGAGAATGAAAACAAGCTCGGTCAGCAAATGGTGCCGGCACAACTGGATGTCAACATGTAGAAGAATACAAATAGAGGCATATCTATCGCCACAAGGACATGTGCTCAGCTATGTTCAGAATAGTCAGATCTCTGTGACCTCGAGGCCAGTCTGGTCTACAAGAGCTAGTTCCAGGACAGTCTCCAAAGCTTCAGAGAAACCTTGTCTCAAAACAAAACAAAACAACAATAAAATAAATCTCTTTAAAATGTATTTGGGGCTTTAAGTTTAATAATGCCCCCCTCTCCAAACACACTCAGGCACCCTAGGAAATTCTGAAAAGTCCATGGAACCCTTCAGAAATAGACGGAAGACAGTGTTTGCTAACCTCAGCCAGGCATCAACGGAGGCAAGCAGAGCCCCAAAGGGAGCTGGGGAGGGAGTGACCTGGCTCTTCAAGGATACTGGGACCGTTGCCCCTTCACAAGTCCCCCATGCAGGGAACTCTAAGCATAAGTCCTGGTGTTTGCCTTCCCTGCGTGGAAACTGCCCAAGGGAAATTCTTTTGAGAAACAAGTCTGCTCCAGTGCAAGGCAACGCCAGCAGAGAATGTGGGGATGCAGAGGTCACCTTCTGGGCTGCCACGGGAAGCCTGGAATTCTGGCCAGAGACAGGGCCTGTCTGTTCTCTGCTGAACCATGGGGTCCAGCGCCTACCTGCTTTACTCCACGCTGTGGATCTGAAGTGGAGCCCCTGGGGCGTGGAAGCATGTGGGCCTGGAGGCCCGTTACTGAGTTATAAAGGACAGATTCTTTAAAGCCCATTTCAAAGTGAAATTCACTATGGTGAAGCCAGGAACAGGTGCCAGGGGAAAGGGAACCGTCGGCAGCACAGGACCCATCCTCAGGCCTATGTCCCCACTGTCCCCACTTTGAGATCTCAAGGACCCTTAGGTCTTCAGCAGAGTTTGTAAAAAGCTAAGGAAAGTGTTCGTTGTGGCTATCGGGAGGTAGCCCTGCCCTGCGTCTGCAACTACAAGGGAACCAATGAGGCCATAGCAGTGTGCCTGGAAGGCAGTGGCCTGTGCTCCGGCTGAGCCTGGATGGGACAGAAGCAGAAGATGGGGCCCATTTGCTGGATGTTGTCAAAGCCCCCGATGCCTCTCTAAGCTCCCATTTTCCTGAGGGCCACATGACTTCAGAATTAAACTCTTGCCCAGAGTGTCGGAAACCCTGGGAGACTGCTCAGGTTTACAGCTGGAAGCTGTCCCTGCCCGTATCTGCCCATCTTGTTCCGAGCTGAGGACAAAAAGACCTGCAGCCAGCCTGACCTGGGTGGGCCACCGTCAAGAGTCGGCGTGTTTGCAAGTGGCGAGCGTGACTGCTGGTCAGAGCCGAGTCCTAAGCACAGGCAGGGCCCGGGGTTCAAGATTCAACATGACCTTGCCCTTTCAAAGGCTTCCATTGTGCCCTTGTATAAATGAGATTAAGGCAAATTGGACCTGTGTCCTTAGCAATAACCTCCGCCTCTCTGCAGTTCCCCTCCACCAGAGAGTATTCAGGAAAATCTCATTAGAGAGTTTCCTCCAAGCTGTGGAAATAAAAGAACACACACACACACACACACACACACACACACACACACACACACTTGCTAGGGGCTTTCTCGTGCACTGACCTTCATTACCATCTCAAGTGCCACCGTTCAACACGGGCATTAGAATAGTGGTGGACAAGGGGCCCGGATACTAGACGCTTGGCACATGGCTTGACCTTTGAGAGCATGGTGACCATTTGCTTGCCATTCGTCCTGCCAGGCACATGAGAGGCAGGATCCCTAAGACACTTGCCTTGTGGACAATAAAAGGCAAAGCAAAGCTAGAAAGGGTGACAGTCGCAAGGACATGAGGACCCGCTTTCATTTCACAGAGAGGAATAAAATGGCTTTGCACAAGGCTGAGGCTCGATGATAAAACGTCAGACGGAGATTATCTGGTGTGCCCTCGCTCAGCAGCCTGTTCAGTAAGGAGACCAGCCCGAAGGACTCCTCGCTCTCCGGGAAGCCCGGTCTTTTGTCAGTGTTGAGATGGACCCTACTCCCACAGTGGAGGTTCTCAGAGGTCTGTACTCATTCCAACTCAGACTCCCACGTTCCACCACCACCACCCTCCAAATCAGAAAAGGGATGGAGGGAGGACGCCACAGTCTGTGAGCCTGCTGCTGCTCAGCTGAGAACTGCTCTCTTGAGAGAACAGGAGGCCGGGGAGGCCCTGCTTGCTTCCGTACTGGCTGGAATTGCTGGCCAGATGCAAAGGCACCCCCAGCCCAGACCTGTGCCCTGAGGCGGATCACTGAGCCAGAGCACGCCGACCTCCTGTGGCTTCCTCAGCTGTGATGCACAGTGCATTTCGAAACCCCATTTCTGCCTAGTTCTGCCTCTTGTTCCCTTGCCAGGTGGATGGGATGGAGCATAAAGGGGCACGTAGCACCCCAAAGGATCAGAATCGACAGATGACCTTCCGCCAGCCTTCACAAAGTGCTTAAAACTATCTGGACTTCAGGAGAAAAAAACTGCTCTGCGCCTTCTTGACTCTTCCCAGAGCACAGCACATCCTGGTCAGTTGTTGTGAAACAATAGGTATCACAGAACCTGCCTAGGTACCTAACAAAGGCCAGATAGAGACACCACTGCCCCTTGGGACACTAAGTCCTAGATCATCGTTTTGTCTGGTCATGAGTCCCTGCTCCTGGCTCAGAGACCATGCAGGGCCTCATTACTTAAACACACAGTTTGACTTGGGGTTACACAAAGACAAAGCCACCCTGGGAAAGTCTCCATTGGGCAAGTCTTTTATCAGCCCAGGCATCATTATCTCCAGGACTACGTGCAACACAGCAGGACAGGAAGGATTTATCTGTTTCTGTTTAAAGAATACAAGGGTCGTTTGGCTTGAAGGTTCCAAATTTGAGTGTATGTTAAATGTATTCCCCTGCTATTTCATGACCTACCATTAGCAACTACTCTCAGACACAGGAATGCATGCTCTCTGATTCAGCTAGTGAAGAAACAGCCACCCTACAACAGACAGCAGGGAGCCACCAGCGAAGATAGGTACCCATGACGCTAATGATAAGGTTCTATTTGTGTCTGGCCTTCAGGGAGGTCAGTGAGATTGGTCCCATTTCTTGTGACCCAAACTCCGTATGGTAGAGGAGGTTTAATTGGCAAGTTAACCAGGAGGAGAAGGGGCATAGATGTAACATCCACTGGCTCCCTTGGCACCCAGGAGTTACTCATTTTACCCAGCCAAGAAGGGGCCCTGAGCAATTGCTCATCTGTCTGCCTCAGAGCCCCTCTGAATTCCCCAGCTTCCAGTAAGTCAGTCACTTACCTTCCGTGGAGAGGAGGCCAGAGGGGCTGGAAGCCAGTCATCTTTAATGAGCCTGGAAGGGTCCCACCTGGGACCAACCTGCTCTCTGCACATAGAGGCCCCTTTCTTCTGCTCCCCCAGAAGCATTTCCTTCTGTGCTTCATTTAAATGGCCCCAAAATGGCTCCTAGACCTCCTCCATCTCACAGTCTAAGCTCATTAACACAGTCAGAGGAAGACAGGAAAAAAAAATACCAAAACAACCTTTCAAAACTGAGACAGGGATCCCTTATGCTCCCTGTTTCCATAGTCACTCACCTTAGGTACAGCATGGAGCAAGCAATGTCAGCCATCATCCGAAAACACAACAGCGCCTCCTTGGGAGAGACAATTACTTGCTCAACAAATAGTCTTAAAACACATATCTTAAACCAGATATTCTTCTAGGTCTTAACCATAATGTATCTTTATCTGTTTCATGCCTATTTTAACAGAATACCTGAGAATGGGGAATTTATAAGAGAGAGGGGGATTTCAGAATATATCGCTATTTCCTGTTTACTATAAAAAACTATTTGAGACTGGTTAACTTGAGAGAGCAGGGCAGGAAAAAGAGAGATTCTAAAAGTCCTGCTGACTGCAAAGGCTAAGGTCCTGGAACCACCAAAAGCCAAGAATGTTGAAATCCAGGGTCCTCTAGTTCCAGACTTCTGTCAAAGCAAAACCAACTTCCTTTCAAACTGCAATGCTAAAGGACCCCCACAAGCATCTCAGAGAACACAGCTGGATGAGACACGCTCCCTCTTTGCTCTCACAGATGCTCCTGCCCACAGATGCCCAAGGACAGCTCTCTACACAGTCTTTGTTAACTAGGAAAAACGAAGAGATGTGGATGGAGTGTTCAAGGCCAGAATAATCTCAGACATGAGGTACCCACATCGGTTTCTTCAGCATCAGACATAAGGTACCTACATCAGCCATCTTCAGCATCAGACATGTGGTACCCACATCAGCCATCTTCAGCATCAGACATGAGGTATCCACATCGGTTATCTTCAGCATCAGACACCTGGTACCCAAATCGGCCATCTTCAGCAGCACTCTATCTATAAACCAAACTCCCCAGACCCTGAAGTGTAAAAGTCTTTAATTTGGACACAATCATGAATCTCTTGTTGGCCAATAAGAAATTTAGAGTCCTCTATGAGGCATTAACACTAACTCCAGGGATCCGGCCCAGTTTCAATATTTCTTTCCTGGTAGGAGTCATGTTCTAACTTTCTATTGAAGTTTTATTGCATGATTTAAAGTCAGGATCTTCAGCATGGCCCATGTGTGGAGTATTTTTGATGGTGATAAGTATGATGATGGTGATGACAGTGATTATAACAATAATTTTTATTATGATGATGATATAGTAGCAGTGATTATTTTGATGACGAGGATGATGTTGATGATGATGATGATGGTGATGACGATCGTGAAGTGGTGGTGGTGATGGTAGTGATGGAGAACTTGCCTCTAGGGGACTGATCTTCTCCCAAACAATTTCTGAGTTCATGGAGTGCTCTGGGAAACTTGGCTGAGGGAAGCCTGATGAGCCCAGGGTACTGTAGAGCAGCATGGTTGATTACAAGCAGAGCTTTGGCAAGGCTCTCTGACTGCTGCTGCAACTCGTATCGGCCTAAAGTTATCACGGAGCCGGGGGAGCTGCCTTTTACTTCTCTCCTTGGTCCCACCCAAGTGGAGTCTTGGCACACGATGTCTCTGCCAGTGCCCTTGGCTGCCTTTATTCCTTGGGGAACATCCCAGCACCCACCTTGTCTTTTGTCATTTCAAGATCCATTTCAGAAGCCAGATGCTATTTGCATTTCTCATGATTATGAAGGAAAAAAAACCTATTCACAAATAAACTAACCAGATGAAAATATTAATTAGATTCCCAGACTGTTAATAACCTTCATGAGGAAATGCAGACCAAGAGTAACTGAGAAGGAGCCCCAGTGCTGGGTGTGGCGGTCAGCTTTAACCTTAACCTGACCTAATCTAGAGCCACCTGAAAAAGGGTTCCCCCGGGCATGCCTGTTATGTTGATCGCCTTAGTTAGGGTGGGAAGCCCCACTCACTGAGGGGGCCATTGACTTCTCTGCTATCATGACTGTACTCTGGAACTGTGACTGGAACAAACTGTTTCTCCCTTAAAGTCCTTTTGTAAGACTTTTATCACAGAAACAGGAGAATCTAAGATACCAGGCGTGCATTAAACCTTGTCAAGAATGTTCCATCTCCTTCCGGTAGACACCTTAGCTGCATGGAGAACAAGACCAAGGCTCTTTATCATTGCCTCATCCCCTTCTGACTTCTCAGGGAGACTCCTGACTGTTTGCTTTGCTCTAATTCCCCTTCATCAGCCTTTGAGATATCCACACAAGAAGAATGTAATTGCATCAGTCCCTGTCTCCTCGCATGACTACCATGCATCGCAAATGCAATGGTGCTTGCACAGCTGATGGTCCATAAGAAGCAGCACCAAACAGTAGCTATTACCACCCACAGAGCCCCACAATCCTTGCCTCTCTGCAGCAGTCAGAAGTTGCTGGGTTAGGAATATGTCTGTCGTAAAAAACACTGATAAATGTAAGATAGGCATGATGAAGCATGGTTCGTAGGCGTCTTAATTTTTACCTCTGTTGGAAACTGCAAATAGAAAAGCAAAGAACCCGCCGCTATTTTCCTGAGCTCTTGTATTCCATGACAATTATACTTGTTATTATTTAAATACCCCTGTTTTTATTACTGCCCTGACAAATTGCCAGAAACTCGGGAGATTGGAATAACACAAGCTTATTGCTGTGGTGTCTGCGGTTCATAAGGCCAATGTGGGTCTCACTGGACTGGAATCAAAGCTAATGTATCAGGGCGGCATTCCTTCCTGGCCCTGAGGAAGAACTCTATTCCAAGCTCCCTTAGCTTATTGGACACATAAATCCAACTCCTTGCGTTCTGGGAAAGAGGTCTCCGTTGTGTTGCTCGCTGTGGGAAGCAAGGCTGTCTTTAGCTCTCAGAGGCCTTGCATAGGTCTTTGTAGGGGGCACCTGCATCTCAGGACCAGCAATGACATGTCAAATATGCCTCTGCCCGCAACATCTCTGCCTTGAGCTTCTGCCGCATCTGGTATACCTTTCTCACTACTTAAGACCCTGTGTTATCATAATGGGTCCACTCATTCAGATGATCCATGATTATCTCCATGTTTCAGGGACTTTTATCTCGATTACATGTTCCAAGTTCCCTTTGCTATGTTCTCTAATCTACTCATTCAAAGGCTTTGGGTTTTGCATGTGGGCATCTTTGGAGGCCATCTCTTGGGCCACTCCTGGTGATGAATGACTTTCCTGCTCTGTGCTAGAAAAACCCATATTTTCAGCAGGATACAGCAACAAAGAATTGAAACTAGAAAGACCAAATTCAGAGGCAGGCCTCCAGACCTAAGAAAGAATTAGTAAAGTGCCAAGGTGCCACCATTTGGAGATGGACCGCAATGTAAACAGCCCAGGCGGCGTTCGTAAACCAGAGCAGCCAAACAGGAAGTAGACTGCTGCTGGGAAAATCTCATAGACTTTGCGCTCACACAGCCAGAGCAGCCTGGAGAAGTTTGACTAAGCGTTGGACTTCCTGGACTGCCAAGTCAGAGGTCCTTCCAACTGCATGACTTAGAAGAGGGTAACCTAGAGAGCTAGATCGCTTTCCCGTGCTCCTATTGCATGAATTTGGAGTTGGAAGGAGGGCGCTAGGGAAGTCCTCGTCACCTCAGATCACCTCACTGCAGCACCATCGCTAACTGCAAATATTCGGGATACTGAACCATGGAAGAATCCTGCTTCCTTTCCCTGTGCTGTGCTGTGTGTGTGCCTTTAATTTTTAACACTAGACCAACTCCTTTCAGCCCCTCTACCTGAGAGGATGCTAATTATACTGCTACCCGTTATGAAGATTAACAAAAAATGTGGGAAGACTGTTGGCTGCTGGAAATACAGTCACCAGAGGGCTCCCTCAAGAATTTCACCATGTGGAACGTCACTCAGGACAGGTGAGTGAAGGTGACAGGAAGACCCCATAGCATGCACAGAAACAATTCAAAATGAATCTAAGCTCTCAGCACCGCCTCCCCTTTTATCAGAGGCAGGACAATTGTTCTGGCTTCCTGCACCAAGGGTGTGTGTTTCTATCCTACGCCCTGCACTCCAACCCCTGTTCCAGACCCCAGAGGCCACTTCTCGTTCTGGCTTCTCTGGCCTCCTTGTGAGTTCTCCTGCTGGCTGGTTACTCTGATTAATTTTAATTGTCAATCTGCACCTTGGTGGCGGTACCCAAATTAAACTGTGTCTGTGAAGGTATTCCCAGCATCCCAATCTGTGGACCCGAGAAGGTAGATCACCCTCCCTAATGCAGATGGCATCATCCAGTCTGTGGAAGAACCGGGAAGAACAAAAAAGTGAGAACTTGTAGTGGCGACCCTGGCAGCCTCAGAAGATGGAGCAGGAGCATTTTTTTCCTCGAGTCAAGGAATTTCAGACCAGCCTGGATGGACACATAGCCAAATCCTGTCTACAAAACTAGAACAAAAAGGTAAAATGGGAAGGAATTTCTCTTATACTTTCTGCCACCCACAAAACTAGAACAAAAAGGTAAAATGGGAAGGAATTTCTCTTATACTTTCTGCCACCCGCTTGATATTTGGAGTTCTAATCTTTTTATGTCCTTGGACTGGCTCTTTGGGCTTTCAAATCTTTGGGCTTTGACATTAGGAACCATCTGTACTGGGTTTTCAAGCCTGCCTACAGCAGGAGGCAAGGTCTCTTTACCTCCCTACATCTCTTTCTCCATACATCCTACTGGATGTATTTGACTAGAGGACCCTGGCTGATCTGTGGGTTCTATGCCAATGACAGCAGCTTCTCTGGGTGCTTATTTTAGCTACAGTTTTCCAGAAGAGAAGCACTACAGGTCAGAGCAGGGTGTCCCATGGTGTGGGATGTTCTCCCCTCTAATGCCTTTGGGGGTGGTTTTTAGCAACCAAGTGTGCAACACACTTTGCAGTCATTTCAAGTGGCAAGCGGGGCTGTAATGGCACAAAGCTAACAGGCTTTCCTGTGAATTCCCTCAGCTTGGGGAAATGGAAGTGAAGAGAAACACAGCCCAGGGCACCAGACCTGTGTGAACTTCTGAGGAGCAGGTTGGCAGCCTTCTGGGGAATGTTCTCCATTCACTTCTGTCCTAAAGCTCTTGCTTCTGCCTGGTGATGAGTTGAGTTTGTCTGTCCCAGGATACGCAATGCCAAGACACTCACGTGAGCCTTAAGTTCTCACACACAGGCGGCCACCGCCAAGAGCTTGCTACAGACTTCTGCAGTCACATGACCTCTCCGGAACTCAGTGTGTCAATTGTCAACAGAGGAGTTCAGGTGGGATTAAGACACTTCAGCAAGGTGACCCTGGTACATTCTCCCTTCCTCGGACCCCGAAAGCGTTACTGCTGCGAAGGCAATAGAAAAGTCTACACATTTTACTCACAGATACACTGTGGAGAAAGTCCGCTTTTTGCCCAATACTAAGGTTTTTCCAACATAGGTAGGTTCTACAGCAACCTTATAAATATAATGGCACATGATACTGGAAGGTTAATAGTCCCCTACTGGACATTAAGCTCCTCAAAGTTGATGAGCCTGCCAGGACTCTTCCGTGTCCTCACGACAACCCCCATAGAGTAGGGTGCAGGTTCTCAAATGTATTAAAGCAAAAGCCTAGGCACTGTGCTTCATCTCAGGGACAGCTTGCTCAGAATCTTGAGGAACGGAAAACTGTTTTGTTTTGGGCTTCTGCTTTTTTTGGTTTGGGGGCAGGGTTTGGTGTATGCATGCATGTACATTTATGTATATGTGTGTTCCTTTGTGTTCACATGCATGTGTGTATGCCAGTAGGTGTACACACGTGGGCATAAAGTTTAAAGGCCAGAAAACCTCAGGGATCTTTCCCCAGTTGTCATCTACCTGTTTTGCAAGAGACTGTCTCTCGTTCACCTTGACAGAACATACAGCAGCGGTTCTCAACCTACGGCCCTTTAACACAGTTCCTCATGTTGTGGTGACGCCCCCCCCCCCATAAAATATTTTCGTTGCTACTTCACAACTGTAATTTTGCTACTATGAATCATAATGCAAGTAGTTTTGGGATAAGAGGTTTGTAAAAAGGGGTCGCAACCCACCGGTTGAGAACCACTGGTCTGGAATAACCTGTGTGTGCCTTTGTGGAAACAGGTTCTTGTGTGTGCCTTTGGGTGATCTTGATTACATGAACTGATGAGGAAAGACACTTCTTAGCCATAGGTGGGACCATGCCCTGGGCAGGGACCCTGGTCTGTATAAATGGAGAAAGGGAGCTGGGCAGCGGAAAGCTTCTACTACTTGCTCTCTGCTTCTTGACAGGATGTGACATGAGCAGCAGCCATGACTTCTGTGGTGGGCTGTGCTTTGAACTGTGAGCCAGAATAGGCCCTTTCTCCCTTACATCACTTTCACCAGGGTCCTTCATTAAAGAAAGGAGAGAGGAAACGGAGACATCCTGACCCTTGTCAAATTAGCCTGGCTGTGCGGCAGGCCTCGGGGAATGCCCCTTCTCCACCTCCTCCAAACTCCAATTAAAAGCCTGTGTCACCACACCCGGCTTTCACATGGGCTCAAACTCAGTTTGCCATACTTTTTCAAAGTTCCCCAATGATTCATTCTAGTGAGAGGTGAGCTTCGGAAGACACGGTTTAACGAAAGCATACGGTAGGTACTCCTCTGTTGATTGTATATTGGAATCTGACCATCTGGTCAACCAAGTCAGCAAAGAAAAGAAGACAGAAAGGAAAGAATTTCTCTGTGAGGAAGAAATCCCATGGCTGTCCAGGCTGGAGGAGTGAAGCCGGGTCTGCTTCTTGGCTTCCATTTCTGATTAGTCCCTCTGCAATAACTATATCTGCCCTTCAGGATTCTAATTGTTACTTATGGAGTGACAGGAACAGTAAATGAAGAACTCCCAAGCACCAAATCCTTCCATCAGCTTTTAGGTACAGAAAAGGAGCGTGGCTATTAAG
Organism: Alexandromys fortis; assembly: GCF_014885135.2. NCBI lineage: Eukaryota > Metazoa > Chordata > Mammalia > Rodentia > Cricetidae > Alexandromys > Alexandromys fortis. The sequence continues at coordinate 3,966,931 of NW_026067941.1, read as the reverse complement.
GGGACAAAGCCACCCTAAGGATAGGAAGACAGCAATCGGTGCCGTTGGCCAATCACATCTTTCTGTCATCCATGTTTGCTAGATGTCAGAATGCAATAAGGTGCCCGAAGAGGGAGGTTTGGAAAGGTAGAGAAAAGTCTTTGGACCTTTTCTAATCTTTTGTTCCCCACAACATCCACTAGGGAAATTAGGTGTCCTTGGCACTTTGCCCTGCTAACAATTGACAGGGGTTCCCTTGATCTAGACGAGGCTCGTAGCTCTTAACACGAGCAAGAGATAGGATATCACAACCACCAGTCACTTGAGCTCTTTTCTCTCCCCGTGTCAGGCGTGTGGTTCTGCACACACAAGAAAAGGGGGGGGGGGTCAGCTGCAGAGGCAAGGAGGAGGCCAAGGCAGGGGAAACGTTCAGTGGGCAATTAAGACATTTTGCGTCAGGGGAGTGAGGTACGCCTATTGGAGCAGCTTGTCTTGGGCTACAGCTCAAGGCCTGGCTTGGTGGGTAACCCCGGGCCCTCCCAGAGCAGCGCCTTGCCCTGAGAGAAGGCAGGGGCTCCGACCTGTGCGGATATGAGAGCACAAAGCGCATCCGTAGCTTTACTGACTAAAATCACCCAGAAAGCTTGCTAAAATTCACGCGCCCAGTGCCCTCCCACAGTGGCTTTTTGCCCCAATACTAGATTGTTTGTGAGTGATTAGGAAATGACACAGTCTCTTCATGGCTTCCTCACAGGCTCCTCAGCCACGGTCTGTTTGGCGTGTAAGAAATGGCGATGGAGAAGTGAGCCTCCGGTAGGTCAGCTGGCCCTCAAAACTCGGCTTGTAGCTAAACCTACACTGGCAGGAGCTGTGATCTCCTTATTCTGAAACAGCCAGCTGGCCTGGCCTCACCTGAGGGGAAACTCAGCTGCGGGTATGTGTCAGGAAAACTGTGACACTCGAGAACTCGCCGACAGTGTGGCCAGGGTTAGATGACCGCCTTTTCGAGCTGGTCTGGTCAGATTTCCAGATGCAGGAGAGGCCGTGTGGGGACAAGGCTCCTCTGTCATTTACCGTGTTCAACTTTGTGTGTGTATGTGGTGTGTGTGTGTGTGTGTGTGTGTGTTCACAGACTTGGAGTGCATAGAAACAATGGCTCTCAGTGGATATATAAAAATATGTTTTTATATATTTTATAGAGATATATATTATATATATAGAGAGAGAGAATATGTATGGGTGTGTGTGTGTATGTGTGTGTGTCTAACTTTGGGGGTGATTACTTTATCCTTCTTTAGTTGAAGATAAAACCCTTCATCCTCATGCCCACTAGAGCATCTGTGTATTGAACCATGAGAGAGGAAAAAGTGCTGTATTAGTCAGGTTTTTCCAGGACAGAACTGAGAGAATAGATGTTTTTACGAGATTGACTTACAGTGTTGGAGGTTGGGAGGTCCCACAGTGACTTTCTGCACATAGGTAAGGCAGAAACTCAATGGCTACTCAGTCAGAGAAGCTAGAAGCCACATATCAATGGGGACCAATGACATAGCCCTAGACCAAAGCTGAAGGCCTAGAACCTCCTCCCTGGAGAGTTGCTAGATGGTCCTGAAGAACCGAAGTCTGAAGTCAGACTGAGCTCCAGGGGAATGACAGCTTTGGCAGACTGCTTATTTGGGAAGAAGGGTTCCCATATGCTACCTGGCCTTCCCTTTCAGTCCATCTGTGCCTCTGGCTCCTAGATGGAGCCTCCCATGTTCAGAACTGGTCTCAGCTGCAGTCACACACACTGAACCGGCCTCAATCTTTTCTGGAAAAGTCCTCAAAGACACACCCAGATGTGTGCTCTGCTAATCGCTTAGACATCTCTCTATCTAATCAAGGTGGCAATAAAATTAAGCACCTCCAGTCCTGACACTATCGGACCTTACAGGCTCGTTAGGGAATTCTGCACCAGAGGGACGACTCTTCACTCTCTCCCAATCCGTTTCTAACCAGTTCACACCAATCCCAAGCCAGTTCACACTTCTCAGATCAAGGCAACCATTCCCATTTTGTCAGTGTTTACTGACCTACATATTCCAGGTACAGTATACCAAAGATGTATAATAAATTAATCAGCGGGAGAGACTGGAAGACAATTTCTGATGTCAATAATATGTACGTAATCCAAGGGTCTTTATGTCCACCTGGGTTTTCTCAAACCAGGATAGTGAATAGGGGGTCCTCTCAAAGGAAAAGAAAATGCAGAACCTTCCTGGGTGGCTTGAAATGATTTTATCATGTCTAAGTATAAAACTTGGTTCAATTTTTTTTTAGCTTACAAACAAATGCAAGGAGATATCTGGAAAAGGCACACTAAGGAAACCTTTTGGAAAAACTAATAATATCCAAATTAACAATACCAGCTTAATGGTGGTGTTTTTGCTGAAACCAAATTAGCAGTGTTGAGTTCAATAATAGAACCTCAGGACTGGCTCTTTCTTTAATCAGCTTTGCAGTTTGTCTTTTGATACAGAAAGGGCCTATTTACAGAAGAGTACTGCTCACATCTATTTTATTAATGATTTCAAGGCTTTGCTGGTCGAGAATAATCAGGCCTCAGACTTAACCAAAACTCACAAGCATGAAATTCGCAACTGCTTGCCCCAGAGCCGTATCCTCTGAGAACACTGGAGAGCTCGTTCATTGAAGACAAGCTTAGCATTGTGACACTCTCGGGTTTGTATCAAATTTCGTCTTGCCACTGTTTGTATGAAGAGAAGAAAAATTCCTTTTCACAAATGTGCCGCTATAGTTAGAGTGGGGGAGGGAGGCCAGAGGTGGAGGCAGGGAGTGCACCGCACACCCTAAACTGGGTAGACTCAGCCTAGTGGAGTAGGCAGGGGCCAGAGAATTACAGCACAAAGGGCAAGATTTACAGAGGCCGTTTAGCGGACCACTGACGATGTTGGTTTGCTCCAGAGCCTGAATGGAAAAAGACTGGAAGCGGCTAAAATACCAAGAGCAGATCAAGAGCTTGAATTGAGACGAGAAAGCTCTGTGGCAGAATTAGGAAAGCGTGGTCACCAGAGAAGTGAGTCTTTCACAGCAGGATGGATGGAGTTACAGACAGACCTAGTGACTTCATCTCAGATTCTCCATGCCGGAGCCTGCAGAGAGTGTGGCTGGTGGGTGGCTAAAAGCCCTGGCTGTTTTCTTCTTCTTCTTCTCTGTCAACAACCTCAAATACTTTTGTTTCCAGAGCCGGCTTCTTCTTTCCCTTTGGCGTTCAAACACAATCTGTTCACCTTGAACAAACACACACTTGACCTTCTGTGCCTCTCCAGACACTGCCATTCTCTAAATGGGGGGGGGGGGGGAGAACAAGAAGGGATGGGCAAGAGATCCTGGTGTCCTGACATGGTCGCTTCTTTCAAAGCAGCACAATGAGACATAAGCGACCAGGCCACGACAGCCTGGGGAGGACGCTGGCCTTGCTGCAGTCCGTGAGGCTAAGAGATGAAGCCATCTTGCTGCTCCTGACTCTGAGATGTGAAATGAAGCAACAGTCACAACGACCCACAGCCTCCTCGGAAACTTAGCAGAGAGAACAGCGAGCACCATTTCACAAAACCCCCAATAGCCCACTTTCTGAAGACAATATCCATGGGGGCGGGTACAAGGACCATACTTGCAGGGCTCAGGGAGGGTTCCTGGTTTCCTGGTGAGGGGACTTGCAGCATTGGGCACAACAGAGGAAATGTCCAGGAACCCAGGCCATCGGCATCTGAGGAAAATGGAAGCTGTTAACCAAAGGAATGTCGCCTGGGAAGGCTCCCAAAGCAAGGCTGAGTGTGTCTGGGCCAAGAGGATTCGGAGGCTCCACCAATAGCATTCGACTCAGCAAGCAGCCTTGGAAGTATTATAAGGGCCACCAGCAAAGGAACTGGAATCCAGGATGCTGCTCCAGCAGGGGTACGAAGAGAACATTAGCATCTGTAACCAAGATGGGCCAAAAGAAAAAGCTTGTTTAGGCTGGGGCATCCAGACACAGCATAGAACCAAGAGGGGCAAGAGTCCCCTTGCATCCTATCAACCATGGCCAGAAAATGTCCAAGACCTAAAGGGGGTAAACGGTTGGTTAAATATGTGCCAAGCTGCCAGGATGGCAAGGCTCTCTCCTCAGTCCCCAGAAGTACAGGTTTCATTGTCAGTGTGGATCAACCAGGAGGGACAAGGCGAAGCCAAGAACTCAGAACCTACTAAGGGTCTCAGACACCTCCGATGCCTTCCGTCTGGACCGTGAAGAGCCATTCGGTCACATCCTAGAGCTGCACGGTCAGTTCTAATGTCCTCACATTAGAACCTTGCAAACACAAGCTTCACCACCAGCTTGGGTTCGCCCTTGGGCTGCATATATTCTACTGCCTTCCCCTCCCTAGCACTGGCAATAATTAACGCGGACACAAACGGCCGCAGAGACACATTTATAAGGTATCGGACCACTGATTTTGACCTTAATGTTGCTCAACTCAAGCCAACTGCACAAACGAAGCGGATTAGAGCAGGCATACGGGAGCCCAGCCTGCAGGCAGCTGGCTCAGCCCTAGGTTTTTAAAGGTCCTTTTCTCCTAAGAAGAGAGCGCCATCTTGTGGAGAATTAAAGGAGTTAGGCATATGCTACTCCACAGTCTTGTAGTTGGCCAGATTTCCTAGTCTCTGCCCTCCTCCTCTTTAATTTCCAGAATATACAGAGGCATTGCATTACAAGAAGCCTAAGAAACTGCTAAGTATTTTACAATGTTGCCAAGAACAGACCATGATAATAAAGAAGCTCCCAGACCCCAGAATGCAAACCAAAATGAAAGCTACTTTTAAAGCATGTGCTGGGAACATAGCAGTCTATGAAGTGCTTGCCTTGAAGCATGCGACCATTTAGACCCTGAGGGTGGGAAGAGAAGGGGAGGGGAGGGAGAGAGAAAGAGAGAGAGAGCGCACACATGGTGGTGCACAGTTGTAACCTAATCCTGGGGAGGCAGAAACAGTTGGAACTCAAGCGTACCCTGGCCAACCAGCCTAGCAGCCAGCTTACTTGGTGAGTCCCAGGTCACTGAGAAGCACTGTCCCAAGAAAAAGTGGGTGGTGCCTATGGAACAACACCTGACGTTGTCTTCTGGGTCCCACTTGTACACATACACACACATGTGCTTCACAACATAGATTCACCTGTACACAGAAGGATAGACACACACATCATATCACACATTAACTAAGTCTGAAGCCCCCAGTTAAGCCCTTCCGCACAGTGTTCAGGCATTCCCAACACTGCTCTTAGGAGTGAGCTCGCCCTGGTTTTCAGTATCTGCTGACTTTTCTTATACAAACATTCCGTGATGCCACAGCTGCGGAAGAGACACGGGCCGTGACCGCAGCATCAGCGATGCCACAGCTGCAGAAGAGACACGTACCGTGACCACGGCATCGCTGATGCCACAGCTGCAGAAGAGACACGTGCTATGACCGCGGCACCAACTGCAGAAGAGACACGTGCCGTGACCGCAGTGCCAGCAATGCCACAGCTGCAGAAGAGGCACATGCAGTGACCACGGCATCGCTGATGCCACAGCTGCAGAAGAGACACGTGCCATGACCACTGCATCCGGAATGGGCTGACTCCATCATGCCACCAGAGACCACACACCTTGTGTTCATCTGTAGCTAAGCTCTGCTCACTGTTCAGAAGTCAACAAAAGGGAAAAGCGCTGGGTGCCATGGTTCACATTTGTAATGGCAGCACTTGAGAGGCCTGAGGCAAGAAGGTTGAGAGTTTGACCCCAGCCTGGGCTACACAGAAAGACTCTGCCTCAAAAAAAAAAAAATCTACTGAATGGTCGTGGTACAGCCTTTAAAACCAACACTCGGAAAGTAGAGGCAAGCAGATCTCTGTGAATTCGAGGCCAGCCTGGTATACAGAGTGACTGACTTTCGGAACAGTCAAGGCTACACAGAAAAACCCTGTCTTAAAAAAAAATCCAATTAAACAAACAAACAAAAAGCTCTAGAAGAGGCCAGATCTAGAACCTAAAGATGTAAATTACTAAGCAATATTAGGAATAACAAGCAGAGAAACTGGACCTTCTCACTCATTTAGAGAGACTTCATGTCTTAGATGTCTGCTCTCTGGATTTCATGAGAGTAGAAGGTGCTGATGTGGTTCTTGGTAAAATTCTTCAAAGCTCTCGATAGATGTGTGACTTTCTTCAAACAAGCTCTAGGAACAGTCTCCTCCCCCATTCTCTTACTGTGTCTCCTGGGAGGTTCTGAGAACTTTACACGTTGAAAGAACCCATAGTGAGATGGGCAAACAGTCCTTCAAGCAGGGAAGAGGCCTCTGAGACAATGGTGTTTATTCAGCACCGGATGCAGGCTAGGAAGCTGGCAGAAGATCTCATTTCAGTTCAGCCTTGAAGCAACTCTGGACAGACAATTTTTAAATAAGGAAGGTGGGGTTCCAGGACAGTGAGGGAGCTGCTATTCAGTGACATGGTGGCCCAGCTGAGGTGACTCCTGGGTGGCCTTCAGAATTCAGAGTGTGTCAGTCTCTGCATACATACCGCCTACAGTGGAAGAAAATGGAACACAGTGGAGACGTTTTCCATGTCATATCCCTGTGTGAAATCAGACCTCTGGGTTTAGGCAGGGTGGCTCCTCTGTACCCTGGCAGAGCCGTGTGTGAATTTCTGTTCCCTCTTCTCTGGTACCTGCATCCCAGGTCTGTTTTCTTTTCTCCATCCTATGCCAGCGCAGAACCAAATACCAAGGAAACACTTGGTATTTGAACCTTTCCGCTTCAGCTCCTTATTTGGAAGGATGATCTGGTGAGCCCAGAGTCGGATGGTGAGTCTTGAGGGCCAGGATGAGAGGCATGAAGGAAAACCGGGGCTGCTGGCCTAGGTGCGGGCAAAGTGGAAGCAGGGGATGAGGGAAACCTAGCAAGGGAAGAGGAAGCAGGAGTCAGCTGCAAGGAGTCTTCGAGGCAACAAGGAAACCTATTTGAACCACTGGCCATACTGTGAGTGGGTCTTTGGCAATGAAGAAGCAACTGTGGTCACATCTGGTGGCCCTGGTATGGGGGACAGAGTGCACAAAATGAGGGCTTAGGGACTGGAGTCCACAGTGGCCCTATCTGCACTGGACCCCCGGAGTTGAGGATGTTGAAGGGTCAAGCCAAGTCAAAGTATTTGTTATGCTTTTAGGAGGCCCACATTGACACTGGCTTACATAAGAGTAGACCACAGAAGGAGAAAACAGCAATTCCAGCAGAGGAGGTTCAGGGAAAACTAATGGGGCCAATCAGGTTGATGCTTAAGTCACCCGGGTGCAGCAGTGCGCGCGTTCTGAGCCCTCACCCAGTTCACCTACAGACATTCCCTGCCTGTGGGAGGACAGAGGAAGAAACCTGGGGTGGAAAGAGCAGGGAGCAGTTTTCCATCATAAGAAAAAGGCCTGGACTGGAGTGAGAACTCACCAGTTAAGAGCACTGGCTGCTCTCCCAGAGGACCTGGGCTGCATTCCTCGGCACCCACATGGCAGCTTACACCCGTCTATAACTCCGGTTCCAGGGAGATCTAATGCCCTCTTTGAGGTTCTGTAGATACTGGAAAAGGATGTAGGGCACAGACATACATTCAGGCGAAGGCACAGAAAGTTAGAATAATAATTTTTTTTTAATTAAAGAAAAGGGGGCTGGGTGAAAACGTTTTCCTTCTGCCGTGTGTGGTATGATAAACATGTCTCCTCCAACCCAGAAAAGCAACTCCGAACAGCTTGCGGATTGCAAGCAAGCACTGAGTTCACAACCTGAGGTTGTGAAAGAAAAGTTAAGGGTTTTAACAATAGGAGGCGCTGTTCTTCCAGAGACTATAGAAGGACCTGACCCAAGGACTCTACTAGCCGACTACAACCAGCATTAGGCTGGGAGCCAAGCTCCTCCCAGGGTCACTATGGGTTTCTTTGGTTTGCTTGTTTGCTTTGCTCTGATTCCGACGTTCAAAGGCAATAGGGTTTGTTGATGTTTTGGATAAAGAATGTGCCTTCTGAGAAACAGAATTCTTACAGTAGAGTGAAAGGGAAGGACAAGATGAGGGACGCCACATTCCAGTTATACCTCCGTAGCAAGAAGCCGCGTGCATTTTTCTTTTTCTAGTTGTCTTTGTGACCCTGCTGGAGCTCGAACCCAGGGCCTTGCATTTCCGCTTTACTCCCAGCTTTTGAAGACAAGGTAGCTCAAATTGGCCTTGAACTTACTCTGTCTCGTAGCACTCAGGAGACAGAGGCAGGAGGATTGCAGATCATAGAGCCTTAACTGGCCAAGGCCATGTCAGGGCAATCAATCTCAGACTAGTAAAGGCAAATTATTTTTTGGGAGTCATTTAGGTGAAAAGAAGCACCTAGCTCAAAGAGCCTAGCCCCTTCTCTGTCTTCTGCCCTTGAAAAATAATGAAGACAAAAGCTTGCAAAACAGTCCGCCTGTGTGTAGGTCCTTGTGTGCCAACCTCGGGGCAATTGTGCTAGCTCCTGACTGGTCCCCACCATTCTTAAAATAGGTACATTCTCAGCTAGCCAAACAGTGCTCACTGTAGGGCCACAGGCTTTCTAACAAAGTAGGAGACGGGGTGAGTCATGGGATTTTGCTCTTAAGAAGGCTAAGTTTCCACACCTAAGTAGCTGTGGTATGTTGGAACAAAGACATTGTTTTTGCCTTCTAAGGTAAGCCAGGGCCGAGAAAGCAGACTGCCGGGGGCTGTGCAAGTTGACACACGCTTCTTAGCCCAGAAGCTAGAAAGGACAGAGAGGTCGTCCAGGGAGGTGAGTATGGACCCTGCTGCCTATCGTCACTTCCTGAGGCTGGGATGGGTCTCTCATCAGAGTCTCAGAGGTGCTGGGGCTGTCAACACCAGCCCGAAACTGCCTCAGCCTTGCAACTCTCCTTTCCACAGATGCCAGAATTCCCTGTGTTTGCGAAGCTTTCCATTCTTTGTCCAAACGTTTGGGTGTCTGTGTGCTGAATACACACAGATGCCAGATTCTCTCCAGGGCCAAATGTTTGGGTTGCGCAACACTGAGAAAGAACATCCACACAGTTGAGGTTTCCTTTAGATATCTGGCACTGTGCAAGACGGTGAGCTTTTAATAATAAAGCTTTAGGGTGCCCAGAGCTGGGTAGCGGCAGGCTGGCGCTCCGTGGAAGTCAATTTATATCTCTAAAGCGGGAGAACATTCTCACAGGGCTGAAGCTCTGTGTCTGAGGTTCTTCCATTCCAGAGAATCAAAGCAGGTAGATCTGCGGCGGGACTGAGGTCAACTCAGATTGGCCCGCTGTCACCAAAGACAGGGAGGTCAAAGGGTAGGTAAACTATAAAAAAGCTTTTGAAGTGAAGCTAGAGAAGCCCAGATTACTGCCCAAAGCACAGCCAACACGGTTAAAGATCGAGGAACAATCGTTCAAGGCCAAGGACACATCCTAAAATGGTTTCCGTGAATGGGGCTGAAGCGCTGGGCCTTGACTACAACAGACTCACACCAGGACTGGCTGGAGAAGGACCCTTGTGCTGGCCTTGGGTCTTCTGGCTCTGTTTAAGAATGGCTACTACGGGGACTCAGTCACGGAACCCAACGGCTGGCAAGATCAGCTGTGTCCATTCATTCTCAGCCGAACAAGAACAAATTATTTTCCCCAGGTTCATCTAAGTCAGGGCTACAAAATTCTGGACCCAGTGAACGAAGAGTGATATGAAAAAAAAAATAATAAGTTAGCGTGACACTAGTTGGGAAGAGAAAGGGGCTGAGCACAAGTGGGGGGAGGGGTGGCAAAGAGGACAGTGGATGCGGTTGAAATCCATTATGTACTTGCATGCAAATGTCATAAAGAAGCCCACTGGTTTGGATTTTTTTGTTTTCCTTTTTAAGTACATAGGGGGTGTTCTGCTTACACGTATGTCTGTGCACCATGTGTGTGCCCATGGAAGCCAAAAGAAGGCATTGGATCCCCTGAAACTGGAGTTACAAATAATTGTGAACCATCTTATGGGTGCTGGGAATTGAACCCAGGTCCTCTGGAAGAGTGATCTTAACTGCTGAGTCATTTCTCTCTCCTCCATAAAGCCCATTGTTAGACAATTAATATATACTAACTAAACATATAGACTAATACATTGATGCCCCAGCGCATAACCCCACACATACTAAACTACAGAGACTGGCAGAGTTCGGGAAGGAAATGTAGTCTGAAAACAGCACAGCAAATGGTTCACATTATGGTCCTTAGATTCCAGGTTCCTATCCCAGTTTCTACAACATAACTGATGTTTGTACACAAGAAACTGACCTTCTAGGCTGGGGGGTGGTGGCGCACGCCTTTAATCCCAGCACTTGGGAGGCAGAGGCAGGCGGATCTCTGGGAGTTCAAGGCCAGCCTGGTCTACAAGAGCTAGTTCCAGGAGAGGAACCAAAAAGCTACAGAAAAACCCTGTCTCGAAAAAAATTAAAAAAAAAAAAAAAAAAGAAACTGACCTTCTCTAAGAAAGAGTACAGAGCTTCCAACATGGCTTATTACTGAGTGAAAAGAAAGACCCATCGATGACGGCAAAAGCATTATGACAGCCATGACTTCAGGGGAACATTGTGTGCTCAGAGGGCAGGCCTGGAAGAATGCTGAGGGCTTAGGGCTGCCGTCACGTCCTTTGCAAATGGTTAAGACACTCAGGTGTCGGGTGTAGTGTCTGTATTTCTGAAACATCTGTGAAGAAAACCATGCATAGAGTTTTTAGCGGGCAGCAGAAAAGTACAGTGTTTAGTTCCAGTTGCTGTGACTTCCTGCTGAGTTTGTCTGAAGGACCACTTCTGGGTGCTCGAGGAGAAACTAGACATGGTCTCTGCTCTTGAGAAGCTTCTAATCCAGGAGGGAAGAGAAGATGGATACAAAAGCAAGAGCTCACTGTCATCTCTGAGAGAGTGTGTTTGGGTTGAAGCTAAAATAAGAATATGTGCATATGAGCCGGGAAAGGTGTCCTTGCGTGTAAACAAGAAAATGGAACTTCGTGGTCGAGAAGAAGAGGACAGCAGCGTAGATACAGATGGTGGCCTTGCTCGCCACAAAGTCCCACCTCGCTCCTCTCTCCTTTTCTAGCAGAACACACAGGCTCCACCCTCCCATGGGGGTGAGGCTAAGGCTATGGAATACAATGTTATTGCTGCCATCCAAGAGAAGGACTTCTGAAAGGGTTTTTATAGGGTGAAAGAAGGGAAGTTCACTGCTGGTCACGCCTTTGAGTTCCTCCTAACTTGAGCAAGGGCACGATGTTCGCTGCTCAACAGACTCTATGCAGCTATACTGCAGTGACCCAGTCTGCTGAGATGCGGGAAGCACCCACAGACACAGTTGAGAGGCTGCGACAGCCCAGTCTGCCCCAGACGTCTCCTGTCTCCTCGTGTGAATGCTTGTCATGTCTCAGCCACTGTCACTTCAATCTGAAGGTACGAGCTGCCAAAAGCAACCCCAAGAATAGAGAGCCAAGGTGCAGAAGTGGGAAAACCCCGCGTGCTTTCGAGGAAACACAAATAAGGCCGGATATGGTAGAGCATTAAATACAACTAATAATAATTAAAACACACACACACACACAAGAAGGAGCACGGAAATATGGGCTAGAGCCGTGTGTTGTGTGGTAAGCCCTTCCTGGACCAGGTGAGAGGAAATGAAGGTTTTGCTGGAAGATTTTCTAAGAACTGTGCTCCAGCCCAAAATGCAGAGATTAAGTGACAGTTGTGGGCCCAGCCTTAAAAAGTCCCGTATGCTGCTCCTCAAGGCTCAGTGAACATTCCAGAAGCGGGAATGAAAAGTATGTAAGAGTCAGATGAGGAGTGAAGGCTGTGAAATGTTGTTCTCTGGATCTGATCCAACCAGTTCATGTCAACTCTGTTGCCTGCATTGGGCCCACAGAAGACGGGCCCACTCCTCAGCGCCATAGGGGATCCAGTCCACTCAAAAGTGCTATAAGGGACCCTAAAAAAGCTAAACATATAATCGATATTTGATTTGGCAGCTGAACCCTTACTTAGACAAATTAATTAGAAACCATTATTTAGGAGGTCAGAGAGATGGCTCAGCAGATAAAGAGCATTTGCTGAACAATCACAAAGACCTGAGTTCAAATCCCCTGCCGTGTGAAAAGCCACCTCTTCCATGTGCACCATGAAGCACCATGTGCACTATCCCAGCACTACGAAGAGCGGAGACAGGAGGACCCTGAGGCTCACTGGCCACCAGCCTAGCTCCAGGTTTAGTGAAAGACCTTGTTTCAAAGAAATGAGGCTCAGAGAGCTAGAGCAGGACACCTGATGTTCTCCCCTGGCCTCTGCATATGTGCACAGGTGCACACACCTACACTTAGTGCATACAACACACACACACACACAGACAGAGAAACTAGTGTTTAAATTCTTAAGCACAAATGTTTATAGTACTGCTAGTCAAAATGATCAACCATTAAGAACAAGCCAAGTGCCCAGCAACAGGCGAATGGATTTTTTAAATGTGGTACATCTATTCAGTGGAATATTATTTAGCCATCAAAGTGACTGTTGTGCTAATATGTACCACAATACAGGTTAGCCTCACAAACACTCTGCTAAGTGAAAGAAGCCAGACACAAAAGGTTCCCTACTCAGCAATTCTATTTGTATTAAATGTTCAGAATAGGTAAATCCACTGTGACAGAATGGGCATAGGGTTTCCTTGGAGATGATTAAAATGCCTAAGAGCTGAAAGTTGCACAAAACTGTGAACATGCCAAATGCCAGTGAAGAGTAGCAGTACACTTTGAATCCTCAGTTTTATGCTATCTCTGGGCAAGTCATTGCCACTGAAGACCCTCACTGTCCCCTTTGTAAAATGAAAGGTCAGGTGGCTTCTTAGAAAACACTGTGCAGATGCTCACCATGGCTGTGAAATTCCTGCTGCCGGGGCTACAAATATACTGTTGGCCCTTTGTGTTCTTGGATTCCACAGCCATAGATCGAACCAACCATGGATCAGATACATTCAGGAAGACCATGCGATGGCTCAGTGGGTCAGAGAGCTTGCTGCAAAGTCTGAAGACCTAAGTTCAATCCCCTAGACACAGATAGTGGAAAGAGAGAGATGACTCCCACCAGCTTCCCTCTTATCTCTACATACTTGCCATGGCATGGGCACACATAGAATAGAAACTAAACAAATAGTTGGACATGGTGACACCTGCCTTAAATCCGGCACTTGGGAGGCGGGGCAAGCAGATCTTTGGATGAATCTGAAGCCAGCCCAGTCTACATAGTGAATTCCAGGACAGCCAAGGCTATGTAGAAAGGCTCTGCCTCGAAAAAATTGGGCCAGGAATGGTGGCCGTCACTGACACCAAGTGGTCCTGACCAGTGAGCAGCTACATCTGGACCAACCAGAAACTTCCTAAAACTTCAGGTCTCCAAGCCTGGGTCCCAGAGATTACTGTTCAAGAGTTCTGGCATGGGACTGTATATTCTGTATCTCTTTCTTTAAAGATATTTGTTTTGTCTTATATATGTGGGTGTTTTGCATGCATGTGTGTCTGAAACTAAAGGTTGAAGATGGTTGTAAGCTACCCATGTGGGTACTGGTACCCAAACCCTGGTCCTCTGGAAGAGCAGCCACTGACCTTAACCACTGAGCCATCTCTCTGGCCCCGGCAATCTGTCTGTGTCTCTAACACTCCCTGGGAGATGTTGCTTTATAGCCAATTTCTATCCCTCCAGCCCAAGTCATTGTCAAAACTGCAACCCAGGGAAGGGAGAGCAGTTTGCCAATGGTCACACAGCTGTGTAGCGACTGTGCCAAGGGCCACCTCGATCAGTGGCTACTACGGCTAGCTGAACATGACTCACTCGCTGGCCCAGACCAGACTCATTGCACCGAGATTCTGGGGAAGCAGCCGGAGCAACTGGGATCTGCAAAGGCTCCAGGAGCATTTCTTGTTCTGACACGGGGCCAGAGTGGAAGGCTCTGGACTGAGGCTTCTGGTTCTTTTCATTCTCGCATGCTGGCTACCACATCAAGGCTAAGAACTAGGGCTCACATATCTGCTGCCTGAGAGGGCAGCTACCGGCACAGCTTCTGGCCAATTTCGGTGGCTTAGCAACTGTGCTTCCCCCAGGAGAAATAAGAGTATTGTCAAACCAGAGATTACTACTGCACGTTGCAGGGCCTACGAGGTCGCCTGTTTCTCATGGCAAAATGAACGCTGAAAAGGAAGAAATCCATGGCCATGAAGACCACCCTACCTCATTTAAAGAGCAAGAAATAGCCATGGAATATTCCACGTGCTGACGGAAAGGGGCTGATACAAAAGAAAGTCATGTTTCTCCTTCATCTCAAAGCCCTCAGCCATCCAGGCTACTCCGATTTCTAGAACCTTCCTTCTCAAAATGTATTTTAAAAATCTCAGGATTGGCCGGGCGGTGGTGGCACACACCTTTAATCCCAGCACTCGGGAGGCAGAGGCAGGCGGATCTCTGTGAGTTCGAGGCCAACCTGGTCTACAAGAACTAGTTCCAGGACCGGAACCAAAAAAGCTACGAAGAAACCCTGTCTCAAAAATAAAAATAAAAAAAACCTCAGGATTGCTTATGCAAGGTCAAGAGCTGTCCTTCCTGAGCTCACTACATGGCCACTAGATACACAAGCTCCCTGCTAGCTGTGAGTCAGAATCCCAAGGACCCTAAGTCCTGAAGTTAACACACCATCTCTGGGTTCACTCGGTGAAGGATTGTGATTCACACTCGCTGAGACATGGAACCAACGTAGCGACCCATCAACAGGGGCAATAAATCTGGTGCATACACATAGTGGAGTTTCTTGTAGCCATAAATGTAGATTCGGAGGTCACAGTTTTGAATGAAATAAGCCCGACTTGGGAAGACAAATACTGTACTTTTGTATTAATCTAAACAGCATTCATGTAATATAGATAATACAGCTATATGTAATATAAATCTGTGTATATAGATTTGAATGACTCAAAAATAGAAGGACTATGAAGCGGGGAGAAATGGTCTAAAAGGCAGCAAGGGAAAAGGGACGGTAATGGAGCTGGGGAAAGAAAGATAGCTACTAATATGTTCACTCCCAATCATGGAATCTAGATTTATAGATATAGCCATGACATGAAAGCAGAAGAGACTAGGGGTAGGAAGGGACCCAGCAGGAGCTGGGATAGCAGGCAATGGGGTCATCATGATGAGCAAACCATATTGGTATGCACGGATAAAATGTCATAATGAAGTGTGTTATTTAATATGTTAACTAAAAGCATTATTTTTTAAAAGGTAGTGACTCCAACATGTGAAGTTTTAATTTGGGGGGATGGCTTGTGTTCTTTGGGACAGTCTTGCTGATATTAGGTCATTATCTCTCCCCTCCAGGGTTGGCTCTCCAGGTCAGTCAAAATCCTCAGCAAGACTGTGATCTTAGGATGTTGCATCTTGTCTCACTCCCTCCCACTTACTCTTTGAGACTCAGCAAATCCAACTAGCCTTGAATCTGTGAGTCGGCTATGACTTACTGGTTCCACCATGAGACTTGAATAAGGGACTTCAAGGTCCTGACCAAACTCCGGGCCATCTCCTGAACCAATATGAGGCCAAGACAACCAATGGCAGTGTTCATCTTCTCAATCTGTCTCAATGTAAATGTCTTTGATTTCAGCAGCCTCTTGCCCCTTTCTCTTTGCTATTTTACAAACATCTTTTTGTAAAGCTGTTCTTTGTCCTTGAGACTCAGCATTCAGTAGTAATATTTTCTCTCTCCTCCCTGACATATGCACACACATAGTAAACATTAGACAGTGTGGCTGCCACCAAGGGGCTCTTCGTAGTGTCCACTGTGACCACCTATTAGGAGTGGGTAAGGCTGATGAGCTCAACTCTGGAGTTCCTCAGGTTGGAAGTTTGCAGACGAAGCTGTGTGCACTGTTCCGTCTTCCCTAAGACCCAGGCTCAACCCATGTGTCTCTGTGTCTAAGCAACATGCCTCCAATACCAGAGCACTAGGAAAGATATATCTACAAGTCACCCAACAGAGTGGTGGAAACTCCATCCTGCAGAAATAAAGGCAGTGCAGCTACAGCTGTGGCCCATGCAAAGGCTCTTTTCCCTAGAACTATACCGAGGCATGGTATATGCCATGGAAGAGGGTCAGAACCCAAGCTTCAAATGTTAGAGGGCATCAAAGCCTACTTTTTCTATGCATACCTAAAGGAAAGTACACATGCACACATACACACATGCACATATACACACATACACATGTATACATACACATATACACGTGTACACATACACATGCACACATATACACGTGTACATATACACATGCACACATACACACATGCACACATATAGACATGCACACATACACATGCACACATATACACATGTACACATACAAATGCACACATATACACATGCAAACATATACCACATCCATATTTTCCCAAGTTCACATCCAAGGCATCTAGAATCGGGTCAAGCATAGCTCCAACCTTGACTCCTTCTTTGAGCTCTTCTCCAGAACTTCCCACTATCCATTCCCGCCACCTGTACCTGCTGGGCCGACTCAGCCCACAGTGGACATTTCTAGCAACAGTGGATTTTACCAGGCAGATGCCAAGGTCTCCGCCTTGTTCCTCTAGACATACCCGTGCTTCTGATGGAACCTCTCCCAAGTCTGTCACCACAGAGACACGCATGTGCCACTAATAGACATTCCAAGAACTGAACTGCCTAGAAGAAGTCAAGAAAAGTGGAGATGAAAAAGTTGAGAAGAAAATTAAAACACCAATATTCACCCTGGGGGGGGATTGAAGGGGAAAGAAATGTTGTAATTAGATTTTAATAAAAAAAAAATTAAAAATCACTATTCACAAGATCTATGATGATATGTCAGAAAACTCAAGAAAAGCAACATAAAAGCTACCTGAACAATAAGAATATTTAGTATGCTACAGAATCAGTCAAAAGATAGACGTGTGGGGAGAACTCCACTTATCATAGAAACCCCCGCCCCCACTCCCCACTGCTCTAAATGCTCCCCCTCTGCTGTCTTCTCCAATCCATATCTGTATCTATGAATCTGGATTCGGTGTGCAGGAGTGATATGTGATATTTGTCTTCCTTCCCTAGATGGAAAGAAAAACCTCGCAAACATCCCCGAAGGAAGCAGAAGAGGATTGGGCAAAGGAAAGGACAAATCATGCTATAACAGCACTCTTGACGTGAATTCCCAGATCTATCATGTCAATATAAGTCTAAAGCATCATTTTAAAATCCCCTCAGAGTATTCTCAAGAAGAAGGGAAACATTAGCAGAGCCTGGGATTTCAGAACTAACATATTCGTGAGAGCTCACTGCCTCTGGACTGAGAGCGGGCGAGCCTGCATAGGACCAGATTAGGCCCACTGAATGTGGGGACAGTTGTGAGGGTTGGGCAGTCTGTGGGGCCACTGACAGTGGGACCAGGATTTATCCCTAGAGCTTGAACTGGCGTCTAGGAGCACATCCTTTTTGGAGGGAAACCTTGCTCAGCCTATGAGGATAAGGACAAAGGGCTGTCAGTCAACTGACGTTCCCTACTTTGAAACTGCACCCCAGCTGTACCTGAATAAGTAAAAAAGGCTGCAGAAAGGGGAAGCCTGACCCCAGAAAGCTTTCTTTGGGAAACTAAATTTCTAAAACCGTATGATAGATTGAGAATGAATTCATGTAAGTTTGGCACTTAATAAAGGCACATGACTGGTAGCTATGGAGTCAGGTCCAAATTCGCTTTGAAGTGAGTCCACATGTCCACACCCACTGGCTTCCCATCTTCCTGCACGTTTAAGATGGGATGTCGGAGTTCTGGGACTCTCGGAAGCAACATCTTACTGTTCGGGGTCATCTACTACTCGCTAGCCTGGGTGTGGTCCAGTTAGGACCTATGCCTGAGACACCGTCCTGTACTATAAACCACAAAAGAAACACGGAGTCGAGTAGTAAAGCCTAATTATGATAAGGTGGCCAGAATCTAGCACGGATAAGCAAGCAATCAGACACAGAACCCAAGAAAAGGAACAATGTTAGCAAAGATGCAGAGGACAGAGCCCTGTCTGACTAGAACAGAGGGCACATGGCGACTGTGGAAACAGAAGAGTCATCCAAGCAAAATTCTGTGTAGAGGGAGCAGTGGGGAGCTATGGTATGCTCTGAAGAAAGAGTATGGCCAAAGCGACGGTTTTTTTTTTTTTTTTTTTTTTGATAAAATCAACTGGACAAAAAGACATTCAGGGCATAAGTTACAGGTCTACAGGGAAGCAGCTGGGCTAATCGGGGAGCCTTCCTGAAGAGCAAGCCAGAACGATGGGGAGTAGGGAGAATTCAGGCTGTCTCATTCTCATTTCAAAAATAATAACCATAATTGCTGTCTTGAGGGCAGACTGGCTCTAAGGTTTGAGTGTAGGAAGAATTACTGCAACAGTCTATATGTGTCTATAACCTTGCCTGAAAAACTAGAAATTTCTCTGGTAAGAATGGGGTAACTGGGGACGGAAATGATGAATAAAGCCAATTACTAAGATTGTGGGGAGCAGGGAGGCGATGACAGACTTTCGTACTAAGTCCCAAGGGTGCGTCTGGACTTGGAGGGACCCTGAGTGACCTTCCTATTGGCCACCACACTGCCTTTCATTAACTCAGAGTCGGTAACATTTATATTAAGTTCATCTGCTCATGCGCTGACGAAGTGTGAGCGTTTCCTCTCGCGTTTTCGCTCACTGTTTGAACTCCTCCATCTTGATCAGTTTTTATTCCCAGCACTAATATATCTGCCCAAGACAAGCGACTGTCAAGGGCAACTAGCAGGCGGGCCTAACTCGCACCCCGCAAACCCCACACAACTGCTTGTGTTTGGACATTAGGACCTGGCCTTTGGCTGAATGCAGTTTTGAATCAGGTGCTCAAATTGTGTAGCATCTCAGCTTTTTACTGAGATCACTGCTTGCAGCTTGTCTGACTCGGAAGAAAAAGGTAATTCAGGCTAGGAATATTTTCCCAGAAATACACGCCCTGTCCCAAACTGAGTCAACATGGGAGAGGGAGTCCCTGGAAAGCCTGGCTCAGGAGGACTGGGGGAATGGTGAAGGTTATTTTTAGGCTGTGATTGGCGTCATGGGGAAAGGAGGGCTGGTCCCCTGGACTGAGCTCCCCAGCTGCATTCCAGGAGCTACTGTAAGCTAATGAATGGCCCTTTTCTGTGGGGAAAAATGGACAGTCAGGATGAATGAAGGCTCTGTTGGGGATCTACTGGCTCTGCTGGCATGCCTGCTGCCATCTCTCCGCCGCCGCCTTCTCCTTGCCTTGGGTGCCAGCTCTCCTCCTCTGCCTTGCCTTGCCTTAGGTCCCCTTGCCTTAGGTCCCCTTGCCTTAGGTCCCTTTTTGCCCTCCTCTCCTCTTCCTTACCTTTCGGCATCACACCAGAACCACGGCCCTGGCAAGCAGAGAAGGAGCAGGGCCATGAGTTCAGCATGACCCCTCATCACTATGAGGCCAACTAGACCAACTAGACCAAAGATCTCTGACACTACTGCCCCAGAAACTGGCTCCTTGCATGTCTTCTCGCTGTGCTCAGATGCTCGCCTGTCCACTTCTCAGACCATGTCCTTGTGTATGAAATGTAAAAATAGTAACATATGCGCATAATGTGCTAAGAGATAAATAAGGGGGGCTGGTTTTGGCAAGACTGAATACCTGTCAAGCTGCCAACTTGAGGTTTGGGCATCCAAGAACAGTTGGGCAGCGCAAGCCAACCTCAATGGGTGGAGAAAAGAAAAAAAAAACACAAAATTGGGTGGGTAGGGAGGTGAGGGTGGAGAGAGTGGATATGGGAGGAGTTAGGGTGAATATGATAGAAATACATTAATTCCCAAGGAATAAAATCATTATTTTTAAGAAAAAAATTCTTACTTATATCTTAAAGAGGCTTCGCATTTTTCTTATATTTTTGGCTATGAGCCTAGCCTTTCACGGCTGAGCCGTCTCTCCAGCCCACTTCATGTTTTCCTAAAGACTTAAGCTCTGCCTTTCGTCTTTGAGCTCTTAATCAGTACAGAATGGATGGATCTTTGTACATGATGTGGTACGGGGCTCCGGTTATTTATTTTCATTGTGGATGTTGGTTGGATAGTCTAAAGTTCCCTACTTTCTTATGACGTCACTTTCATCGTTTGTCAAGTTTGCAAATGCTTGCTTCCATATTGGACTCTGACATTCCTATGAGATTGCTTTCTTCCTGCCCTATCCTAACAAGCCACTATCTTTTTTTTTTTTAAGATAGGTTGTCTCTACATAGCCCTAACTACCTTGGAACCCAATCAGTTGACAAGGCTGGCCTCGAACTCTGACTGTTTCTGCCTCAAGTACTAGGATTAAAGGTGTAAAAGTGTGTCCCACAACACCTTTAGACTCTGACACTAACAATCCACTCTCCTAATGATTATTTCTTTATAATGAGACTTAATACTTCAACTCCTTTTGTTCTAGAGTGGGTTGTCCTTGGAACCTTGCCTTTCTAAATAAATATTAGAATCATCTTACCAACTTTCATGAAAAACCATATTGGTATTTTTAAGAAAAATGGTTTCAATCTAGATCTCAAATTAGAAAGAAAGACAGACTGTCTAAGACCATATATTCCTCCACTGACATATTTTCTCTATGGGTTTTCTATTACTAAAGATACACACATTTACTTATTTAGATCTTATTTATTTTTATTATATTTATGTCTAAGGGTCTTAATTTTTCCCAGGAGTTCCTCTGGCTTCTGTACTCACATGTATATGCACAACCCAAGCAGTTAAAATAAATATTTTTAAAAGTAATTAACAGAAGAAAGATCAAGACAACTCAATGAAAATAGAATAAAAACAATGAAGATTTGAGAAGATATTAATAATTTAAAAATACCGTTCAAATATAGAATAAAAATACAGAGAATTTTTGTTTTGCTGTGACTACCAAAATTAACAAACTTCTGGCAATACTGATAATAACAGAAAGAAAAAAATTAAACCAATATTAGCAATAGAAAAGAAACATGCAACCGCAGATTCGCCAAGATTAGAAAAACCGCTCGAGACAAACTTAAACCAGTGAACAGAAGCCAGCAAAAGGGAAGAAATTAGTGGGAAAATATGAATTATGGAAATTGGTTTCCAATGGAAAGAAAGATTCAGTTGTTCCAGAATCACTAAATAAATTGAATTAGGAGTAAATAAATAAACTTCCCTTTAAAAAGTTGCCACCTTAGATAGTTTTAAAGCAGATTCGATCAGACATTAGACTTTACTACCAAAATATTTGACAAACCCTGAGAACACTTGAAGGCTCACTCCAATTCAGTTTGAGGTTACAAAAATTCTTCATGCCAAAAGTGAACAAAAACAATGAGAAAGGAAAATTACAGGCTGGTCGTAGTCTTGAACATGGATGCCAATGTTCACCACAGAGTTTTAGCAAACCACTTGGGTGGTGTGGTGGCTGAGGCAGGAAAATTATCAGGCCAAGTCGGCCTGGGCTACAAAGCCAACTAGAAAGAGTGGGCTATATAAGACCCTGTTTGGAAATTTTTTTCAGAGACTGAGCAAATTATTTATATGTGTATGTGGTATACAGGTTTATATATATATATACATCCATGTATATATGGCATAAGCATGTATATATATGTATGAATATACATACACACATTTGTATTTATCAATAGTTTTGAAAATGGTTGTAACTAATGTCAGAAGTGGAAGACTGATCCGACACTTGCAATCTCCTGAGTCTCTGGGATTTATTATATTCACAAGTTGAATGAGAAAATCCACATGGTATTATTTCTCTCAGTTTGAAAGAGGAAAACCTACCCAAATTATATATAATAGCAGTTTGTGGTAAAGAGTTTTGGCAAACCAGGGACCTGATAAAGGACATCTACTTTTGTCTCTATAAAATGACTCACGGCAAACACACCACAATGTAAAATAGCAGAAAGCAGGGAGAAGACAACGAGGCTGGCTTTCACCACTTCCCAGCTGGACCGAGGAAGCGGGGAAGATAAGATGGTATAGGAACCAGACGGAATAAGCCCAACTGGCTTTACTTGTTGGTAATGCTCGCAGAGAATCATGAGTTTGGGATGACAAAGAGAACTCAAGGGGGTTTATGTTAACAAAACTTCCAAAAATAAACAATATAAACAAGTCAGTGGGGTCTGCGTCTGCAAGCAACATTTGGAAACTTTAATTAGATACAGCTAGCATTCTCTCTGAAGCTAGAGTCACGGGGGCTGTGAGCCACCTGGTACAAGTGATGAGTATTGGACTCGGGTCCTCTGTAAGAGCAGTAGAGTGGTGGTTCTCAACCTCCCTAGTGCATGACAGTTCTTCATGTGGTGACCCCAACCACAAGATTATTTCATTGCTACTTCATAACTGTAATCTTGCTACTGCTATGATTTGTAATGCGGGTATCTACTATGCAACCTCCAAAGAGGACATGACCACAGGGTGAGAACCACTTCAGCAGAGGCTTCTAACCAGCAGTGAGGCTCTCAACTGCTAAACCATCTCCCCAGCCCTCTTTTACTAACTCCCTACGTTCCTTGGTATTTGCCATTCTGATTTATAATATAGACACCTTAAGTCTATAAACTTCTCCAAACGCCACTTTCACCGTATGTCAGTGTCTCTTACAGTTAGGCTTACAGTGTCTTTGTTATTTTACAGATAAAATTATTTTGCCTTTCATTGAAAGCATACTGTCCATACTCTATCATAAGATGACACTTGGGTAATCACTACGGGAGGAAACAGTGTCCCTTCTCAGTCACTAAGCCTCCCCACTCTTGATCCACATACTACTAGACCTTTGGAGCTCTTTTCCTTTCCTTTTTAAAAAAATTCCTCTGCGCTCACCCCTACACATGCTACTGTAGTTTCATAATTCTGGGTCGATTGCTTTTCATTCATTTATATAAACAGCTTCATCCATCCAAAACATACTCTTGATTCTCATTTGTCACCCGTTACCATGCTTGGGAGACGCACCCATGTTATCAGGTGTCACCCTGGCTGTCCAGTATGGCCCTCGTAGGTTTTCACTCTATGAATACGTCACAGTTTAATTACCGTTCTTTCCCGAGGGACACTTGAATTTTTCCAATTCGGAGCCATAATGAGCAACGCTGCTCTGAGATCCTGCGGGTTTATGAGTGCATGTATGTTTGGATGTCAGTTCATGCACACCTGTGAGTAGACGGGCTAGCCCAAAGGGCATGAGAAGAGTTAGCATCCGTAGGTAGTGGTCACAGGGCTGTGCTAAGTGACACTGTTTCTCCACATTCCTTTTTTATTTAATTAATTTCTTTCATTTATTTTACCTCTGGATTCGTGGAGTTTTCCTCCCCTCCTCTCCTCCCCCCCTGCATATTCTTATCACATTGAATTAGCCCGATTTTCAAGTCTAGCCATTCTGAACACAGTATAATAATTCCTTTTGGCATTATCCTACCATGATTATATTAAATAGTGTTCATACATTTATCGGCTAGAAGAGAATACTAGCTGCGGCCAATAAAAGTAGTATATGACAGATTTAGAGACTCCAAAGCCTGCCCTGGATAAAGCCCTTGTAGGTGGGCTGTAAGGGAATGATTATTAAATGTAAGCTGAATTTCGATAATTTTAAAACATTTAGCATGCAGTCATTTGGAATTCTGGAACGAGAGCATAGAGATAATGGAAAGAAGTAATATTTGAAGTAAGAATTAACTTAATTATTCCATGAATAAAATGAAAAACACAAACTCTCAGCATCATAAAGTTAAAATTCTATGAATTTTAAGCAGTAGACATAAGAATGAATCCTCATTAAGGCTTTTACAGAACAGTTCTTAATTCTAAAAAGAAAGAACAAAAGATTAATCTGAGAGCAAAGAGGAAGTATGAATTGTGTTTTGAGTGTGAAATACTCGTCCACACAGACTCACGTGTTAGAGCACTCTGTCCTCAGATGGGGATAGCCCTTGAAGAGGGACCTAACTAGAGAAAGTGTAACGGGAGTGGCTAAGGCCCCACTTCCTGTCTGCTCTCTGCTTCCTGACTTGGGATGCAATATGACCGACTGCCTCAAGCTCCCACTGCTATGCCATCAAGCACTCCTTGGGCCATGTGTCAAAATAAACCCTTCCTCATGCAGATTGCTGCTTGTCAGGTATTTGGTTACAAAAACAAGAGAGTGATTCATTGCCTGTGACACAGTGCCATTTGTTCTGATTTCTAAAGAGTGGCAAATGCAACCAGGATATAGAATAATGTTTACAAGGATTTAATCTTGGTGTGTGGGTCACTCCTTTAAGTCTCAGTACTCAGGAGGTTGAGACAGGAGAATTTCTTTAAGTTCAGGGCCATCCTGGGCTACAGATATACACCAATCCACTCACCCATAACAGGCATCAGGATGTAATGATACCCTATCTCAAGAGAAGAAAAATAGGAGGTCTTAGAAAAAGATGACTTAGAATGCCCAGCTGCTAAAACTTTGTTTCAGGAACAGAGATGAAAGAAATATATTTCAGGCCAACAAAAACAGACAATTCACTAATATCAGGCTCTCACCAAAACAAAAAGCCAAGGAGTTGATAAAATGTTATAGAAGACAAGGGGAAGGAAAGAAAGGGAGGGAGGGAAGGAGGGAGGGAGGGAGGGGGAAA
>NW_026067941.1:3933896-3941958 GCF_014885135.2 Alexandromys fortis | reverse complement strand
AGGGAAGGGAAGGGAAGGGAAGGGAAGGGAAGGGAAGGGAAGGGAAGGGAAGGGAAGGGAAGGGAAGGGAAGAGAGAGAAGAGAAGAGAAGAGAAGAGAAGAGAAGAGAAGAGAAGAGAAGAGAAGAGAAGAGAAGAGAAGAGAAGAGAAGAGAAGAGAAGAGAAAGAATATGGATGAATAGATATAAACCAACTATGTCCTGATGGTTTTCTGTGCACTTCTTGGTCCAGGCCTTCACGAAGCTTAGGCTTCGGTTTTTGTGAAATACTCCCATGCCCTTCCAATAAGGTCCTTTTCATGTTAACAGGAATTAAAGCAAAAGGGGAAAGAATAAAGCCTGAAGAATTGAGAGAAAAGCTGGGGGCAGGGTTCAATGCCTAAGAGCATTTGCTATGTCAATATGAGAATCTGAGTCTAAATTCCCAGAACTCACAAAAAGGCTGAGCATGGCCGGGCCCATGTGTAACCCAAGCATTTGGGTGTGTGAGTAAGCAGGTCCCAGATGCTCACAGGCTAGTCAGCCTAGATGAGCTTCCAGTTCAGTGTGAGACCCTGCCTCAAGGCAGTAGGGCAGAGAGTGATGGAGGACACATGACACATTGATGTGACTTCTGCATGAGTGTGTGTGTATGAGCACATACACACATGCATGTACCACACACACACACACACACACACACACCACTTACAATGGGAGGGGTGGTAGCATGTACAGTGAGAGACCCTGTTCAATCAACACAGCTCCAGGGCTCCAGGTATGAAACCTCAATATGTCATCAAACACCAGTTCTTCTGTACATCCAGTTAATGCAGAGTAAAACAACTCTGCCAAAGAGGACAGCCAGCGACCTCCTTCACTAGGTATTGTGAACTCTTGTACACAATACATGTGACAGATTCAGGAACAAAGATGCCTGTCCCCTCTATTCTGATCCCTATCAGTCATTCGGATGGGCTAATGTCTTACAGTCTATAGTTCATCCTTTGTTGCCTGTATTGGAACACAGCAAGACAAGTGTTCCCTATAGCTCTTAGTTTGATGGGTTAGGTCTTCCCAGGGATGCAATGATGGAAACAAAATACCCATATCTCAACCGGGGATCTTCATTCTCATACAGAATTGTTTAGACAGGGTCTCATGTAACCCAGATAGACCTCAAATTCAATAAACAGCTGAAGACCTTTAAATTCTGATCTTTCTGAGAGTTGGGATTACAGATCACACACCACCTGAGCTGGCTGGTCCTATGTCAACTTGAGATACAAACGAGAGTCATCTGAAAGGAGGGAACCTCAGTTGAGAAATGTTTCCAGAAGATCTGGCTGTAGGACATTGTCTTAAATTGTTATTGATGGGAGAGGGCCAACTCCATTGTGAGTGGTGCCATCCCTGGGCAGGTGGTCCTGAGTTCTATAAAAAAAGCAGGCTGAAAAAGACATGGGGAGCAACCCAGTAAACTGCACCCCTCTATGGCCTCTGCATCAGCTCCTGCCTCTAGTTCCTCCCCTGTTTGAGTTCCTGTCCTGACTTCCTTTGATAAAGAACAATACTGTGGAAGTGTAAGCAAAATAAGCCCTTTCCTCCCCAACTTGCTTTTTGTTTGTTTGTTTGTTTGTTTTGGTCATGGTATTTCATCACAGCAATAGAAACCCTAAGACACAATCCCACCAAATTTTATGTGGCTCTGGAATTGAATCCAGGGCATTATGAATGTTGGGCAAGACCTCTATCAATTGAGTAACATGTCCAGCCTTTTTTTTTTAAGACAGGGTCTCTCACAGTGGAGCTTTGACCTTGAGATACAAGCATTCCAAGGATTCTCATTGTGACTGACTCTTGACTGCTTGTTTAGTGTCCAAGTTTCTAAGCAAATACTGTAGACCAGAATGTCTCTAGAAAGACCCAAAGAACATGAATGGGAGACAGAGAATAGTGAATAAAACAGTAGGTGGCTGGGTAGGAGAAAGCTCTGTTACCTGAGAGCCACGCTGTCTAACATGACCCAAATTGACCCTGAGAACCCATGATACATGGAGAAGTTAGAGCTTACCGATCACTTCCCATTATAAAGGATTTTTTAAAATTACATCAGTGCATGGGAGAGTGAAAAAGGTACCTAGGAAGGGGCTTTTATGAAACAGCGGTTCAGAACCCCGTGAAATAACAAAAGGCCTGGTTTCCATCGAAGGGCTTTTGCTCTGTCACATCAAACAGAGACACCGCAGGTCCCAGGGCCACCGCTGCTTCTAATTAAGACCCCAAGGTAAGGCAGCCCATTAGGGGGTCCAGGGCCGGCAGAACACAAATTCCAGCCCTGTCTCTAGCTGCAGAAGGCTGATTTGGACTCAGTAGGCTGTGTTTGTTCTCAGCTTGCATTCAAAGTGGCAGGCCGCACCTGCCTTCCAGACACCCTGCAAGCAAGTTTATTCTGACACCGGTTCTCTTGTTCAAACAACCCAAAGCGTGGCGAGCAGATGTTAAATGGAGGAGGAATGGGGTGTGAGGTGGGGCTTCCCTTTCCCGTGTTCTTTTGTATGTGTGTCTGTGTGTGTCTGTGTGAGGGTGAGGGCTGGGACCCATACACGCAGAAATTTTCCCACCTACCACATAGGCATCAGCTCAATAGCGGTGGTAAAAAGAGGACCCCCCTTTCTGCCACACACCTCAAAGAAAATAGTTCTTGAACCTCCCTGATCATTAGGGCCATCTGGAAGGCTTGGGAACGAAGCAGGGTGCCCGCCCCTAGGCTTTAGATTCAGGAAGGTTGGGGCGGAGACCCCAAAGTCAGCATTTCCAGTCATTCATCAGGTGATGCTGATACCACAGGTTTAGGGACCATGACTGAAGCCAACAAAGAAGTAGGGAGAGGGGAAAAAAGGCAAAGAAACACAAGCTAAGCCTCCGACCTGGCCCTGTTGGTGCTTCTGAGGCACAGCTGGCAGACAAGAGCGGCAGCTGTGTTTTGAATGGAGGACGAGCTGTGAGCTGGCAAGCCCACAGCAGGCAGAGACGGTTTCAGAGTGATATCCAAGTGTGAAACAACTCAGGCTAAGTGGGATTGACCTCTACTCTGGAAGGGGCCGTGAGCCTGGGTCACCTCCACCCAAGAGCCCTAAACCTTGGGGATTCAGCGTAGGGTGTCTGCTCCTCCTGGCTTCCCTGGGACAGAAGCTGCGACACTGTCTGACAGACTGCTTTTTATCTCCCCTGGAGGAAAACCATCCAATGGGGAAGGTACTCCCCCAGCATGGTTCCAAGTAGCCCAGAGTCAGCAAATTCTGTTTTTGTTGTGTTGGGCCTAAATGATACTATCTGCCTCCAGTTCTGCTCCTAGTTTCGGCATCCCCACTGCCCACTTGGTACTGCCAGAGAAGACTGTTGTTAATTGTGGGGACCAGGAGGGTCTGTCATGAGATCTGTCCAGCAGAGGGAAGGAATTCTGTATTCAGTTTTTCATGTGGTTTGTCTTTCCCCCACTAGCCGCTCTCCACCCCGTTCTCTGTAGGTTATGACCCAGCCATAGCCTCAAGACTCAACATATGAGCCCTGGATAAGGCCCATTACATAATTTTCAGAACCCGATACAAAGGAAAAATGTCAAGAACCCTCCTTCAAAACAAAGCGTTAGGAAATTCAAGATGGTAAGAGCAAAGTGCGAAACTGAGCGTTCTTCAGCGCAGCGGGCCCTGTGTGTGGCCATGCTGATGAGTAGTGCTGGCTCAAAGGATCCAGGCATAGCTGCTATGCCTTAGCATTTAGGTGGGAAACTTAGAGCTCTCCCTAAGCAGGGTGGCTGCCCCTACTAGCTGAAAGGAGTTTCTCCATTGGAAGCCTGCGAGAAGAAGCGGGAAGAGAGAAGTCAGAAAGTAAAGGTAGGCGCAGCCTCAGAGAGCCCTCCCTGGCCTTGGAAGAGGCAGGCAGACACTGACTACAGATTCTCGGAGCAGCTTCACGCGGGAGGACAGGGTGAGCGGGCCATCTGTACCCCTGAAGGCGCTTCAGCAAGGTCACCCATTGAAGGTAAACAGCCGAACTGTCACTGTCAGGGGCGGGAAAGGGGAAGCAGAAGTAAAAAGACTTAGGCACCATCTGTGGGATTACTGCATTTTGTGGCCAAGCTTTAGGGGCCTCTGACAATATTTAGAATGAGGGATGGAACCCAGGGCCTCCACTGCTCGGTGCCATCATTGGCCCCAGTGTTCAGAGTTATGATGTATAAACCGGGGAACTCTAGGTCTCTCCCAGCTGAATGAGTGTGTGTCTAGCTTTCTTTCCAGTAAAATTCTAGTGGTCTCCGTCCTACCACAAACTATTCTGAAATTCAGTGTCTTAAAATACCCAGAATTTTCCTATATCTCCCAAGTTTGTTGTAAGCCATCCAGACAGGACTCAGCTATTCAGTTTTCCCGTTTCACAAAGCAGCCGTCTGACAGTGGACAGAATGATCTAGAGGACTGACCACGGCTTCCCTCACAGGTCCGGCTTTCCTTTTCTTTCTTTCTTTCTTTTTAAGAAAGGGTCTCTCCTGGCCCTGCCCCTTGGTGGCAGTCACACTACAACACCAATGGAGCTGTGGGTGCAGCAGAGCTGGCCCCACACCTCTCTGGCCCATAGCAAGGTGATGCAGTGGTGGCCTGGGCAGAGGAGAGCTGGCCCTGCCCCTCTCCAGCCACCTGTGGCTCTCCTTAGTTGATGGCTTCTGGCTCAGAGGCAGGCAGAGAAAGAGCAGTACTCTCTTAGGGGCCTGGCCACTGGGAATTTGACCATGCTCCAGTGACTATATGGACAACACAAAATGGACCTTTTTTTGGTGGGGGTGGGAGGGCGGACGTGGGAAGACTGAGAGGTTAGCGTGATCAGGGTGTAATAAGAGATCCCCAAATAACCAGTTAGAAAATAATTTAATGAAATAAAGAAATAATCTCTTGATGCAGAGGCAGGAGGATCTCTGTGAGTTCTGGCCAACCTGGTCTACAGAGTAAGCTTCAGGACAGCCAAGGCTGTTATACAGAGAAAAATCTGTCTCAAAAAAAATTGTTTTAAAGGAAGGAAGGAGGAAAAGAAAGGAAGAAGAGAAGGAAGGAAGAGAGGAGGGAGGGAAGGAAGGAAGGAAGGAAGGAAGGAAGGAAGGAAGGAAGGAAGGAAGGAAGGATCTCTCTACATAGCCATGGTTGTCCTGAAACTCACTATGTAGACCTGTCTGGCCTCAAACACAGAGCTCCACCTGCTTCGGCTTCTCAAGTGCTGAGATTAAAGGTATGTACCATCACACCCAGTCAAATATCTGGTGTCTTGATCGGATGGCTAGGAACTGAGCTCGGATGGACCTTCCTCTGGAACACCCACAGGCAGCCTTTCAGCCTAGGCAACTTGAAACAATGAACTTCTCACATGGCCTCTCTGGGATCTGGGGGAGTTCCCCAAGGAATCTGGAGAGTGTTTCAAACCCAGCTGTAGAAATCCCCAAATGTTACTTTTATTGCATCCTGTTGGCCAAATAATAATAATAAATAAAATTAAAAAAAATCCTAGCTGCACTTAAGTAAAGACTCCTCACAATGGGATGAGTAAGGAGGATCACACCCATTGCTCACCCATGTGCATGCCATCGGTACTAACAAGAGGCCTCGTCTAACCTAGTCCCCTGTTAACTCTTGTCAGGGAATAGTTTGTGTTTAGTGTAAAATAAAATGTTTAAGGTAATAGGCTTTATTTTTAGACAACTTCCCCTTCAATTTAACCTACTATTTGATGCCACCGTATGAAGCAAGAATCCCTCTATGACAAGTTAAAAGGTAATAGTTCAGCAGACAAGGCAGTAGAGCATCCTAATCCCAGCACCGGGGAGGTGGAAGCGGAATATGAAAGGCCCAAGAACAGCCTCGACTGCGCTGCAAGTTCAAGGCTAGCTTAGGCCATATGAGACCCTGTCTAAAATATTAAGATCTTCAGTCCGTTAAAGCTCCGTTTCTCCTTAAGGATTCAAAGCACAGACTCTTGGGTGTGTTTGTTAACTCAGCATGCACAAACACACAGACACACACATGCAAACACACCTGCAGGCCTCCTTGCCACGAGGGTCCTGTCTTCTCCCCTGAGGTTTGCTCTGTGAAGCTTCAGTCCCTAAAACCAAACCACCCTTGTGACAAGCCACTTCCACCTCTTCCAGCTACCGCCGCCTTAGCTGAACCTACCATTTCCCCGGGTCTGCCTCCACCCCATTCTCCTCAAACACAGACTCTCATTCCCTGCCTGCTCCTAGCTGGCACTGAGTCACGCCTCTCACCCACAAGCTCAGGGCAAGCCCAGGCTTTCCCTTCTCAGGTTCAGCAATGCCCACCATCTACCAACCCTTCTGGAGAAGTCGTTGTTGCTCTGACTCCTGACATCTTCCCTAAAGATTCAACCCCAGATGCCATCATACCCTCATCTCCCACAGACCCTGTCCCATAGGACCCTGCACCTCCACAGTCTTTGTTGCCATAATACCCGCTTCTACTCAGTGGTCCACGCGCCCAGGGCACCTACTTCAACCGCCTCTGGCAAACCAGAGCCTACACTTCTTTGTTTGCCTTTACTGCTAAGCCTTCTTCAATTAACTTCACCCATGGGTGTCCTAACACACTCAGTCCCAGAACTGCTCTGCCCACCCCCTTCCCTCATAACCCTTGAGTCATCATTAGGGTTGTTTCTAGCTTTCCATGCCCGTGTGTCTCCCCATTCCCCTCTGCTAGGCAAAGTCATTGGAGAAGGAAACCCATGGTTTATGCATGAGGGTTTTTTCCTTGGGGTAGATTGTCAGGTTGGGTTTACAGTGTGTGTCCTAAGGAGGCGTACATAAACAATCTACATAAAGTATCCCAGGCTGTGGACGAAGGACTGGTTTCTCTTCCTCTACCACGCACTAGAACTTCCTCTCAGATTGCACATTAGCAAAACTGTACCCAATGGAAAGAATTTGGAAGCTACACACTGTTTGCCCTAAAGGGATTTGGCAGTGTGTGTGTGTGTGTGTGTGTGTGTGTGTGTGTGTGTGTGTGTAATATAGCAAAGGCTTGAACATCATCAGATGGGGACAATGGCGGTGTTTTCCTGTCTGGTGACTGTAACTGTCAGTGACACCAACTCTGGACAGAGAAAACCGCCCAGGGCAGACAAAGTCATGGAAGCCAGAAAAGAAGTAGGTGTTCCGGCCTAGAGGGGCCGGACCCTGTGGGAATTGTGAGGAATGAGGTTGTGAATCCAAGTTCCCACACCCGCAAAAAGCCAGACTAATTTCCCTGCGTATCTTACAAGACTGGAGCCAGGGAGGAAAAGAACAAGCCACAGAAATTCACTCTTGGCTCTCAACAGACAATGGAGCCCCTAACCACTGTCTTAAAGTCCGTTTGCTATTCAACAGGCAGTTCAGAGACTGAAAAAAAAAATCACTGACACGTCCGGGGAGCTCCCTGGCTCAGAAGCCAAGCCAGAGGGTTAGGAACACTTGCCAGTGTTCTGCTCTGGTACACTCTGTCCCTGCCCAAATCTACTGCCAGAATTAGCTTTGCTCATTAATTTCAAGTAAATTATCTTCTTGTCACAGCTGGGATTCTTTATCAGAACAGTGGACATCAGAGTTTGCAGAAGCGAGAGGATTTCTGTTCCCTTGGAATTCCCTGGAACACTAAGTCATGACCCAGAGAGCCGAAGTAGGCAAGGAAACTTGCAAAGACATCTAAAAGAACAGAGTTCCAAGGAACACTTCTGCCTAAAGGGTGTAAGAATTGGGTACTAAAAAAAACAAACAAAAAACTAAAAATCAGAAAACAACAAAAACTCTTTGGGACACTTATTGAGCTCTCTGTGTCTCTGTCTCTCTGTGT
Organism: Alexandromys fortis; assembly: GCF_014885135.2. Lineage (NCBI taxonomy): Eukaryota > Metazoa > Chordata > Mammalia > Rodentia > Cricetidae > Alexandromys > Alexandromys fortis. Next base: position 3,934,091 of record NW_026067941.1, on the reverse strand, counting down.
GTCCATCTGTGTGTGTGTGTGTGTGTGGTGTGTGTGTGTGTGTGGTGTGTTGTGGTGTGTGTGGTGTGTGTGTGTGGTATGTGTGTGTGTGTGGTGTGGTGTGTGTGGTATGTGTGTGTGGTGTGTGTGGTATGTGTGTGTGGTGTGTGTGTGGTGTGTGTGGTGTATGTGTGTGGTGTGTGTGTGGTGTGTGTG
>NW_026067941.1:3849579-3933788 GCF_014885135.2 Alexandromys fortis | reverse complement strand
TGTGTGTGTGTGTGGTGTGTATGCACATATGTGGAGGCCAGAGATTGCCCTCCTCCTCTGCTCTCCACCTTCCTTTTTGAGATACAATCCTAACTGAACCTGGAACTCACCAATTCAGTGGGCCCAGCCTCGTCAGCGAGCTCCAGGGATCTTCCTGTTTCTGCCTTCAACTACACTAGTTACAACCGTGTCCTACTGAGCCTGGCTTTTACCGTGAGTGCTGGAAATCCAAACGCAAGTCCTCCTGCTTACCCAGTAAGCTCATCAGCCCTGCATGCTGAGTTTTTCTGCAACTCGGTTTAATGATTCAAAAGCCTAGTAGGTGCAGACACTAAAGCCCCCCCTCCCCACGCCCCGCCCCGGCCTCGGAGAGTGTCTAGTCTAGGACAGGACTAGCCAGAGACGAGGTAATAGATGCACTAATCACACTCGTCCCCTAGGAGAAGAACACACAGAGCAAAGCCGCCTTACCCAGCCCGGTTCCCCAGAGAAGACTTTCAGGAGACGTGGCTTGGGTACTGGCTAGAGAGTGATTGAATGCCTGCGGCCACAGCACTTCTGCAAGGAGACTCACAAGGAAGAGACACTAGGTGGATCCTGAGGCCGACTGTTCCAGTGGCCTCTGTCGCCATGACAGAACACTGACCAAAAGCAGCTGGGGGAGGAAAGGGTTTCTTTGGCTTGCAGCTTACTACTCTCTATCCATGAGGGAAGCCAACACAAGAACTCAAGGCAGACACCCGAAACAAGCCACAGAGGAGCACAGCTCACTGGCTTGCTTTCCCTGGCTTACTCAGCTACCTGTCTCTCGGATCCCAGGCCCACTTGCCCAAGGATGGCACCACCAAAAGTGGGCTGGGTTCACCTGCATCAGTTGCTGACAGACATGTCCATGGGCCAGTCTGACAGAGGCTAATTCTTCAGTTGAGATTCTCGCTTCCCTGGTGACTCTAGTTTGCATCAAGTTGATAAAAAACAAAAGATCATAACAACTATTGGCAAGATATACTTTCTTGGCATGGCATCATTATGCCCATTTCAAAGATGGAGGAAGTGAGAAGAAGACCATATCTGCCCCTAGGTGTCCCAGTGAGTTGAGGCTGAGGAACAGTGCCAGGTTGGTGAAGCAGAGCCACTGTCAGCTTCAGGGAATGTCCCCTGGTAGCAGGGCATTCTGTTCCTGACATTTGAAACTCTCTGCCTCCTTAAGGAGTTCAGGGGTATGGTGGTTTGAATAAGAATGGCCCCCATAGACTCATATTTGAATACTTAGGTAGTGGCATTAGGAGGTGTGACCTTGTTGGAGCAGGTGTGGCCTTGTTGGAGGAAGTATGTCAGTAGGGGTGGGCTTTGGGGTTTCAAATGCTCAAGTCAGGCTCAGGGTCTCTCTCTTTCTTCTACCTGTGGATCTGGATGTAGAACTCTCAGCTGCCTCTCCAGCACCACGTCTGCCTGCAGGCTGCCATACTTCCCACCATGATGATGATGAACTAAACCTCTGAACTTTGAGCCAGCCCCTATTAAATGCTTTTCTTTATGAGAGTTGTTGTGGTCAGTGTCTCTTCACAGCAATTAAAGCCCTAACTAAGATAAGGGGCATCTACAGTACCCTCAGTTATTGAGAAAGGGGAGGTCCAGGCTGCTGAGAGCTTCCAAGACAGCCTGAGAAAGACCTAAACTCAGAACTACTTCCCCCTTTCAGCATGGCAGAGCCTCCCTGTGTGACACAGGGCAGGTTCACAGAAGGGAGGACAGACGACGTGATAGTTAATATTATCAACTTGACAGGGTCCAGAATTGCCTAGGAGACAAACCTCTTGCCGTATCTGTGAAGGAGTTTCTCGAGTGGGCTAAAAAAGATGGGAAGATCCACCTTCAGCGGATGGCATTGTTGCACGGGCTGGGGTACCAGAATGAGCACTAACATTTATCCCTGTGTTTCCTAACTGCTGATGCAATGTGACCAGACACGTCGTCCTCCTGCCACCATGATGGACTGCACCTTTCAAGGGTGAGCAAAATAAAGCCTTCCTTTTTTAAGTTGCCTCCTCCGGGTCTTTTGTCAAGTTATTAATACACATATTTCAAGGGCAATGGGGATAGGTTTTCTTGTCGGTTAGTTAGAATTGCAACAATGGGAAGAAAGAACATAAAGCACTAAATAACTGGACTGTGGTTAAAGCACACAATTTGGGATGAAACAGTTCTGGTTTCAATTTGTAGCCCTAACTCCCTAACTGGGTGGGAGCCAGGCATGGTGGTACATGCCTGCAATCCCAGAACTTGGAAAGCAGAAGCAGGCAAGCCAGGAATTTGAAGCCAGCCTGAGCTACATGAGACCTTATTTCAAAAACAGACAAACAGAAAACATCTACTGGGAAGGGAACATTCCTTGGCCTCCCAGAGCCTCGATTTCCTCACTGGCGATGGAGGTAATAACCTTCCCATAGGCCATTCTGAGAATCAAGCACAGTAATGTGTGTAAACCCCTCATGTACTCAGCGTTTATCCATAAGTTCTACTTATGCGTGTGTGTGTGCATGTGTGTGTGTGTCTGCGTGTGTGCACATATGTGCGCATGTGTGTGTGCATGTGTGTCTGTGTGTGTGTGTCCTTTTGTATCACCCATATAGTGCATGCACTACCCAAATCAATGAACATTTGGCTTGAGTCATCTGGATAATTTACTTCAATAAATTATTTTGGAGTTAAAGATCTTTTTTTTAATACCAATGCATTTTCTTTAAAATCCAGAGAAGGGAGACCAGCAAGACGGTTCGACAGATCAAGGTGCTTGCCACCAAGCCTGGTGACCTGAGTACAGTCCCTAGAGCCTGCACAGACAACGGAGAGAACTGATACCTACAAATTGTCCTCAGATTTCCACGAGCATGGTATGGTATGCAAGTGTGTGTTCACACACACACATACACACACAAGTAATTTTTAAAATAAATAAATAAATAAGATTCCAGAAAAGGGAGGGAAACATTTGGTAGCAAAGGAGAGTTTCTGGGAGGACCAGAGCTAGAGCCAAGTAACACAGCCTGCATCTGTTCAGACAAAAGCAGACTTTGCTTTATTGGTCTCCAGCCCACGCTCAGGGGCTCAGTTAGTGATGTATCATACCCCAGAAGTTCACACCACTGGACCGCATGGTCAGACGACAGCATCTGCAGTTCTGGAGAGCTAAAAGAAGCAGGGGAGGCCCTTCTCCATCTGTTCGTATGGACCCGTTCACGTCACGTGTCCTTTGATTGGCAGTTTCACATTTAGGGCTCTGCCTTAGAAACCCCTCTCTTGGGGTCAACAGAGGCAGAGTCCCAAATGGGATGCCCCTTGGTGAAAGTGGCTCTTTCCATCCACAGCCGTCAGCACATCAGCAAGTGAGACTTACTACACAACAACGTAACTCAGCATCTGAAATAAGTATTCCCTTCTATAGCCTGTTAGGAGAGGTGCAAGCCAGGACTTGCTTCCTTCCCTTACAGTGGGGAAATAATTGGTCTTGTACTATACCATTCCACCAGACAAAGCAGTAAGCCATCCTTACTGTCTCCTGCGCTCCTGACTCCCGAGTTCCCATCATCACCGGGCACATGTGTCACATCTAGCGACAGCTACACATCCTTTGCCCTTTTAAAACCTGTAGGACACATTCCTGTCAGCATTTCTATAAGCTAGAGGTGGGGTACAGGTTATGACTCCCAAATCCCTAATCTTCATTTACCAGTGCAACTGCCCTGAAAGGAATGAAGATGTTCCCAAGAGACACTGAGTCCTTCCCTTTAGCTATAAGATTATTAAAAAAAAGAAACAGACTCCAAGAAATTGGAATTACCCCCATGAGTCTCATTCAGAGAGAAGAAAGAGGCTGAAGCCCAGAGTCAGCCAGAGGGGGAATTTGTCTCCCTGAAAGACATTTCACAGGGTCTGACAACTTGTCAGAACACCTTGCAGGAGAAATGGTCACTAGACCCTGAAACAGTGATGGATCAACACTGGGCAGGACCACATACAGGTTGGCCAGGACCGCATAGCTGTGCAAACCTCTGTCTAACTTAAACCTGAAGATGGACTTGGGGACTGAAGCGTTGCTGGGCCACTGTATTTGTTTCTCTTCCCCATATGTCCACATTAAATAAATGTCCTTTCTCTACTTGCCCCTTTAATTGGCTTATTGTGGCTTATTATTTAATTAGCTCGTTAAAGCATCTGCAGCCTGGGTTCTGACCCTCACAGCTACAGCAACACCAGGCTCTATCTATCCATCCAAGGAGAGAACTGTGAGGTTCCATTGCACTCCAAATTCTGTTCTGCCTTGAATTAGAAACAGTCAGTGAGCTGGCCAAGGTTGGGTAGAGGAAAACTCTTGAGCCTCCAAGCCTCCTAGGCACAGAGAGGCAGCTTGATTCATCCCTAATGGAAAATTACATGGCTTGCTCCGACTGTTCTCCCCATTTGCCCCGTTCTCCTAAGCCACCCACATCCTCTTATTTCTGGGCTTCCTTTGCATTCAAGCTAAGTGAGCTCCCGTCCACCATTCAGTGCCTCTGAAGCTTCCCCGAGAACTCAACAGTCTCAAAACCCTTCTCCCAGGCAGATGTGGGTCAGAAACACCCTAAGGAAACACGGCAGGAATGTACCACTTTTCACCGTTGTGACATGCCATCGTCTTCTACAAATGTGTTGGGTGACATCCTTAGCTTTCCTCCAATGTTTAAGGCCATGGGACCAAGGGACATGATAATATATTGTGTTATTCAGGGATATTTGTTCTTTTAAGAAAAAGGTCATTAACCATAAGACTTAAGGGTAGAGTCTTGGGCATCAGGGCAGGTGACAGGAAGGTACTTTGTACCAAGAATGTCCTTTGTGTACCTCAGGGAGCCAGTGGTAAACTCCCCTTCTCCCCTGTCCCATATGGTCAGCCTGGGGTCATTTATTTTTCCTCTGAAATAAAAATCTCCCCCTCCAGCTGCTGGGAAGACAGAACAAAGCTGCCTGCCGATTATTATTCAAGAACAAAGCAGAGCATTTATTTGAGCAGGTTCAGGGCCATTATCTCCCCAGGACACAAGCCGCAGTGTGAGCTGCCTTTATCTACCAGCTCCCTCTGTCCTCAATCCTCACAGGGTGTGTTGTTCCTCTCGCAGGAGCCTCACAAAAGGAAACCAGAGAGAGAAGCTCGCTGCAGACGTGACCTGGAAAACCTTCTTTCTCCTTCCTTCCCAAAGCCATTAGCATCATCTGTCCTCCTAAAGACCCCGAGCAGATGAGAGAGGACCTTGGCAGCCATCTTTCATCTGGAAGAAGAGTAGCACCACACCCTCGAATTCTCTACGGTCGAGCTCGCAGGCGTCTCTGCTGCTGCTGAGAATCGTTAAGAATTGCCAGACAAAATACAGGACATTCGGTTCAATTTGAGTTTCAAATGAGCAGGAAATGACTTTTAGTATGTCTTAAATAGCGCATGGTTAGATAGCTTTAAAGTGAGCCACTGTTCATCTCAAATTCCAATTGCAGTGTCCTCTGTTTTCATGTGCTAAAGCTGACAGCTCATCACGCCATCCTCTCATCTCCATCCATCTCCGGCTGTGACGCGGCCTCCTACTGGCCTCGCGAAGCACAGCAGAATTCCTTGGGTTCAGAAGATTTTGGGGTGGGGGGGGGAGGAACAACCAGATATGCATAAGACTGCATTGAGTTAAGTGATAAGGAGCAGATAACCCCTCACCCGGAGTCACATGAACTGCTTCAGGCCTGCTCACCTAGGGTGACCCTAAACACTTGGGAAACAAATAAATGTGCTTGGTGCTCTCAGATTGAACAGAGGCCATTTCCTCCTCAGTAGGAGCCTAAGAGGGAAGCTTTCCCTGCATTCAGAGGAGGAGGTAGAAAACCTCCCTGGGCTCCCTCTGAATGCTGTAAGAATTCCCAAAGCCTCCTGCACTAACCCTCTGCTTGCTGACTCTCCCAGGAGACTTGGGGCTAAGAGTCTGTGGACCTACTCAGTCCCAGCTCCCAGGGCACAGACCCCTGCCCCAGCTTCTCTCCCTAGGGTCACCAGGCACACACGACAACTTCCTCACAATCCCACAAATTCCTCCCACACCTCCCACATTGTTCACCTCTACCCAGCCAGAAGAGTGGTCCTAGCAGGACATCCTCACCAGAGCTGGACCCCAAACCCGCTAAGTGTCTTAGTCAGGGTTGTCATTGATGTCATGGACACCATGAGCAAAGCAATTCGAGGAGGAAAGGGTTTATTTGGCTTATGCTTCCACATCACTGTTCATCATTGAAGGAAGTCAGGACAGGAGCCTGGAGGCAGGAGCTGATGCAGAGGCCGTGGAGGGATGCTATTTCCTAGCTTGCTCCTCATGGCTTGCTCAGCCTACTTTTTTATAGAACTCAGGACCACAAGCCCAGCTCCACCTACAAGGCTGGGCCCTTTCAAATCAATCACTGATTAAGAAAATGCCCTACAAATCTTGCCTACAGCTCAATTTTTTGTTTGTTTGGGTTTTTTAATTATTATTTGTTTTATTTTTCAAGATCGGATTTCTCTGTAGTTTTGGGGCCTGTTCTGGAACTAGCTCTTATAGACAAGGCTGGCTCTGAACTCACAGATATCCACCTACCTGCCTCTACCTCCCAAGTGCTGGGATTAAAGGCGTGCACCACCACTGCCCGCTGCCTACAGCTCAATTTCATGCAGGCATTTACTCAACAGAGGTTCCCTTTTCTCAGATGAGTATAGCTTTTGTCAAGTTGACCTAAAGTAAGCAGCATATTTTATCCCTGAAATTGACACTTCAATTGGAGACTGAAAAGCAAGCACAAAGCTTCTAACACATGGAGGACTTATGTGGTGCCTTTGCTGCACCTTCGTGTTTGGTAGAATTCATTTCGTTGTTATTTGTGTATATCCAGGTGTAAGCTCATCACAATAAAGGATAACTCTTCAGAATCAGTTCTCTCAACGCTTTTACTCTGTAGACCAGGCTGGCCTCGAACTCACAGAGATCCACCTGCCTCTGCCTCCCGAGTGCTGGGATTAAAGGCGTGCGCCACCACCACCCATTCTCATCACCTTTACAAAGGATCAAACTTTCCTTTTATATTTTACTTATGATGTTTTTGGGTGCCCAAACTCCATGACTCTGTGACAAATATTCTCCCATGGCTCACATGGTGTCTTGTAACTGCACTTGGGTGCTTGATCTTCAGGGTTCAATGTTTCTGAATGTTGGTTGGATCCCCCAGTGAGAAGAGGCTCCTCTGTATATCCCCTTGTTTCCCGAGAATGAAAAGAAGTCATAATGAAGCCTACCGTGTGCAGAGGGCAGCTGAGGGGAGGCCTGTGGTGTGACTGTGATGGTTGGCAAAGCAGAGGATTGGGACCCCCCCCCCCAACTGCCTTCAGGGAGAAGGTCATTAGGTCATTCTCCCACTCCCTCCTGCCAACGGATGCCACCTGATGCTTAATAGCATACTAGATAGCCAGCAAATGCAAGATTATCCTCAGAGGCTCAGTCTGTCCATTCATTCATCTGTTTAAAGCCATTCATTGCATTTCTCACATGCCAAATACTATGTAAGATAAGAAATAAAAAACTCAATAAAGAACCATCTTTCCATTCAAAGCATTACAGACCAAAACATGAAACAGACATAGAGAGCACTTTGAAACGTTAAGCTAAATGAACATCATATTTCAACCAGGGTTGACTTTGCTCCCGGAGGACATTGGGCATATCTAGAGACATCTTTGTTTGTCGTAGATTGGGTAAGGGCTTTTGCTAGTATCTAGAGGCCAGGGACACAGTTAAAACCCTCTCACCCACTCCCCCAGTACTTAGGACAGCCAGCCCCACCCCCACCCCGTGGTGAGGGATAGTCCAGTTCAAATATCAGCTGTGCCAAGCAGAGAATCTCGTGAGATAGATACATGGTGATATGGTCAGTTTGATCTGGCCAGCTGCATGCTCTGGGTTCCCTCAGTCATTTCTGTTCCTTTCCCACCTTCATCATTGCCTGGCTTTCGCCCGTTAGTCAGTTGCTTTACTTCCATAGCTTTAGCTTCATCTATAGAACAGAGTCCAGATCTCTAAGTTCTAAATCTCTTCCGGTCTGAGAGTCTGTGGTTTATTGGGTCCATGTTTGCACGTCCACTGAACTCTACTCCCAACAGGAAAACAGTGGGGCCAATGACTCTGCTCCGCTTCAGGTCAGGGAGATAAGCTAACTTCCTGTGCTGCTATGGGCATAAATCAAGTAGGAAGCCCAAACGCCCTGCTTAGAACTGTTCTACCCCAACTGAAGCTTCCCCATCAATACCCAAGAGCCATTTAACTTGCCTCCGGGGTCTGAAAAAAAGGTTTGAGGGAATGAAACAGAGTGGAAATCTACCCAGATGCTGTCTCAGTGATTAGATCCAACCACAGATGATACTTCATTCCATTTGAGGAATCTGGGGCAGTGATGGGGCAGGAGGGGCCAGCCCAGTGGTGTGGGGCAGTGGACCATGGGTGTCTGTGGGCAGCCTCAAAGGGGACCTTTTGTCATGTGTCCTTGAAGACGGAGTAAACTGGACACTTAGCCACACATTTCAGACTGTGAGGGTGTGTGAATCAGACACTCAGAAACTCATCCCTGTTCCCTTTCTCCTGTGATGCTTTCTGATCTTGTCCACCTAACAGGAAGACTTTGACAGGGCTGGCAGGCTGGAAGATAAGAGCAAGAAGGAGACACAAAGTAACCAAGGGCTGGGAGAAGAGAGCCCAGAAGCTCCAGAATATAAGACTGCTTCAGTGTTCCGGCAGGACTAAGCTGTCACCAGAGAGGCGGGGAAAGGCAACAAGGGCAGGGTGGCTTTGGCAGATACCCTGGTTCCAGTGTCAGTAGACTCACTGTCCCAGCAGAAGAGTATCCAGGCCTGTGACTGGAATGAACACCTTTGTGTCCTCTCCACTGACACCCCAGAGCCATTTGAGGTAAACAGTCTACAAGCAATGAAAAATAAGCCCTTTCTATTTCTTTTTAACACAGGAAAAAAATCCCAGACACATTCAGTAACACACCCAAGTTACTTCAGCCTCTAGACTAGGGGGGCTCCATCCATGTGGCTGTCAGATTTGCTTCATGGAAGCCACGGACAATAAATGTTTCCAAGGCAGCAAGACACATATCTTCCATTTGCTGTTTGGGGTGTGTGTGTGCATGCGTATGTGTACATGGCTACAGTGCCCACAGAAGGCCAAAAGAGGGAATTGGTTCACCTGGAGCTGGACTTAGAGGATGTTAAAAACCAAACTCAGGCCATCCGGAAGTGTAGCAGGCACTCTTAACTGCTGCTCTGTCGGCACTTGTGCAGCAGATCTAAGTGTGCAGTTCAGTGACTGTCACATGCGTGTACACTTGTACAGTGTGCACGAATACCAACTTACAAGTCATCACTACCCTAGAAAATCCTCTCATCCTGATTCCCTCAAGATTCAACCCTCTTTTGATAAATATCTTTTTTATTTCTATCTTGATAGCTTAGTTTTATCTGTTCCTCACATCATCAATCTCATATTCTTGGGTCTAATATACTTTCTGTGTTGTGGTGACATTTGGCTGCTTTTACTGTGGGGTGATATTGCATTGTATGAATGTACTCTGTTACATTTATCCATCCCCTTAGTGAGGACGTTGGGGTTGTTTTTAGGTTTGGGATTTTATGGTTATTTACTCTAAAGATAGGAGTTGGGCAGGGACTCAATTGTTGTTGATGGTGATGTTAGCCCAGCTTTAATTCCTCTTCAAACAAAAGCTAACCAGGTCATCCTCCAAAGGGCTCAAAAAATACATGAGTCAGGAGGATGTGTTAGACCCTCCTAGAAGATCTTTTCAGCATGAACCCCTATGGTCACCTCTTTCCTGCCTGGTGGCTGCTGCTGTTCTGTGCCTGCTTGGGCAGCATTGCAGATGCATTTGTTCTGAGCCCAGTGCAGAGGAAAGTTAATCTACATAGGGAAAGGCTCTATGCACCTGAAAACTCACCAACTAAGACCAGGGGGTTCACTCAAGAATAAGAGACACACCAACCCCTCTTCACTTCTTCAGATGACTTATTCCCCAACAAAAAAAAAAAAAAAAAGGAAGGAAGGAAGGAAGGAAAGAATGATCTTCTCCCCTACCCTATCTGCCCCCAACCAGGAGGAGTCTTTAAAAAAAAAAATAAAGACTTCTTTTGGTTTAAATATAGTTTTTCCCATCAAAACTAAAAAACTGGCTTCACTCCATCACAGAGACAGGCACAGAGCAACATTGAGGGGCTTCTGAGAAAGGATTAGGTTCCCAGGAAGAATTAACACTTTTCGCCTAGAAAAGGGTTAGTCTCTCAAGACTGGATGGTTACTGCGAGAATGGGTTGCGGCAAAGCAAGCCTAAGACCCCCTCTCTCCTCCCTTTCTCCATCCCCCCGTCTTCCCCCACATGGCTCCTTGCCCTTCTGTTTCTGAAGCTCTTATCAGAACCAGGCTAATGCTGGTACCATGCTCTTAACCTCCCAGAATCCTGGAAAAGAGTACATTTCTTTTCGTCGTAAGTTGCCTAACTTCAGGTATTGCGATGTGGCAATAGCAGAAAACGGGTTGAGTTACTCTCGTGCCTCCATGGAAACCAGCAGCAGTGTCTCCTGGGGATGTGTGGGGAGAGCAAAGCCCACCATAGAACCATGGACCTGGCCTCCCTCCAAAGCTTCCTGGGTCCTACACTGCATCCTACCTCATTTTTATCCTGATACGTATTTTTATAGTCTCTTCTCTGCCTGCTGAACCCGAGTGCAACATACAACCTTACTCCACCACAGAGGGAGGCATCCCGGGACATGAGAAGGAAACAGTGAACAATCATTTAAATAATACACACATTTTTAAAAAATCATTTTGCTGAAGATTTAGTCTATGAAGGTCTACTAAGCCATAAGTACTGAATTGCCAAATATCAGAATTACTACATTCATGGAACATGATATCTTATACAAGCACCCACCAAATGCTACAGAGGGGAACTCTGATTTGCTGTGGGATAATGCTTTGTACACTGTAAAGATTTGTCACTCATATTGGTTTAATAAACTCCAATTGGCCAGTAGCCAGGCAGGAAATATAGGCAGGGTACCAGACTAAGAGAATTCTAGGAAGAGAAACTACTGAGAGTCATTCACCAGCAAGACACAGAGGAAACAGGATGAGAATGCCTTACTGAGGAAAGGTACCAAGTCACATGGCTAAAATAGATAAGAATTACAGGTTAATCTAAGTTGAAAGAGATAGATAATAATAAGCCTGAGGTAATAGGCCAAAACATTTATAGTTAATAACAGGCCTCTGTCTGTTTCTTTGGGACCAGGAGGGACAGAAACTTCCTTCTACAGTGATTGTCAACTCAGCAGGATCTAGAATTACCAAGGAGACAAGCCCCTGGGCATGTCTGTGACAGATTATCTAAATTAGATTCACTGAGGTAGGAAGACTCTTCCTAACTGTGAATGAAACCTTTCCATGGACTAGAGTTCCCTATTGAATAAAAACAAAGAAGAGGGGTTGAAAAGGTGGCTCAGTGGTTGAGAATACCTGCTGTTCTTGCAGGTGGTCCAGGTTTTGTTCCCAGCACCCACATTCTGGTTCACAACTGTCTATAACTCCAGTTTCAAGGGATCTGATGGCCCTCCTGGATACCAGACACTAACAGAGTGCACATGAGTGTGTGTGTGTGTGTGTGTGTGTGCGCACACACACACACACACACACACACAAATTCACACAGGTTAACACTCAAACACGTTAAATAAATAAATCTACAAAGAAACACGACAGACAGGTAAAAACCATCATCCACTTCTCTGCCTCTTGACTGAAGATGCATGTGAACTGCCATCCCAGCCACCATGCCTTCCCAGCCACTATAACCCAAACCATGCCCCCTTCCTTCTTTAAGTTGCTTCTTGTCAATAATTTGGTCACAGCCATGAAAAAAGTAACCAACATGCCTACTGAGGTCCTCAGACTACAACCAAAGTACCATGCGCAAGATGTAGAGGCAGCAATTCCACCCCATACCCCCTGGCTCCCTTTTGGTGGCTCTCTCCTCCACCCTCCCGCTTTTCCCTGAAGCAGCTAGTCCCTGCTCCCTGCTCATAGCTGTCCTTTGTGGGCTCGGGAGAAGAGGAATGAGAACAATGAGACATGGCAGCTAAAGAGCTTCCGCTCAAACCAACCGTTCAGGTCCCTGTACCCCCTTTAGAAACCGCTGTTTCCTCAACATGACCCCACATGTGCCTGGAGAGTCTTCTGGGGACCTCAGCTGACCCAGTGCCTCAGTTTCCCCTAGTGTCATGTTGGGTCAAGGCAACATCCCACCCCTCCTGGCTTTGCTAAGGTCAGGGAGGAAATGGTTCCTGGGATATCAAGGGGCAGGTGGAAGGCCTGAGCTCAGGGTTCCCGGCGCAACAACAGGCAGACATTGTTCTGGTCTGTAACTCTCCTTTCTCTAGGCTGGACTCGCCCTCAACACACGAAAGCCATGGTTGTATCATCAGCCAGCCCGTGTCAGCCCTACCAGGGCTCTAAACACCAGGGTCTTTTTCTAATCCTCCCACCCTCCACCCACCTCTTGTTCTTTCAGGAACAAACCCTTACCAGACTTCCCAAATTCAGAGGAGAGAAAAGAAAGGGCTGCTTCCATTTTGATTGTGGATGAAAATAAACCAATTGTAACTTTCTTACTCAAAATTGGATTGGTAAATGAACTGGTCCTGGGCTGAATTTGACTGTTAAAAGACAAATGTGAAATTGCTTCTGAGGTGTTTTTGGAAATTCACGGACGGTGGCCAGGAGACACGCTGCTGAGCTGTGGTTATTGGCACGGTGATTCAAAGCGGGAAATTCCTTACATAACTGGGAGCAAAGACTCCAGCTCCTCCCTAGGCTCTCTGTTCCCAGACTGCTACCCACTGGGTATGACCGAGGCTGCCTGTCCACTTACTGTAAGTCACAGCAAATGTTCATGCTGATTCTTCCGGGCCAGAGTTTAGGGGGGAAGATAAGAGAGACACTAACCACTCTCTCCAAAGTTTGCATGTGTCTTCTTCTATCTAAGTAACGCTGCCAATGAGCAACCAAGATATTCTCTCCTGGGAACTTGCCATTCTAAAATAATCCTTCTGGTATCATACCCACCCTCACTTTCCACCTCTTTGACCTCTAACACACACACACACACACAGAGAGAGAGAGAGAGAGAGAGAGAGAAAGAGTCAGAGACAGAGACAGAGAGACAGAGTCAGGGTAGGCTAGCTGCTACAACAAACACCCCCAACACCTCAGAGAATTAGCACAATGAAAGTTTCACATTCGCTCACATTTAATATCTGCTGATCTTGCCAAACTTGGCCATTACTAGAAAGGTTTTTTTTGGGGGGGGGGGAAGGTTGGTTTGTTTGTTTTCTAAATCACATTTCTTGCTTTCTAAGTCACAATTCTTTGGGGACGAGGAGCTTGACATTTCTATGGAACCAAGAAGCTCTTCTTCACAGTTTGGAACATAAAGAACTGATCCCAGAGTACTTCGTGTGAGCCCCACAAAGTTGGCAAACCTGATCCAAAGTGCTCATCCAGCCCAGGCATTGGTGGGACTAACCCTTACTCTCTTGACATGCTGCTCTGGCAAGCAGAACTTCCAGCAACAGTGAGGTGTTGCAGTCTCTCACATAGACATGGGAGCTGAATTGTCCAAAGGCCTTGTGCACCTGGCAGAGAATACTCTACCCACATGGGCAGACAACATTCTGGCATGGCCTGGAATACACCTGTGTGTAACTGAGTCAGGGACCATGGCGGTCCTAGAGGCTGGATGACTCGTCTGCATTGGAGGTTGGTACTTGGTGACTTCAGCCGTGCCTCTGCGGTCAGACCAGGTTACCTCACTGATGGGTTTCAAATAGAATCCAGAGATGCTGGCTGCGTAGACAAAAAAGGAGGATTCAGTAGACTCAGACTCCGGGTTCCAAGCCAGTAGTTGGCAGCTAGTACAGGCATTCTCACTGTTCAAAGCGTGTGGCTGCTTCCTTACATTCATCTGCTCGTTCATTCAGCACTTCCCCTACAGACTGAATGGGTCCATTCATCCTGTCCATCAACCCTTCCCTTGGCTATGCCTCTCTGTGTCCAGGTGGCTGACTTCTGTAGACCACGCCACCAAGCTCTCTTGCCTTTGGGCGGCCAGATGGATCAGGATATTGGGAGGCAAGAGGTGGAAGTTGAAAAACAAGAGCCCAGAGAGGGACAGCAGGAGAATAGCAAGACCGAAGGTTGCCCAGCTTCAGAGCCAATCAGAAAACATCCAGGGAGCTCTGTTCCCATGGGGTCCTTTGGACAACATCTTGCATGTTTACAAAATAAACTCTATGAGAAAACAGGTACCAGAAACCGGCAAGTATCAGAATCGGGAGGACTAACTTCCTGAGATGCGATCATGTGCTGGGCCAGCTCTTAAAGGACACCAAGAGCCCACTGCTAGCATTTCAGAACCTTGCTTGCTGCTTTGTAAACCATTTGGTAACTTCAGATTAGCTTTGGTGGGAGTATTTTCACCAAAGAAATTGGCAAGCCACTTAGGGCTTCTACCCACTCCCTGAGAACTGGTTGACCAACCCTCCACTTAAGGGTTCTCAAAACAGAAGGCTGTGAGGCAGGCTAGGGGATTCATTTTGCAAGCAGAATCTTATAGACCCGGGCTGAAACCCCAGCTCCCCTAACAGGTGACCTTAGGCAGATTCCTTGACCCCTCTGAGCCTGTTTCTTCAAGGGTACATAGTACCTAGGCATGGAACACTTAGTCTCTATAGCAGGTATTGGCCTCAGGGCTTACACACATTCATTCATAGACTCCTAGAAGCAATACCTGGAAAGGAAACTTTCCGTCCCCCTCTTCCACAGAGTGGGATATGGAGGCAAAGGCAGACAGGACTACCCTAAGATCTCATAGTGACGGGCAGAGTCACAAGAGCAAACAGCCTGACTGGAGAGCCCAGTCTGGCTTCCAGCTCTGCACTGCCTCATCTGGTGGTCACCGGCCACCTCACACTACAGAGGACTTCAGTTTGGTTAACTGAAATTGAAGAATGTGATATGGGACACATAGAAGACATTTCAGAGATTTTTGTACTCTGTGTGTGTGCGTGCGTGTGTGCACATTTAATGCCTTGTTAAAACTGTATTGATTATATGTAGAAATGATACTTGGATATGGTAAATTAAATAAGTAGAACTAGATTTATTACATCTTTTTTTGTCTTTAAGGAGGCTGATAGAATTCGTAATTGCATCTGGGTCTGGTGTGTCTGCGAGGAGTGCTGCCCCCATCGCCTGTTGTAAGCATTGACCTGTTAGCACAGGCCTAGCATGGAACCCCAAACACACTAAACACTGAGAGGCATTATTCATATTAGTGACATCAGTGTCTTTCACCATAAAGCAGGGAGCTCTGGAGGAAGTAAGGGAGACCTCATGGTGTCCTCTCTGGTAGCCTGATCACTATCTCCACAGGCTAGAGAACCCCAAAGGTAGAAGATCCTTTGAAGTTTGTCAAGCTTTAGTGTTCTCCTCTGGGGGTCAGAGGAGGTGGGGAAGGACATGGTTAAGGCATGTCTACAGCAGTACTTTCATGTGCCTGTACATGTTTGGGGGGCAAGTGAGCATGCACACGTGCACACGTGTGAGATCCATGTCAGGTATCTTGAGCACATCTGAGACACCAAACCTGGAGCTCACCAATCCGGGTAGTCTGGCTGGTGAGTGAGCCCCGGGGATCTCTTCTCTCTGTCTCCCCAGCTCTGAGGCTGCAGACATGTTCAGCTGCACCTATTTACTTCATGGGGACGGGGGATCAAACTCAGGTCCTCTTGCTGACACAGCAAGTGCTTTATCCGCTGAGCCAAATCCCCGATATTTTTTAAGTGATCATGGGAAAACACTCCCATTTTGAGAGAAATTAAATGGCTTGGTCCCTGAACTGGGCACAGCACAAAGAGGTTCAGTGGCCTCAGGATCATATTGTATACGCTTGGTCCCCAGTGTTAAAGAGTAGTAGAACCTTCAAGATGCGGGGGAGGGGGGCGCTTGGTGCAAAGTAACTACATCATTGGAAATGATTAATGTAACTCTCTGGGGACCCTAATTAGTTACCTTAAAAGGTTTCTGCAAATAGACAAAGCCTGACCTTTGAAACTCTCTGGATTCCTGGATCACCAGGAAATCTCTTCCATACTAACATTCCCCGTTGGGTTGTCTTCTGCCATCAGATCCTAACCAGAGCTATGCAGAAGCTGGTGTCAGGCTCTTGGCTCTCCAAAAGAATAAGCTAAATCGACAACTTTTCTTTACAAATCATCGAGCCTCAGGCATTTTACTATAGCAATGGAAAGCACCCACTGCAAGCATCATGGCTGGGAATGGGAGCTCTCCCTCAGCCTCCCGTGTAATCATCTGCGTCGCTTCACAAGGCAATACTTGTTTTCCATGCCAGCTGTCCAGTTATGCCCCTCACTCACATCCTGCCCACTCCCCACCTACCCAGGACCTAGGAAAGGTTCCGGACCCCAAGATCCACAGGTCTGTCTCCAGGGAAGCGTAGCAGAGACACTCCACCCCAGTACTACAGGGACTGTGTTGTCGCACAGTCAACTCTGAGCTTCACCAGCCCCACTGTCTGGCAGGCAATCTGCCAGCTCCTCTTCCAGCCCTCAGTCCTGGCTCTGAAGTAGTATGTGTGGACAGGGGTGGCGGGGCAGTGGGGGGGGTGGCAGGGTGGAGGGGTGAACAGCCAACTTTTTGCCGGGCTCTCTAACAAGTTCCGCGGGTCTGTTTGTTAAAGAAAAATTCCAGTGGGCGCATCCAACACATGGAACTCAAGTACAGAAATTATATTTATCCAGTCCACTGCCAAAGAGATCACATGCCCTGTGAGTCACTCCAGATGTGCTCAAAAACAGAGCCTCTGTGTGGAAGCCCGGTCCCCCAATCCCAGAGAGACTTAGGTTAGGAGAGGTACCAACTTCTGTCCCACCCAAGAGGCAGCATCTGCCTCCACCCTGTGGACCCAGGGAGAGGCCCTTGCTGTCCTTCTAGACAAGAAAGGCCAGTGAGAACTCTGTCGTTCCACAAAGAAGAACTCAGGGGCCCCCTGTAGCTCCTGGGGTCCCACGGGGATTAGAGGGTCAATTTTTCTGCCTTCCGGAAGATGCCCTGGAAGGCCTTGATGCTGTTTCTGCTGTTCTCCAGCACCCAGGATACTGAGTCCCGCAGGTGGAGCAGGGGTGAGTGGTGTTTATTCTTGCTTTCTCTGGTGCTCATTCATCTCTCTTGAATAGGATTGTGGCTATGGAGTGGAGGTAGAAGGAGGGAGGAATCAGAAGCCCTGTTACCACTTTGTAAACTATCTTTGCCAGTGCTCTATGCATCCTGGCATGCCTCTTCGTGGTAAAAGTGATGGGGGAAAAAAGACAGTGGAAAAACATCAAAGCAGCCGATTCGGGACCCTGGTGGAGGTTGTGAACCATGGGGTCGCCCCTGCTGCTGAGCCAGAAAGAATGCTTGATTGCTTCAGAGAATGGAGACAGGTCCTCCCCAGATCCCTGTGAGGACTTCTTGGACCCCTGGGAGCAGAACACAGAGGCAAGTTCAGCTGCCTGTGTGACGGAACAGTGGCCTTGAGATGAAGGAGGCTGCTACCTGAGGGACTTAAAGCAGAGTTCCTGGTCACGCTGGCCAGGAATGAGGTCTCCAGGCTGCCATGAATGCATTTTTGCAGCCAGGTCAAGCTGCTGGGTGGCAGGTAAGAACAAAAGAGGCTTTGTGAGCACCCTCGCAGGGTGTTTGGCTCCTGCCACCTTGATCCCGTCACCCCGGAAACAACAGGATCGGTGCAGAAGTTTTCTTCTCATGCTGACACCTTCTCTCTCGGGATGCCACTTCTCGGAAGCAGGATGGCATCTTTGCACCCTGGGACTGGCTGTGCTCGGCAGGCACTGGGAGCGTATCAAGCCAGCTCATTTATCGCTATGGGGAAACAACGAGCCGGGAGTGCTACACACCCCATGCCAGTTTGAAGGGAAATCTTTGGACCGCCTGAAGTCAGCTGAGTTCACGTACCCAGGAAGATCTGGGAAAACCGAGTTCCCTCAGATCAACCCAGAAGCTCTTTACAGAGACCCTAAGTGGGATGAGGATTGGCATGGTGACAGGGATGTGCCCTTCATTCCCCAATATAATGTCGGGGAAACAAAGAGAGGCCCGTGCTGCAGCATCTGCAATGGAAGAGAGGGAGCCAGGACACTTACCTTTTATTTTATCCTCCTCCTTATCATCATCATGATCATGATCATTATTATTATTATTATTATTATTATTATTATTATTATTATTATTATTATTGACTGGCCAGGCCTCTGAATAGAGCCAGGGAGTGAGTATTGCTGAGATGTAAATAACACAGACTTTTCTCACACACACACACACACACACACACACACACACACGCCCTGCCTGCTCATCGTGTGCGCAGTCACACTTGGGGATGGAAAGCAGAGAGATCTTAGAACTGGATTCTGTCACTGACTCTTGTCACACCAGGAGTACAAGTCAACTTGCCTATTCAAAGGAGACAAAAGCATCTACTCTTCTGAAAGCATAGACTGTCCAGAAGCCAGGACGTGTGACAAGGCTCATAAACATGCCTGCTGCCTTGGGAGCACTCCTGCAAGGACCCGGAGATTTCAGCTCTGCCTCCAAGAAGCTGGCTGAAGGATCTCCGGCAGGCCCCTAACTTCCCTGGATGCTGTTAGCAGGTAGCATCTTAACATCCGCAAAGCTTGCCTTCACGGGGTTGATTTGAGGGACGTATTCAAAGATATGCTTCGAAAAAGATGAAGCACTAAGTGTCAGTGGCTATAGCACTTAAAAAACATTATTCGTTAAGAAAAAAGTTGAGGCTCTCAACAGAGGTTTGCTAGTAATATCTGAGGCTCTTTGGCGAAGGCTTTCCCAGCAGGGCCTCAGGCTCTGTCTATAAAGGATCAAGGCCAACAAAAATGACCAAAAGGCCATTATGGGACAATGATTTGAAGGGCTAAATTTATGGCTCAAGACTGTGTTCAGAAGCAACAAATGGTGTGGAGTCCTTCCAAGTTTCATCAAAACTCTTCCACGTAGTTGGCTTTTATTTTTCCTGTCTTGAATATTTTTTTTCTAATTGCAAAAGGACATAGTCCTTGTGGCTTTTAAGTGAGCTCAGTTAAGAAGAGTGCTTCCCATGAGAACCTGGGTTACCCCAGACTCCATGTAGAAAAGATGGGGGTGGCCACCTGTGCTTGCAGTCCTAGCACTGCAGAGACCAAGGCAGAAGGAACCCACCTGCCCAAGCTAACTGGTGAGCTCCAGGCCAATGAGACACACTGAAGTGTTCCTGGGGGTGGCATTCTCAAGGCTGTCCTCTCTCTCTCTCTCTCTCTCTCTCTCTCTCTCTCTCACACACACACACACACACACACACACACTATAACAAATCATGGTGCCGACAGACACTGTCCCTTTTAAGCCATCTTACTCCATCTGAGAACTGCCACCCGGCTATCAAT
Organism: Alexandromys fortis; assembly: GCF_014885135.2. NCBI lineage: Eukaryota > Metazoa > Chordata > Mammalia > Rodentia > Cricetidae > Alexandromys > Alexandromys fortis. Next base: position 3,914,101 of record NW_026067941.1, on the reverse strand, counting down.
GCATTCCTTAAAAAGAGTTTGAGGGAAGCCCTCCTTATTAGACTGTCTACCTCCATCCTTGCCCCCACGCCACCACCACACCCCTCCATACACCCCACTCTCTCTATGCAAAGAAACCCACGAGGAGTTTGCCCACTACCAAGGTGCCTTCTTCCCCTTCTCCTTCTCTCTTCATAAGAAATGTTCTCTAGGATTCCCTCAGCATCGGAGATTCCACAGCGAGATCCAGGACAGCCCGTTCCCTCCCTACCAGCGTGGTGAAGCAGTGACTCACCTATGGTGACTGTGGTTAGCAGGGCCAACTTGAGGACACTGACCTACACACACACACTCCACATCCTAGCATCTTGTCAGAGGATTACTTGAAGGGAGAGGACTTCTCTTCAAATCTTTAAAAAGCTGTAAAATCAATACATAATAACCAGTTACCATTGCTATGTTATTTTTAAGTACATATAAATTATTTCTATTTTCTTGCATGTATTTGGATAGATAGATAGATAGATAGATAGATAGATAGATAGATAGATAGATAGATCCATGTACATGTGCACCACTGTGCACTTGTGGAGGTCAGAGGACAACTTGTAGAAGTCAATTCTCTCCTTCCACGTTGTGAATCCTAGGGACTGGACTCAGGTTTTCACGCTTGATGTCAGTGCTTTAACTGCTGAGCCATCACGCCACCTCCTAAAGTATTTATTTATGAAGCAGTTTGGTAAGGAAGACAGCCCCGAGGGTTAGTGGAATCTCACTTTCAGGTGGGTGTGTCCTTGCTCTTGGATGCCTGGTTAGGTAAGGGCAATGAGTGGCAGGAGTTGATGCTGATCACTGCAGCATCGATCGCCTACCACTCCCTGCAGGTAAATGTTTGCAGGTAAGGGAAGTAGAAGGTCCGGGCAAGGAGGGACAAGCCCCGAATCACTCTGCTAGAGGCTGAGAGGATGGGACTTCGTGACTATCTGAGATCACTCCCACGACCCTGTTCACTTGCCATCATTCCATCCCCCTGTTGCGGAGCTTTCTAGTCAAGACAGCTCCCCTCCAACGCTGTCCCACAGGAACCTGGCACAGAGGCTATGACTGTGGCTTTCTCTGAACAGCACCAATTTTCCAAAAGGCTGGTCCAGGAGCCAAAAAGCGAACGACATCAGAATCTGGCAGGAGATCTTTCATGAGCAAGAACATTTCCCTTCCACACCCAGAGCTGCTTCAAGGATTCATTCACAGTGGGGCTGTGCTTAGACTCGGCGTGGATTGCAGCCTGCAGCCTTTCCAGCAAGTTCTTTGGTGCAAATGTATAACTGAGTGGACCCCAAGGGAGCACTGTACACACAGGAATGGAAGCAGGAAGGCAGAAAAGACTTTTGAACCAGGATTATGACAAGTCAGAGGTCAGACCCCACCATGAGCCAGCTTCCTCCTCAGGCGCCTTCTGGCTGCACTCTATGCCCCAAAGTCTGCACAGGACAAAGCATGGAAAGATAGCAACTGCCTTACCAGAGATAAATGCAGTCAGCTCCTTCTGAGCTGGAGCGGGGACTCAGAAGAGATAAGGGGAAGGAGTGTGCAGACCAAAGTCAACTCTTCTTCTTAGCTAAGACCAGACCCGAAACTGCAAACGATGAGAGAATCACTCTCTTGCAGAGAGGTTTTGTAGAGCACTCTGAAAAGAGCCGAGCTCAGTAGCAGAGTGGGCAGTGTGTCTCTATATGGTATCATTTATCCAGTCAACAAATAGTAATGGGCCAAGGCTAGGTACTAGGAATACAGTAATGAGCAACACAGACAGGTTCCATTCCCTCATGGAGCTGACATTCGTGGGGGGGGGGGGGGAACAAGCACGTGAATTAAAAAAAGATAACTGTGATTTGATGGACGTCAATAAAGTAAGGACAGAGGCTAGTGTGCAAAGGCTTATCATCCTAAATGTGAGCTTCACAGAAGGCCCCTTTGAAAGAAAACCACAAACAGCCTGAGGAGGAAAAGTGGGAGTCTTGCAACCTTGGTGGAGCTTGGGGGCCGGTATTTCAGGCAGGAGAAACAGATATACACAAGCTTTGAGATAAAACCTTGGCAGAAGTGCTTAGAAACAATGAGTTTGTTTGTGGCCAGAGTTTCATGGGGGGGGGGGGGGGGGGATGCAGGGTAACTGGGAGATATTAGCCCCAAGCCAAAGGTAAGGAAAAAGAGCGCTTAAATCCCCAAAGGAAGTTCCAGGAAAAGAAGAGTCTGCCTAGAAACCTAAAAGCTGAACATCAGTCCAGCAGTCACTCTGGCCGGGAGATGGGTGAAAACACAAGAAACCAGCACTTTGCTTTGCTAGTAGGCTGGGGAGAAGAGGCACCTGGGGCCAGGGGGAGGTAGAAACACATGGAAGACACAGCCATGTGTTTATGGAGCCCTATAAGATCCAGCAGAAAAAAAGAGAAACTGAATCGCTGGATCTGTCTTCACAGAGGCTGCGTGCACACATGAAGAATGTGACTCACTAGGCCGTAGAAGGTGGTGAGTGCATGCGTGTGCATGTGTGTGTGTATGTGTGTGTGTGTACAAGAATCGGTTGACTGGCATGCGGGAGGAGCTAAAGGTAGGAAGAAGTTGTCTAAGAAAGTGCGAGCATGGGAGGAGGCAGGAAACCCAGGGTCTGCTGGACAGCATCAGGGTCTAAGAGATGGGGCGACTGAGATTTTAAAATACAGCTACTTAAAAGAGCAATGTCCCCTCCAAAAACAGGCAGATGTGCAGACCTGGAAAGGTGGCAGGGGTTGAGTGATGGCTCCATGGGTGAAGGTGCTTGCCACCAAGACTCATGACCTGAGTTCCATCCCTGGGCCCCACATGATGGAAGGAGAGAATTCACTCCCATAAATTGCCTTCTGACTTCCTCACGTGTGCGATCCATTTAAGGACACGTCTTATGCCAGACACATCTCTCCCATGACTAGTGAGAACTGAAGAACAATGGGGCTTGGGGCAAATGAGCATTGTGTGCCTGTGCCTGTGAGGTCGGGCTGTGGAGCCTGCAGGAGAGGTAACATACCCTCGGGTCTAAGTCAACCTGCAGGATAGTTATCCTACTTTCGAGTCTATCTCAAGCAAATTTGGTGGTCCCTGACTTCTGAGCATCGCCATCTCGAAAAATGAGACTTACTTCTCTGTAGACGCAGGAAAGACGCGTCCTGCTGACGGGCACCCAGCGGATACTCTAGGGTTCTTGCTTATACACAAGTGCCTTGGTTTAGTAGCTTCTGTTTGAGGTCCAACCACGTCTCTCAACAGAAGGCAAGAACGGGACTTGCTGCAACAGATGGATCACGTAGTTCTGGATCCCGCTTCTTGATCCACCCGGCATGATCAGAGCAGGTGAATCCTTTGTTCTGCACTGGTAGGTTCAATATGTCATAGACACTCATTTGCCTGTAAAGAAGGGGACAGTCTCTGCCCTCATCCCCAAGGCCAGCCTGTACTGCAGTCTTTTAAGCAAGCAGACCAGTGAGTCCCGGGGGTCCTTGAGACGGGCACAGGGAGAGACCCTCATGAGGATATGCACACTCTGGAATGATGCTCAGCGATTGGGCCCTGGGTGTGCAACACTAGGGAGAAAAGTAAGCAAGCAAATAGGCCAGGTTTACACCCCACAAAATGTGCACAAGGCGTGTGAGTCTGAGCAAAGCTTCCAGCAACCTTCTTGTCTGAGACCCAGTGGTCCAGGGAATGTGGGGCGCTCTCCCTAACACTCTCTGCTGTCTCCATTTTCTCTCCCTCTTCTCCCTTCCCTCTGGTGGGAGCAGCCAAGCCTGATAGTGGTCCAGGACTACCTCCCTGCCAAGCTTACTCTGCTACACAGTTCAGGGATGGTTCATAGTGAACAAGGGGCTAAAGGGACAGTAGCATCCATAAGTCGGGGCTGCTGCTTTATTTAGCATCCAGTTGCTCTTTTAAGTCAGTCCTATTGAGCCCAGCTTCTGAGCCTTACAGTACGCAGAGCTGAGGGAGGGAGGGAGGGAGCGGAAAACTCACTCCCTATCCCAGGAACTGGCAATCCAGAGAGTACATTCCAAGTGGGGAGATAGCAAGCCACTAAGTATGCAGAACGGACAAGAAAGCCTCAGAGGTGGATTCACATCATGGGGTGCACAGGAGAGGATTCCTGGAGAAACAGGGCTGTCACCCAGCGACGTGAGAACAAGACTCACTTCAAGTTTTGTATATGTTTCTCTCAACCCCAAGAGGTATTTTTGGCAGGATTCAGTCTTCACGATTATGGACAAGAGCAACTGGGGCCGGGCACTTGTTAAATTTCCACCTCCGTGTTCGACATTGCCTGGGGAGACAGAACTCTTTCTCACTGGCTACTCCAGCATCTCCAGGTCTTACTAAAGAGTCACATCGAAGCAGTTGGAGAGCTACTGAGATGTCAGCCTATAGGAGGCTTCACTCCAGCAGCCTAAGGACATACAGGTCTCCAATGCACAAAATCAAGTCAGCCATAGAAATATGCCAACGGATAGGCCAGTGTGGGAAATGGGAGAAGGAAAGGAAGGATCTTTAAAATACCTGTGTTCCAGCTGAATAGCTGTATTAGTGAGCGCTGGGTTTGACTGTGAGACCCTGCCTCAAAGAACAAGGTGGAGGAGCGACAGAGGAAGATTCCTGAACTCTGTTTCAGCCCTCCACTTGCATACACACATGTACAAGTGCACAGACACCCATACAAACACCACACACACGAAAAGGAAAAGCAAGATATTTGTGCACTCTTCCCACACAATCGCCATCCACGTCTGGAGGGCTGAGGCTACTTCTGATGCTCGCCACCAGTGTCATTATAGGTATGAGAATAGCAGCTGTTAGGAATGACAGTGGCCATCGTTACGCTCAGTTTTGAGTGGGAAAGTTTGTTCTCCTTGACTCTGAGAGTTAGGGGCTCCCTAAATAAAGCAAGCATGATAAAAGATGTGTCCTCAGCAAAGGGACTAAGTGAAGAATTCCAGGCCTAAAACTACAGTAACTTCCTTGGGGAGCTCTTGGGGAGCCGTTGGGGAGCCCATGATGACAGGGAAGAGAGAGCCTCAGGCTATGACATTGCTGCCTTCTCCCTCCATCTGCAAGGGGGTGGATATTTTAATGAGACTGACACACTGCCTACAGAACTCACAAGGCATTTAAAGGTAGATATTTTAAATTTTCCAGTAGAAAAGAGGTGCTGGGGCTAGAAAAACAGTGGTTCAGTAATGAAGAACGTTGATTATTCTATCCTAAAACCTGGGTTTGATCGCCAGCACTCACACTGTGCCTCCCACATCAGCCTGTGGTTCCAGCTCCAGGAAATCCAAAGCCCTCTGCTTGCTTCCTTGGATGCTGAATGCATGTGGTATACACAAAGACAAGCAGGCACGCACATACTCTAAATAAAATACATAAATACTTTTTTTAAAAAAAAAGATATGGCAGACGACATGGAAGAATTAAGAGAGAGATGACAAGGACACCTCCTTTGTGAGGACTAGCTCTCACTGCAGCAGAGGACCTATGCAAGCTGCCAAAGGAGAAAACCAATCAACAGTTGTACCCAACTATGGACAATAACAAGGGCTAGAATGGCAAGATATTCCTAGAGATAAAATAGCGGTACTTCTGTCTTGGCTGTAACCAACAGCCATCTAATTTGACTTACCGTCTGCTCAGAGGGAGGAATTCACGCCTGCTGCTTGTGACTGGTGAGGCCATGGACCCTAGAAGAAACCCTACTACTGACACCACACTAAATCAGTATAGTTTCTAACTGTACTCTAAATTCTTACCCTCATCCCCACAGATAAGTGTAGCTCTCAGCCCACATAAAGAAGCTTCTGTCTGTAGCAGATAGAAGCCATTACAGAACATCACAACTGACCAAAATGCAGAGAACAACTAACCATGGGGCTCCTGGCCCAAACTGAGAGATATATAACACAGCCCCTTCACCTAAGGCTCGAGAAACATCTCAGAAGAGGGCACAGAAAGATTCTGAGAACCAGAGGACCAGGATAGGACATCTGCTGTGAGACAGAGTCTTCTATATGTGACGGAAACTGTACCCAGGAAGTCTCAACAATGTGGTGGCCTAAATAAGACCTTAAAAATGACAACGCACAGGCCTAGAGAGGTGGCTCAGCAGTTAAGAGCACTTTCTGCTCTTCCAAAGGACCTGGGTTCAATTCCAAGCACCCACATGGCAGCTCACAACAGTCTGTAGTTCCAGTTCCAGGGGATCCTACATACTCACACAGACATACATGCAAGCAAAACACCAATGCGCATGAAATAAAAGTAAATAATTATTTTAAAAATCACAAGGCCTTTGTTTTAAAAACAAACAAACAAAAAAGACAACAAAATGGACATGTCAACATGGATGGGGAATTCTCACAAGGCTCCACCCATACAAGAAGAACTCAGGCAATTGGTGGTTGCTGGGAGAGGGAGAATCAGTCTTCTCCAGGGATGAGACCGCTCTGGGAGGTTAGTAAATCTCAGGAGATAAACCCTAAATATTATGAACAACACTAAAGGAACTCACCAGGTTGTGCTTATTAATTTATATGCATACATATATATGTATATATACATATATATCACTTATAATTAAAGATTAGAGACCATGAATTTGAGAAGGAGCTGGAAGGAACATGGGAGGAGTTGGAGGGAGAGAAGAAAAAGAAGTGTTGATGTAAATACAGTGCTCATATAAAATTCTCAAAAACTAAGTTTAAAAAAATAAAGATGTTCTGGGAGAATTGGGGAGTGAAGTTTCCCTCTGGTCCTAGCGTGAGTCCGTCTCCTCCATGTTTTCACACATGTGTAAAATAGAAGTTCATAAAGGGGCAGTGGGAGATGGTCAGACGGTGAGGTGCTTGCTGTGCAAGCATGGGAACTCAAGTTCGAATTCTTAGCACCCATGTAAAGGCCAGGCATGGCAGCAGGAACATGGAGCCCCAGAGCTGTGGGGTGGGGACAGCAGGATCCCTGGGGCTCCCTGACCAGCCAATCAAGCTAAAACCGAAGCCCCAGATTCAGTGAGAGGCCCTGTCTCAAAATACGAAGGTCAAGATGTGACTAAGGAAGACATCCAAATGCCAACCCCAAGCCCCTACAAACAAGTGCACCATCATATGTGTGTACACACACGCACACACACAAACACACAGAAATGGCTCGCTCCTTGACCTACGCCAAGTACCCATGTTTCCTTCCCTATGAAGAAGACAGAGACCGAGCCCGCATACTGCCAGGACCCTCACTTGTGACTTCCAGGCTCAAATAGGCATGTAGAAGCACAAATCCCATTCACCCCAGTCCTGAGGAACTGGTGACAATGGTCACGAATGAACTACTACAAAGGCCACTTCAGCGAAGCTTTGTATGGGAAGCCAGAGATTTCAACAGTAGACTTTTTAGGAAGGGCCTTTTTAGCTGAAATCCTCATGTATCATGTCTGATGGAAATCACTCTGGAATGCCTTACACTACTCTGCCCTCTTTAGCACATTTTATATAACTTAGTGCCCTGGACACAATCGAACATTTTACTGGTGGCTCGGGGACACAACATATAGCAGGGCAGCCACCAAGGGCTGTGTCGAGTATAATCGCACAGCTCCAGAGGGCCACCCTCACAGCCCTCTGGTTTCTACATTCCTCTCTCTGGGTTTCTAAAGGTCACAACTGTTGTCTACCCACAGGCTTGTCAATCATTCGTGGCCGGTGTCTGCTGCATCAAGGGGCTGAGCAGGTGGCAGGGGCTGTCGGATCCAGTCCTGAAGACCTGGGGTTTCCATAATCATCCTGTTCAACCATTTTCTGCTTTTTTCCTTCACGCCTCCCTCAGTTCCTAGTGCTTCCGATCCTGCAGCCCATCAGGAACCCACCCAGCTTCCTCCAGCTTCCAAATGTGTCCCTGGCCTTGACTATGCAGTAAATGCTCCATTAAATTGGCTGGCCCTTGTGGGAAACTCGGCCACATGGTCCCGTCGAGCCCAGTGTCAAGGTCTTGCTGCAGCCTGCTTCCTTTCCTTTGTCATCTGCATAAGGACCCGCGGCACTTCCCCTTCAGATGCCTGGGTTAGCCAGAGTCTCTGATGATAAGGTTGCAGGGCAGCACTTATAGACTGACTGCTTTGAGCGCTCAGGTATGCAGTGTGTGAGGCAATAATTTTGGGGTCTTCCTTGTGGGATTAGGGAATTCTCATTTTCTCACTTTTTTCTATTTTGCCTCATCTGTTTGGTTTTAACCTAATTTCCTAGTACAAACACAGCCCGAGCAGATAGATGTTTTCCAGTTTCTTGGCTGCTTCTGATGAGCTGCTAGTCTGGCGCATCTGGGAGCTCTCTGAGACACGGGAAGAAACCTGTCACCTCCCCGCACTCACGTCCACCCACTTTCAGGATATACTTGAGGGCTTCCCTCAAGGTGGAGTAGAGGTGGCCATGTGCCTGCCAGTCCCACAAGTCAGTCTCTTGTCTCTTGTAGCTGCGCTGTTCCCTGCTGCCCACCGGCCAAAGAGGTCCTTGTCATTGCCGTTGAACCCAGTCCTGCAGACCTCCCTGGAGGATGTGGAACTCCTCTACGAGGTAAGCAGAGGGAAAGTCATCGACCCAAGTCACCCAAAGACACGCATGTCCTCTCTTTCTCTGAGAAGAGGTCCGCCTGGGCCCGTGGAGTTGAGGCAGGGAATGGCCTAACCTCATTCCTGGAGGTGATAAGTGAGGGACTCCTGGGACCACTTTACCTTTTCCATGTGTCCTGACAGAAATGCCAGTGTTCAGAGTTCAGTCCAGGCATAAGGAAAGGTAGGGTTTGTCCCATACCCATAGGTAACACAGTCACACCCAGGCATTGACTGGAAGGTCCCAAGCAAAAACTTTAGGCATCACACATCAGGAGTGTCCTGGCAAAGCCACACTGGGACCCAGGCACTGTCACATCTCTGAGGCTTTGCCTGCTGTACAGAGATGCTGGATGGCTGCTCCACAAACTCACCTAAGTTTCCGGAAGCCTATACTCCCGGACAGGCTTCCTTCTTCCATTTATACCTGCTTCCCTGATAGCCCACTCCTCAAAACCACCAGGTGCGTTTCTTGAGGTCTCTTGGTTCAGATCAGTGCCAGGAGCTTTAACTTCAAAGTCTGAACTTGAGTCCATTGACAAAGAGTCTCTGACCCTGATTCTCAACTATTACAAGAAGTTTAAGTGTGAGACCCCAAATTCCCTTCCAGCTTTGACACTTATGACACGGTGAAGTCAGGGAGGAGATTTCAAACACTGTGCTGGGCAGCAAACTGCCATGTATGGCCTCTACTAAGCCTTAAAAGTGGGATTCACAAATCAATGGTTCAGGAGACAATAGTTTCATGGGCAGCAGAGGAGGGCAGAGGGACAACAGGGAGTGTCATGGGCAGCAGAGGAGGGCGGAGGGAAAGAAGGACATTTAGAATTTGGAGGCTTTCCATTCCTGGAGTATTTACTAGGTTCCTTGTGGAACAGGGCAGGGATGAAGATGATAGATACAGCCCCTATTCTTGCAAGCCAGTGAGATAGGACATCTCTGTATTCCAATACCCCCAGCACAACCCTCTGCATTCTTGAAATTCCCAGCTTCTGGTTACAATTTTATCTGTGGTGGTCAGTTTATACTTCAGAAGACCTGGGTAAAAGGGGAAGAGAAGATGGGATCAGCCAACTAAATGAGGGCATTGTAGTTGAGACCAGGCACGATGTCACATTTGCCCAAATCTGTTCTGCATATTTCTCATGCTGCCCCAATGGAGCACACACTGTAACTGGTCATTTTACAGAAAAGAAAGTTGAGGCCCAGAGGAGTTAAGAAGGAAGATCAGAGCTGGGCCCAGGTTCCTTGGATTCTACGCTTCTCTTATGGCTGCCTCTCTACATGTGACTAGTGACCCTCACTCTGTCCTTGACAATACCTGGCTTCATGGTTTTCCGTATCCCATTTTTCTCCACAGCTCTTGCTGGCTGAAATGGAGATCAGCCCAGGCCTGAAGATCTCCATCAAGGATGAGGAACTAGCCTCCCTGAGGAAGGCCTTGAACTTCCACTCCATCTGCAATAATATAATCCCCAAGCACATCCCAGATATCCGCAGGCTGAGCGTCAACCTGGCCAACCACCCTGGAATCCTCAAGAAAGAAGATTTTGAAAGGACAGCACTGACCCTGGCTTACACAGCCTATAGAACAGCTTTGTCTGAAGGGCATCAGAAGGACGTCTGGGCTCAGGCCCTCATTAGCCTTTTCCAGGCCCTGAGGCATGACTTGATGAGGTCCTTGGGCCCTGGAGTGTCTTCCTGAGAGCCTGGTGGCCCATACCAGGACCTTGAAGCATGGGCAGGCACACACAGTCTTCCAGGATATTCATCCTTTACTCTACTTACAGAGTCCATGAAGAAAGTTTGTACTGCCCACACAGAATAGCAAAGATAAATGAGTCGTCCCAATACTCTTTTGTTTCTTGTTGCTTCCTGACATATATCTCTGACCTATAATATAATGTTATCTGAGCTAAAAGAAAGAACTAGATTGAGCTTTCAGGATACCTCCAGAGGCCAACTGGTCTACCTGGTAATAAGCAGAAATCTAAGATATACTTACCCCCACACACAAGAGCAAGAACTGAGGATGGGGTCTGGACATGACAGGAAAATAGTGGACAGAATTTGTTGGTTCTATGGGACCTGTGCTTAATGAACATTTCTGGCAGGTTCTATGGTAAATATTTAAAAAGTAGAGATACATTCAAATAAACACACTGTTGTCTAAGAAGGATATACTTGGTTTTCCTCAAAGTCATGGAGAAGAATCAGTCAGAAAATCAGTAATGTGGTGACCTACATGGCTTGAAGATAGTTATTCTGAGACAGGAGAAATAGGAAGGCCATGGACGTACTAATAGTCCATTCATGCCCTGTCATTTGAAAATGGAAGCCAAGCTAAAGCACATAATGTCCTCTTAATGAAAGAGGTGGCACCACATGCTTGTCTGTCCTAAAATACTATAGTATTGTCAGAGATTTTGGTGCTCCTGATAAAAATCACTTTCAGATGACAGATTGTCTATTTTCAAATGCTGAACTTTTAGTTTTCAAAATGTTGGGTCAATATCTATTATTTATATTAAATAATTACTGGTTGATACTTAAACTATACGTATGCAATGTCTTTGGCCCTTGTTTGATATTTAAATTATTTAGGACATTCTAACAAAGGAGGCGGACAGCTCTCAGGTCCCTTCTATTCATGAAATGACTGCAGTCATCTAACAGCTGTGAGGTTCTACAGGGAGCTTCCTGTGTCTGTGGAGTCCCCGCTCCAGCTCACACACGAGATTCAGGGAAGCGCTGTCCATCCTGTGTGGGATTCTGGGTTCTCCACTGTCCCCTCACATCCAGGTCATTAAAGTCCACTTTTCATTGTTACCCATACACTTGCCCCTTCAGCTATCCTTCTTGAGTGGCCTGGCCCTAAACAAGCCAGACTTGTTAACATTCTGGGCTGAGGTCATAGGCGATGACCCGTGTCGGGGAGTGAAGCACCCGTGTTCTGGAAGGCTTTGCCCCAGCACAGAAATCTAGTTTCTTTCTCCTTCTGGGCTCCAGCTGGATTCTGGGGTCTATACTGCAGAAAGTCGGATATTTGAGTGCGGGCATCTGCTGGGTGTCATTGTGGAAAAGGTATTTTACAGTTGCCACTTAAGCACAATGAGTTTGGACTTCCCAAATCTTCTAGGTGAGTTTTGCCTGCATGTTCTAGCTACACGATCTCTCTGCAGAAGGCCTAAAGAGCCAGAAGAAGGTGCCACACTAGAACAAGCATGGCATTTCATCTTCAAATTCACCTGCTCAGGCAGTAACCATTGGTCCTGCTCTTTCTCACACGAGTATTCTCTTCCTAACTCCCAAACCATTTCTAACAGTGACTCTCTCTCCCTTCTTCTTCTTGCCTTTGCTCTCTCTGTGTGTGCATATGTGTGTGTGCATATGCATGTGTGCAGTGCATGTATGTGCATGTGGGGAGGCACATAGAGGCTAGAGGAGAGAGTCAGCTGTCCCACCCTAGCAGTCTCTGCTTTATTCCCTTGAGACAGGGTCTCTTACTGAACTTGGGCTAGGCTGGCTACCAGAAGCCCCAGTAATTGTCCTAATTGCTGGGGTTACTGGGGTTCATGGTCACATCTGGATTTTTACATGATTTGAACTCAAGTCTTCATCTCGCCCAGCAAATATTCTTACCCATTGAGCCATCCCCCAGCCCTGATACTGTTTTTGCTCATGCACATTACACGGTCTTTGATGTTCTGCTTGCCTCTTTCTCTAATATAGTTGGCGTCTCTGATGTTTCAACAGTTGGGTCCCGTTGTGAATATTTGGAGGGGGATAATGTCTCCAGCCTCTTCTAGTGACCCCCTTCTCCTCCCTCTCAGTATTTCACCCCACCCATACGGCTTCCTTTGTTTCATTCGGCTATAACAAAGGACAGCATGCAGACATACGTGGATTTTGCAGAGATGAACCCATAATCCGTGACCTGTGTAGTTTCCTGGATGTGAAGTGAGCAGGGGACCAGCAATATCTCAGTTCCTAGATACTGTGCAAAACCCTCAGAGTGCTTTGCTCCCGACCGGAGACTACACTAAATTCGTACCCAGGAGCTAACGGAAGATTAGGTTGGCTGCCTACCATGTTGTAAGAGCAGCAATTTGTGGGGAGGAGAACTGGAGACAGGTGAGGAGGGAAATTATTTCAAGAAATGATAAGATCAATAGTAATTCATTCACCCAACACACACACACACACACAAATTAAAAGCATTTTATATTCATACATTGGAGCCTAAATTTACATGGCAATCAACGACTGAAAAAAATTGTGAAAAGGACATGACCTTTTCAAGATAAATGAAAACTTCATTTTCAAATTAACTGATTACTTAAATCATTTTATTAAATTAATTTATATTTTCAGCCCAATCATAGTTTCTCCCTCCTCTCCTCCCAGTCCCTCCCCCTAGTCCCCACTATTTTCCCCCACTCCTTCTTTCTCTTCAGAAAAGAGCAGGCTTCCCCTGTAAATCTGCTAGCCATGGCATAGCAAGTTACAGTAAGCTTAGAAACCTCCTCTCCTATCAAGGCTGAGCTAGGAGATCTGGTAAGAGGAAGGGGTTCTAAAAGCAGGTTGCAGAGTCAGAGACAGCCCCTGCTCCCACCGTTTCCTAACTCCTATCCCACAAGAGGACCAAGCTATACACCTGTAACATTTGCTGAATGCCTAGGTCAGTCCCACGGGAGTTCTCTGGTTGATGTTCAGTCTCTGGGAGCACCTATGAACTCTGTTTAGCTGATTCTGTAGGTTTTCTTGTAGGACTCCTCTGGCTCCCCACAATTCTTCCTCCCCCTCTTCCACAGGACTCCCCGAGGTTCATCTGTTTGGCTGTGGAGCACTGCATCTGTTTCCATCCATTGCTAGGAGAAGCCTCTCTGATAATTGGCTTAGGCACCATTCTATGAGTATAGCAGAATCGTTTGGAATCATTTCGTTGGCTTTTTTTCCCCAGTCGTTTTTAGTTCTATCCCAGGTCTCTGGGCTGTCCAGCCTCTGGGTCCTGGCCCTCCAGGCAGTGCCAGGGTGGGTAACCTCTCATGGCATGGGTCTCAAGCTGAACCAATTATATGTTGATCACTCCCATAATTCTGCACCACCTTTACCCTAGTACATCTTGTAAGCAGGGCAAACTGAAGGTCAGTAGTTACATGGCTGGGTTGGGGTCCAAATTCCTCCAGTGGAAGTCTTTCCTGGAGTAACTAGATGATGATGATGATGATGATGATGATTGAGCTATATATTTTTCTCTGCTCCTCTCCCTTCCTCTCCCCTCCCCTTCTGCCCTATCCCATGGTCCTCATGCTCCCAATTTACTCAGGAGATCTTGTCTTTTTCTACTTCCCATGTACATTCGATCCATGTATGCCTCTCTTAGGGTCCTCTTTGTTGCCTAGGGAGTAACTAGATTCTTAAGCATCACTCTCGTCTGAATGAAGACAGATTAATTTTACACGCAAAAAGTTTTATAACATTGACTTCACTGATACATAGAATCAAATATTATGTTACTGTCCAACAAAATAACCCCTCCCCCAAATAATAGCCCCACACTTGGCTCAGTGAAGGACAGAGGCAACGGGGTAGAAACAGACCCTCCTGCTTTGCCTCCTTCATGCCCATTCTACGCGCGCGCCACAATCAGATTGCTCACAGAGCGCTTGCTGAGGAGAGGAGCCTGACATGGCCACACTGTCTAGAAGCTTCCTGTGCAGCTGAGATGCACACAGCCATCTGAATTTCTGGGGTCACAAGGACAAACCTGTCACCGCTGATGCTGTGTTGCTCAGTCACCTCACCTGAATCTAATGAAGGTGTCACATCTGGGATCACTCCGTCAAAGGCATGTCATCAGGTGAACTAGCATGAAACGAAATCCCAGCTAAATGACTTGGTAATGTCACCTGTTCTTCCAGCCTGTCTTAATACATTACATATCCTCCTTTCTTTGGGGTTTGCCACTGCAGCCGTGTTGATGTTTCCAAACACCCATGTGTCTGCGTGGTGCTTTCTTAGTCTTTTGGGGAGGAGTGTTATAATATGTAAGGCTCAGAAACAGGACCTCCTGCCCACTGGGCAAGTGCTCTGCTACCGAGCCACGTCAGCAACCCTCACACCGATGTGAACGTTTTCCATCTTGATGAACTGGGACTCGATGACCTTTGAACAACTCCCTTCCCATTTCTCCCCACACCTTGGCCACTGCTCCACTTCCCATGAGAGTTTGACTACTTTGTGGGGGGGGGGACCTCACACCTGTATTCTCAACATTTGGGAGACTGCTGCAGGAGGATCCCCATGAGTTGGAGGTCAACCTGGGCCACATAGTAAATTCCAAGCTATCCTGGCCTAGAGAGTAAGACTGTCTCCAAAAGCCAAAATACATAGTTTGAGAGTTTGACTATTTTAGGTGCCTTCTTCACATGGAATCTATCCAATTCTCCTTAGCACTATATTGGAAAGCACTGTCTTCATATGGGCAACTGATAGGCCAGGGGAACTCCTGGCCCTAACGTGCAACTTGCCTTGCTTCATTTTAGTCAACAGATTTCACCTATGGTGTATTACAGTTGGCCCAATGGCGTTACTAAACTCGCTGGAATCTTTGTCACCTCAGATTATGTCATGGAGGAATTTGAAGCGGCTCCTGGGTTTGACAGATGCTGATTTCTACAGCTGTTTATTATTATCCAGTCCCTCTCATCTCTGTAACCAAAACATCACAAGCATGTGGTCGTGTTTATTCTGCATTCCCAAACTGTCCCAGCTATGAGGCAAGGATGCAGAAGATGATCTAGCCCGTCTTGGACATGCAGGTAGAGATGACTCATCATAGCTCGTGCTACGATAGCTGGATGAGTTCAAAGATCTGTCAGTAGTTTCTCTGACCCTGAAAATCAAGGAGAACAGGCTTGGTTGGGCCACTTCTCTGGGTGCTCTACTTTTAGTCCAGGGATCACTTCAGGAGCTTAGGCTGCAGAGTTTAGAGGTGAATGCTCGCAAGCCACAGCTCTGCAGCCTAGGTCAAGGTGATCTGACCAAAACCATCTTGTAGGAGATATTAGGGTCTTCCCTTTTTCTTTCTCATCTTATTTCAAATCTACATGTCCTTTCTGAAAAGGGGGCTAACCGTTTCTCCAGATCTGTAAGCTGGAGAAATTCTGGATCTAACTATTGATGAGCCTTGTCCCCATCGCCAGCATGGGCCTGCGTTCTGTCTCTGCCCTGTGTTTCCATCAAGGAAGACTGCCTGCTTCCTTTCTCTGGTAAAGAGCCTCAGAGAGTTTCATAAATACCCACTCCAACTGTCATCTAGTCTTTTTCCAGAGCAGAGAGGAGCAGCCCCCTCCCTTCCCACTCATCCCAGGGTCTTTCCTCCAGGCCAGTTCTTCCTGCTGGCTCTGACCTTTCTATCCCCTAAGTGTCCAAGAAGCAAACTTTGCCTGAGGGGAAATCTTAATCCTGTTCAGTCCAGAATTAATGCCCATATTCTCCTGCCACCAAAAGTGTTGTCTTCCCGGGGTGGCGAGCGAGTGCTTCTCCCAGGAAAACCGGGCCCCAAGCTCAGAAACAGTGCAGCGGTGCTTGGGGAGGTGGGATTATGCGCGGGGTGCTGACCAACATCCAACCCCTGGGATGTTTGAGAAATGGAAAAACAAGCTTCGGAAGCCGCCTGGGTTCTGCCAAATCAGCAGGCCCCTGCTGTGACCAATCGAGGGCTGCCTTCAGATGCAACGTTGGCTATTCTTTTCAACTTGCCCGTAGGCTTTGAGGAATGGGCGGAACGACGGCCCCTGAGCCTGCTTCCCATTGGTGCAGGAAAGTTAAAGGTGGGCCTCCAGCAGGTCTTAGGACTCTAACAAAAAGGAATGTCTTGGAGATTCTTCATGCCTGCTTTGGAAAGCCAGACTCCAGGAAAGCTCTAAGTAGGAGCCAATTTGAAGGAAAGACATCCGAGTAGAGTTAAGGTGTCAGGTCCTGGGAGACAGCGCTCCCCTCTCCCTTCCCCAATCTAGGTCTACACGTGCCTCAGACTCAAACCGGTGCTTGCTTTAAGGGAAGGGGCTACCAGATTTTTTTACCAACAGTCAGCCAGGTCGGAGGGAAAACAGCAACTGCCCCCAAAGAGGTCACCAGCAAGAAGAAAAGCAACTGTTTTTATTTTTTGAAGCCTTCAATGGTTCTTCACAGCTGATCAGCAGCCGCAAGCACATTGCTTGTGAGGGCTTTTGCTGACACCTAGAATGGAGCCACCCTCTCGTTAACCACAGAGGGAGAACCCACCGCCCCCGGCACAGAATCCTTTTCCAGCTCCTTTTCGATGGCCATAACACTATGCTGCTCAATCCTACCTAAGGGAGCCCAGCTTTATGTGGAAACAGGGTACAGCCACCCTGATTTTCTGCTCCCACGACCAAAGAGGACTGACCCTTGGAAGCCAGGGAAGGTGTGAGACGTCTTCTCGGATTGGGAGCGGTGCGTAGAGTGGAGCAGAGGAGAAACCCAGCCGTCGAGGTCTCCGTCGAGGACTCAGTCCAGACAGGTCCACCATGGGCTTGCTGCAGGGCCTTCTCCAAGCAAGAAAGCTGCTATTGGTCATCTGTGTGCCGCTGCTGCTGCTGCCTCTGCCCACCATCTACCCCACCAGTGTAAGTAGCAGCCTGCCTACCCCTGCCAGGGCATCAGAGGGAGTCGGGGAGCAGAGGAGGGAGGTCTGGAGTGTTTGTGGGGCACCCCCAAAATGACTTCATTATGATTGAAATCGTCTTCATTTGGATGAACTTGTAGTACTTCTCCACCAAAGTACTTTCTTCCTTAAAACTACCGTTTCCATCCCCCTGTCTCAAGAAAGGCCCCCCAATTCTGGCCTCCACAGAGTGGGAGACCATAGCTGAAATGACTGTCGTGTTGCAAAAAAAGTGCAGGAGCTGTGGTTGAACCCCCAGAAAGGAAGGCCAGGGAGCCCCTATTTCTCGACCTGTGGCGACACCAATTAGAGACACAGAAAGTCCTTCACTATCTATCCAGAAGGGGTGGGGCTGGGAGGGAGCCTGTCTAGAGATCATGGTGGTCTCCGACCACCAGATATGAAAATGGCCATCCTGAACCTGCTATGCAAACTTTTGGGAAGGGGGTATTGACATTGGGAGCACAGGGTTAGTCTGTTAACCCTGGTCCTCGGACTATCTGGAAGCTTCTGTGTTTTCCTTTTTGTCAAAAAAAAAAAAAAACTAAAACAACAAGAAAACAGAAATGCAAGCCCCAAAACTCCAGCCCATGGCCTAATTTTAAAGCCTGAATTTGGAAGCAAAGGCGCTGAAACTGTTCAATCAGTCTCTTGGACCTTCGCGGTCTCCTTTCCCTTGTTCCCCTCTCTCTCCTCACATGTCTGGTGTGCAGCGGTGGGGGGGGGGGGTAGCCCACCTCCAAGCTGGCACTGTCCTTGAGACTTTAGAAAAGAATAAGCCAAGGCAGGTTAACTAAAGGAATCTCTCCCACACTGTTCTCTGGGGAACTGGGTAACCAAGCTGAAATTTAAAAAGTTGAACAGAAGGGATTATCATGGTCTTGTTAAACACAAGCTGACTTAAATCTTCAGCAAAATAATACTTCAGCCTGCCAAGGAGGCACCAACTAACTCCGGTCTGGGATTAGCAGACAGTGATTGCCAATGACATTCTTTTTTTTCTGGGCTGTGTAACCGTTAATTTTCTGCTTTGTCTAATTGATTGTTTTGAGTTTTCTTTTCATGGTATTTTTCTCCCAATGTGAGGTTAGTTTAAGGAAATGCCCTCTTCTACTGAGCAGTATTAGGAAGCCCTGCCTGCCCACCTCCTCACTCCCCTACCCTCCTGTCAGCCTTCATCCTTGGGGACCTTAACCATTGCCCACAGGAGGCACGAACTAGGGGCACCATACCAGTTATATCTCCCAGCTACCCTCCACCCCTTGCATGCAACTCTGAGACTCCAATATTAAAATCCTTAGACTTCCTAGACGGAATCTCTTGTTCTAGACTGCCCTTGAGAGAGGCGGCCGAGCATCTGGGCAGGAGCCCTTAGCTTGCAGTCTGCTGGTTCTCCCAAGTGATGAGCCACAGCCACATTTTAGGGGGTGTCAAAATGATTTTTCCTCTCTCCTTACCCAATTCTTTAAAGTCTGGACTCTATGATGTTACCGAAGAGGGTAGGGCTGGGGATGTGGCTGTGTGGTACAGCAGTTGCTTAGCATGCAAAAGGGCCTAGACTTGCTCTCCAGCAGAGAACCACCAAAAGGGACATTCGTCTGAACACTTCGGTGTCTCTAGTGGAAGCTGCATCCCAGTCTCTCAAAAGAGATTTCTCAAAGTGCCCCTCAGTCACTGGCGACAGCAGAGGAACAGATTTCCAGTCCCTTCTAGTAGGGCTTGTGTGAGATATAACTAAGGGGTGCTGAAGGATGAACTTCCTGGAGAGGGAACCCAAGTTAAGGTAGGAACCTGTCTTCATAGGGAAAAGACGCTTTGAAGACTTCCCCATTTATTGTCTGTTTGGTTGTTCTGTTTCTTTGTTTGGGTTCTGGTTCTGTTCTGTTCCAGACATTGTCTTGCCATGTAACCCAGGCTAGCCTCAGCTTCCATTCTGATTTTAGGCGGGGAACAAAAAGAAACAAGCACTACCCATTAAAGGCATTCCTGATCTGAATGTTCATGTGGGGCCTGGGGGTTCCAGAGCAACACACACACACACACACACACATAAACCCAATAAGATAAGAGAGACCTATGTCCCACCCAGAGTCTGGTCAGATGTGGGGAACTCTGCGGAGTCCCAAGGGTATCTAACTCCACAGTCACCTAAAGGTGGAGAGGGCAGGGAAATGGCAGAAGGAAGCTGGTGTGGATTCCGGGGGCAAACTAAGGAGAAACAGACACAATGTCCTCTAGAGGTGTCTTCCATCTTTCTACTCTAAAGGAAGCTAGACGAAAATGACCGTGGGTTACTCTGTTCTCAACTCCGCAGAGGACAAGATATCTATCAACGTCTCATTGTGCTCTTTACAGCAGAAAAGTTATCTTAACCTACCTAACTCTTCCCTGTTCCAATCCAATGGTGCATAGCAGAAAGAAAATCAGTCGGTTCCTCTCTCTCTCTCTCTCTCTCTCTCTCTCTCTCTCTCTCTCTCTCTCTCTCTCCTTTTCTCACTTAAATCGGGGCCCTGTAAAGGTTGCCCCAGTGAGGGACAGACAACATTCTGCCCCATTATCCTAACCTGGACTTAAAACCCTTCCTCTTGTCTCTCTGCCACAAAGAGGAAACGTGGGCTGGAGCATCATGTCTACAACGAGGAGGCCGTTTCTCTAAACTGCATCCTTTCCAAAAGGTAGCACTTCTAGCATGTTATCAGCAATTCTGAAAGCTGTACCTCTTATCTCATCCTTCGTCCTTAGAGGAAAATTCTGTGGGTGCTACAGTCAACAGTGGGCTCACTTCCCCTTCCTAACCCCAGCCTGCCATAATCCATGGCTATCCGGAGGGAGCAAGGTCCCTTCCACCAAAGCCAGCTACCGCTGATCCCGGAACGGAGCAAGATTTGTCAGGTTCCTTCGGAACGGAGCAAGATTTGTCAGGTTCCTTTGGAACGGAGCAAGATTTGTCAGGTTCCTTGTTGGGCAAGCAGACTGGGCTGGGTCATACCTGCATCCTATGCAAACATTAAGGGAGTCATAGCTGGCTTGGGTCTCTGTATAATTGTCCTCTGTGGGCACTTTGGAATGTTGCAGTTATTAAGATCTTGGAAAGTGACATCACAAGAGTGAGCCTCCTAACCTTCCTCAGGACCACTCCTTGGCACCAATCATACAATCAGCCCTGCTGGTAGCCAAGGCTAGGAACAGTGGTGTTTTTATCAAGTTGTGTTATCTACCCTCTGTATGCTTTGGTTGCACAGTGTGGTTTTTGGTGAGTTGAGGAAAATACTGGTAAATTTCCAGATTTCCCACCCTGCCATCTCCTACAGATGGTTAGTCTTCTATCCCCTCTATAGAAGGATATTTCTTTGGCACCAGGCCATGGGCATGGCCTCCAGGGACAATGGGAACCTTTTGGGATTGTCATAACAAAGGAGGTTCTACTGATGGCTGAGCGGGAAGAGGCAAATGATGGTACCTTGGCTCAGTGCACCCATGGGAAAGCCCAAGAGCAAAGAATGAGCCCACCTCAAGTGTCATTAGAGCCAAGGCTGGGAAACGATGTGTCCGTTCTCCTTCCTCCAAAATGAGCCTCGGTCTAGGGATTGCTGCCTATCTGTACCCACCCACAGTCAACACCAGACCCCTCCCAGAGAAAAGATCCCCCACTCACTGCTAGTACATGGTACAAACTCAGGCTGAGAACTGAAGGAAAAAATAGCCAATAGTTCTTGCCTAGCAATTCGTTGAATTAATTACATCTAAGTCAGATGTCGTGGCAGGCCTCTAGTCATGGAAGCTGACTCAGGAGGACCACTTGAACCCATGAGTCTGAAACCAGCCTGCTAGCATAGCTAGACCCTTTCCCTCAAAAAAACAAAAACAAAAAAAAAACAAACAAACAAATAAAACCTACCTAATCAAATTGCTTGAAAAAATATTTTTAAAACAAGGGGATTTAACTTTACTTACTTTTAAGATAGTAAAGAGAATTTATATTTCAAGAGAATTTTTTGAAGGGAGGGGGAGTGGGGAGGTTCAAGACAGGGTTTCTCTGTAGCTTTAGAGACTGTCCTGGAACTAGCTCTTGTAGACCAGGCTGGCCTCGAACTCACAGAGATCTGCTTGCCTCTGCCTCCCCAGTACTGGGATTAAAAGTGTGCGCCACAACCACCCAGCTTCAAGGGAAATGTTTAATAATGTAATATCAGTATGTAAATACAATGAAGCTGGAGTCAGGGGTGGACTCAAGGCCTTGCTGGTCTCTCTAGGAGAGTCCTGAGGTAGAAGTTCTACCCAGAGGCGATGAGAACACAGTACGGAAGCCACCTTGTGGGTTATTTTTAAATTTCATTTCTTACCAAACCACTTCCTTTCAGTGGGTACATATCAGATGCCCCCAAAAATCTTCATACAAGGTAGACCTGGATTGACGTTTAGGTTGGCTGACCCTAGACCCCAGATGTGAACCAATCAGACACACACTGATCTATCTTCCACTACCCCCAAGAGCCTCCAGCAGCTAAACAACTTGATCCAATATGCACAAATTAAAGCTTTGAACTCCACCTCTATGGTTTGTGAAGTTGGCCCCAAATGCTGCACTCAGAATCAATCATCACTCTCTGTGGCTTTAAGAATCATCAGAGCTGGGACTATATCAAAGTCCAGGCCGCACATGGCTATAAGAGCCAACCACACGCACAGCACGGTCCTTCCGGTAGGATCTAAGTTGTGTATTGTCTTGGCCCTGGGTCTCATCGGGAGTCTCCATGGCAACAGTGACTGTCCCAGTGACTAAGTACCTCTTTCCTCCCCTTCCAGGAGGCCGCGTGTGCTTACGTGTTGCTTGTGACTGCCGTGTACTGGGTGTCCGAGGCGGTGCCTCTTGGAGCAGCAGCCCTCGTGCCTGCCTTCCTCTACCCGTTCTTCGGAGTTCTCCGATCCAGTGAGGTTAGACCACTTATGACCCAACCCTGTGCTCAGGTCTGCGGGACCAGTGAAGGAGGCCTTCAGATGACAGGAGATAGGCGCTGATGGGAGAGGCCGTCCTTACGCACAGGAAGAGCTCCCGGGCGCCGGGCTTTGCATCTCCTGATCCAGACACTGAATTCTTCCCCTTCTTCCTTCCATCTTCATTCACCCCCTTCAAAGCGCTCAAAACTTGTTGCTTTGAAGCCTTCCCTGACCAAACACAGCCCATTGTTCCTTACATGTGAAGTTTTTGGTTTTGGTGTTTTTATTTGTTTTTAAGACAGGGTCTCATTCTCTAGCCCCGATTGGCTTGGAGCTAATTACATAGACCCGTCTGACCTGGAATTCATAGAGCTCCACCTGCTCCTGGCTCCCAAGAGCTGGAGTTAAAGGCATGTGCCATCATGGCTTTTAGGGACTCTACGGTTTGTGCCTATAGGAGACAGGGACTGATCTTTATCGGTGTCTTGTGTGCCCTTCAGACTGCAGCCACACAGACAGGAAGCAGGGCCCCCGTCTGCTGGGCTCACAGAAAAGAGGGACTCAGTTGACAGGGACACAGATTTACTATGTGTCCCTGTGGCCTGACTTCCTTCTCCCTTTCTAAGACAAAAGCACCCATTTCTGGTCCACCCTCCCCAACTCCAGATCACTGCACGATCTCTTTGCCTGCAGTGGCCCCTCTGTTCATTTTACAGTGTTCAGCAAAGCTCCCACCGCAAAACCTCTGCTGGTAACAACCTGGTATGTGACCAAATTTCAGGGCAAAGCATACCTTTTTTTTTTAAAAGATTTATTTATTTATTATGTATACAGTGTTCTGCCTGCATGTATGCCAGCAGGCCAAAAGAGGCACCAGATCTCATTACAGATGGTTGTGAGCCATCATGTGGTTGCTGGGAATTGAACTCAGGACCTCTGGAAGAGCAGCCAGTGCTCTTAAACTCTGAGCTATCCCTCAGCCCCCTGCTTTTAAAAAAAAAATGAAAACAGCCTGCAGGATGGGAGCCAGGTAAATAGTGTGCCTCCTTCGTTATCTGGCTCCATGAGGGCAGTGGTTCTCAAGCTATGGGTCGTGACCCCCTTGGGGTTGAATGGCCCTTTCACAAGAATTACATGTCAGATATCCTGCATGTCAGATATTTCCATTATGATTCATAACAGTAGCAAAATTACAGTTCTGAAGTAGCAATGAAAATAATTTTATGGTGGGGGGTCACCACAACATGAGGAACTGTATTAAAGGGTCGCAGCATTAGGAAGGTTGAGAAGCGCCGGTCAAGGTCACCTAATGAGAAAACTGAAAAGCAGAGTGGGGCAAGTCAGGTGCACTGGAGGACAGCAGGGAACAGGTGATTGTGTCTGCCTAGGAATCAGGCACTATGTTAGAAGTCGCCTTCATTCTTCAACAGAGAGCTCTCAAGAGTTCTAGAAAAGGGTGTGGATGGCTCCAATCTACACAGCAGGAAAGAGGCTTCGAGAGTAAAACTGACCCCGCTCATACAGGAGAAAGCAGTAGACTGTACCTATTAGATTTCAGAGCCTGGAATCGTGTTCTCTCTACCATGCAAAGACAATTCCTAAAATAGATGGGCCTCCATAGTGTTGCCAATTGCTGGGAACTACAGGTATCCCTGTCTCTGTGCTAGGAGGAAGAAGGAAGCTGGCCTGTGGGCTGCCTTAGCCTTGAACAACTGAACATTCTTGAAGTTCCCTTGATGGTTGTATTTGGTCATCAATGGACAGTGTCTCTTTCTATGGGATGAATTTGACCTTGATGATTGTATATGGTCACCAGTGAACAGCTTCTCTTTCTATGGGATGTTCTTGACTAACCAATTTTTGTTAGTTTGTTTTCGATTTCTTTTTCTTTTTCTGTGAGTAATCATAGCCTGAGGATAGAATTCCCAAACTGTGAGAAAGTTTTGTCCCATGTGTATAACATGGATACAAGAAAAAGTCACAATCAAAAACCAGTCAGTGAGGCAGTTGCTCCACCTCCTCCCTCTCCCTCCCCCTGTTGCCCTTCTTTTGAGGGTGAAAAGAGAGGTGTGATGGGTTTCTTGTGTGTGCCTAAAAGAACAATCAACCTCAAAGACAACTTTTCTTAGGAAAAGAGTACAAACTTGTTCTGCATATTTCTCCTTAATATTGAGGACCCAGAACTTCACTGGGAAGTTGGAGGGTGCTGGAGGGGAACCAGGTATCCTCCAGGTGAACACAACAACCCAGTATACTATGGAGGTGTTGCTAGGTGACAGCTATCCAAGTCCTGCTCCTCTTCTATGTAGCCAGGAAGGCCAACTTAATAGGGAGACTCTTTGGAAGCAACAGTTTGGGGAGGGATCTTTTAACTTGAAAGGAATGGCCTTCATATGTGATCAGGTATTGATATTTCTAGGAAGGTGGGATTAAGAAGATGTATTTTATCATTTGAGTCAAAAATCTTACTCCATCTGTCTTCAGTTGTTTTTGACAGGTGGCCATATTTAACAATTGTGCATCAATGAGCAGCTTGTCCAAGTACAGTCTGTCCAGTTGACCTTAGTTCAGATTAAAGGAAAATGCCACCAAGATAAAAGACATGGGTTCTAGCTCCCTGTGTGCCAGGAGAAGCAGTCATTGCACCCCCTCTAGCTGTACCCTTATACCAGCATCATGGCTCACTCACCATCAGGGGAAAGCTAGGCTGCTCTCCTCCAGAGCCTCCAAGTCATCCACATGTACCGTTCCTAACCCAACTCCTGCTTGAGCATCCGCTTGCTGAGACTTGGGCAGTCGCCCCCTTTCAGAAGATTCTTTGAAATTTCTTCACTTTTAAAATCCTATTACTCAGGGCCGGGCGGTGATGGTGCACACCTTTAATCCCAGCACTTGAGAGGCAGAGGCAGGTGGTTCTCTATGAGTTCTAGGTCAGCCTGGTCTACATAGTGAGTTCCAGGACAGACTCCAAAGCTACACAGAGAAACCCTGTATATATATATACATGTATGTATGTATGTATACATATATATGTATATATATATACATAAGTATATATAATCCTATTACTCAATTACACTCTGACAAATGTTTCTGAAGACCTCACCTAAGAGTACTTCCCTTCCCTCTGAACTAACCTGTTTTCACCTTTCAAGTGGTGTATACCAAAGATAACTTTCTGTAGACATGTGTTGTCTAGGACTTGTAGTGTCTTGTGGCCTGCCTGTGTCCCAGTGCCCTCAGTTGTGGTTCTCACTTCCTGTGCTTCTTGGGGCTAAAGAGTATGACCTCCACATGAAGGAGAGCATGTGAATGGGTTGGTGTGGCCCCGAGACTGTGGCTTTTGTCCCTCATATCATTCACTCAGCGTTCTGAGTTCTAGATCTTCCATTCAGGATGGTACAGTACCCAGAGGGTGACAGAAGTAATTACGTCATTTCTGCCCACTCGAGTCTTATTTCTGGCTCCTGAGTTCCCACTACCAGAGGCTATTTATAGTCATCAGTGCTCTGGAGAAAACAGAAGCCACCCAATAGAAGGACGGGACAACTTTAGCTGTAGATACAGACATGGAAAGAGATGCCTGTGTCATAAGGAGCTGACTCAGCCGGGCTGCTGAGACATTTCTTGAGTTGCTGCGGCAGCAGGAACCCCAGGAGAGCCCTGGGTGTGAGCTCTGTGAGTCCAATAGCCAGAAAACCAGGGGGTCTGATGCCGTAAGTCCCAGCGGAAAATAAGATGAGAGGCCCCAGTTCAAGCAGCAGAGCCGGGGAAAGGAGTTTCTTTCCCTTCTCTGTACCTTCTGCCAGGGTTCATGGAACATCATCTCCGGGCACTGCAGTATTTAATCTTCTATAAGGAGCCATAGTTCCCTACCTTTGTTTTATGGGAGCGAACCGAAGTTCAGAAATGTTAAGTAACTTACCCAAGGTTGCACAGCTAGTAAGCAATGGAACCAGGACTTGAATCCCAGGGTGTGTGATTCTAAAACTTAAACTTTTGACCTCTGGGCCATTTGTACCAAAGGCTTCTACTGAGTTAATAAATGACAGGCACAGCACAGTATTCTGCACTAGGAGCTCTTGCAGAGGTGAGTTGGCCAGAGCATCAAAGATCTGGAACCTGAGAAGCCTAGGGAATGAAGAAATGGTTTAGGGAGACATAGCTTCTGGCTTCTGTGTCTAGCATGGCGGCTTCAATCCAAATTAAACAGTCAAAGGGCTAGAAGGAGCTCCCATAATGGATACCATGCATAAGGGGAAACTCTGGAACAGGTGGCTGTGTGTGGTCCTCAGATTCATGTTCCAAAAGGTTTGAGCCAAATGATCATCACATCAGGGACACTAGGCTAGAGATGGACTCTCCTGACTTGGCAGATGATTGAACACTTTGGTCTCCTTGACTTTAGGATTCTGCCATTCGTTTTTTGGATAGGTCTTCACACATAGTCTAAGTTGACCTCAACATCCAGGCATTCCCCCATACCTGCCTACAATCTTCCCAAGAGCATCCCGTGATACTTCCCTCAGCTGGTGCGCAGAACTGGTCCTGGTGCGCAGAACTGGTCCTGGATTTTAGGTTCGTTTTGTTTGTTTGGGCTCGACTCGACTGTAATTGTTACTGACATCTTATCTGTCTTAAAAGTCTTCTCATCAGCCGGGCGGTGGTGGCGCACGCCTTTAATCCCAGCACTCGGGAGGCAGAGGCAGGCGGATCTCTGTGAGTTCGAGACCAGCCTGGTCTACAAGAGCTAGTTCCAGGACAGGCTCCAAAGCCACAGAGAAACCCTGTCTCGAAAAACCAAAAAAAAAAAAAGAAAAAAAAAAGTCTTCTCATCCCTTACTACTGTGTTGCTTGCGATGCTGACAGCCTGGGCACAGGAGCAGTGTCACTCGGGTCAGCTGACATCCTCTGTGTTTAGGGGGAACGGCATTCAGAGAGCACCAAAGGAACAGACAGGGAGGTAGGGGTGGCGTGAGATGCATCGTGGCACCATGGGAGGAGCTTGAATCAGTTTCCTGGGAAGCCCAGGCACAGAAATTATTTCTGATAGTACTTACATGTTCCCTCTGTACACTCCCCCTCTCCCTCCCCATCTTCTGCCCCAGCCCTGCAAGCCACTAGGCCAGCCTCACTGAGATTCGAGCTCCTGCCAGGACAAGAGAGATTGGAGGCAGCCCCCACTGGGATAGCAGCCGTGTCCTGCTGGAGCCTGATGTCATGAATCTGCCTCCCTGCTGGCGCCCAGCCTTTCTGACCCTCTGGGTGCCGCCTGCTGTACAAACCCTGGCTTTCTCTGTTTATTCAACACTGAAGCCAGTCCCCCTCCCTGCTCTCAAGGTCAGAAAGGGCTGACCCTCCTCCTGCAAGCAGGCCCTTTGTTTCTGCTGCACGTGGAGGCTGACCCTCCTCTTGCACACAGGCTGCACATGGAGGCTGAACCTCCTCCTGCACACAGGCTGCACACGGAGGCTGACCCTCCTCCTGCACACAGGCTGCACACGGAGGCTGACCCTCCTACTGCACACAGGCTGCACACGGAGGCTGACCCTCCTCCTGCATGCAGGTCCTTCAGGGATGTGGGCTGCACCTCAGGTGGGCCATCTGCCATAATCTCAGCCTGCCCATCGACCTCAGCTGAATTTCATATCAGACCAGATATGGAAGCTGTAGACCCTGTAGCCTTTGAGGCTAAGTTCTTATTTCTGTGGGAGGAACAACTTCCTCTGAGCCATCACCAGACCAAACTTCATGCCTGGCCTCAAGCCCAGCCCCTGCCTCAGCCGTCCCACTCTGTGTACTTTGCAGAATCCTACGTCAGAAACTGGAGTTGTGGAGAATAAGGTCAATACCTCCAGCCACATGGGAGTTAGGCCAGATTTGGGGTCTCCCTGGGTGTCCATCTAGGACCCCTTGCTAAGGTAGAGTGTTAAAATAATTTTTAAAATATTTATTATTTAGTTATTTTTATTTATGTGTATGCATGCAAACCTGGATGAGTTTATGTGCACTGCATTCATGCAGGTGTCCTCGAGGCCAGAGAGAGTCAGATCCCCTGGAGCCAGAGTTATAGGCAGTTATGTGAGTGCTAGGAACCGAACCCGGGTCCTCTGGAAAAGCAGCAAATGCTCTTTATCACTGAGCCATCTCTCCAGCCCCCAGAAGAATATTTTTTATAAGCGACAGTACCTTTTTTCTCCTTCTCTTTTTTTTTCTTTTCTGGGATCCTTCATTTATTTCTTAAGGAGTGGGAGTCTTACTGTGTAGCCCAGGCTGGCCTCAAACTTTCCATCCTCCTGCCTCAGCTGGCATTACAAATGTGTGCCACCAGGCCTGACTCAATACCTTTTCTTTAAACCCAGTCTTAAGGACTCGATATGCAAAACAGGAGAAAGAGCAAGGCCTACTCAAACAGGGACAGGAGCCCGAGGTGCCAGTTACTTGGACTTCCCTGGTCTCTTTCTTCCCACAACTATCCCTGGAACTAACAGAAGCAGGTGCATTTGAAAACCAGGGTTCCCAGGAATAAAATCCACTGATGAGAAAGAGCCCCTACAGGATATTCTCAGCATAGCCGCATCGCTGCCCTGAGGGAATGGCAAGCAGAGAGGTAGACATGGCTGGCCTTTGTGTCCTCCTTAGACACTAGCCAGAGTAGTGTAATGTCCTGGTTTTGACAGGACCCAGTGCTAAGTCAGGCATCCAGTTCTGGGACTAAAGTTGTTGTAAATGTGTCCACACTGTGGCCCCCAGACTGCATGCCCCCTAAAATAACTATGAGTTCAGTCCAACACAAAATGTAAACTGGGGTTGGGGAGATGGCCTAGTGAGTGACAGAACGTTCTGTGAAATTAAGAGGACCCGAGTTCAAATCTCCAGCACCCATGAGAACAGCAGGTGTAGCTCAGGTGTCAAGTGCTGCGCCTAGTCCCATGGGCCAAAGAAAGGTGGATTCTGGGAACGCGACAGCTGGCCAACCAGGCTGAAAGAGCACGCTTTAGGCTCAATGAGAGTTTTGCCCACATTGTAAAACTTGCCAGGGTGGAAGTACCTACCCCATGGACATTGTGAGACCCTTGTGCTGTTCTGAGTGTGAAAGGGCCTATCGCGGCATCAGCTTACACACAAGAACAAGGAGTCAGTCCTCTGTCTGCCTGTCTCCCATGAGGATGGCCCCCAAAGAGGTTCAAGCCCACATTCAAGCAAGATGAAGTTGATACCTGGATTCCCATTCTCAAACTTCTTGAAACAGAGCCACAATCTACTTCCTCCCATTAAAAAAAAAGTTAAAAAATAGTTAAAGTAATACTTCATAGTCCACTACACACACACACACACACACTTATACATTATAAGTAAGGGCTATGTCCCAAGTCTCCCTGTGGTTGCCTAGAAACACGGTGCATTAAACACTAGATGTATTATGTTCCCTGGTGCCCTGCAGTTTTGCCACTGAGGACCAGAGTTCAAATGTCCGTCTGGAGTTTAAGCCCTTTCCATCACTCCAGTCCTTGCTCTAGGGTCATCACTAAATACACTGAGTTCCTTGAGCACAGGTACTCCAGGATGACAGTGATTCTTAGGACTAAGATAGCCAATGGATGACTAGCGGGAGACCCACCTATACAGAGTGGATACACTGGGCCTGGGGAGAGCGCCGTGTCCTGAATAGGAGGCAGGAGATTTCATACTGCTGCTGGGAAGAGTACAAGTCAAAATTCAGGGATTGTTTATTTCTGGAATTTTCCAACCACAGTGGGTCACTAAAACCACAGAAAACTAAAACTGCAGATCAAGGGAGGTGGCTGTGCCCAGGGTACATTCGTGTCCAGGGAAAGGAATATTTAAAGCTCACCACCTTCAGCTAAAGTCCCCTGCAGTTCCCTAATAAAGGACTACTTAACAGGCATCCTTTGGCTTTTGCCCCCCAATCCAAGGCCAAGCCAACTCTTTCAAAGTCGTCCCCCTCGTCCCTCTCTGAGGAAACCTGGATGGATCTCTCTTCTGAGTCCGCCTGTCCCTCCTGTTCCTTCTCATTCTCTCCTCCTGCTTGTGCTGGCAGACCGGAGCTCCGCCCCTCACTCCCCAGCCCCGGGCACTGATTTCTTTTCCTTTCTTGATAAGTACTTCCCTGCTGAGCACTCCTAGGGGCCCAGCTGCTCTGTCTCGCTCAAGGCCACCAAGGCCCTGACTGTTAGTGAGTTAAGTCGTTCTGCTATTGCCACTTCCCAGGCGGGAGTGACCAACATGGGGTCTGTTAGCTTGTCCTAGAGCCTCTAGCTCATGGGCGAGATGGTTGGGTATGGGGTAGGGGTAACAGCCAGCGGCTGCTCTCCAGAGCCCAGGCTCCTCCCATACCCCTCTCTCTCTGATGACACCTTTTCTAGGGAACCCATCTCTTCTAAAATGCAGTCTCCAAATACTTATTCGCTTCCGGGAAAGCCAGAGAGCTGAAAGGCAGAGGAGGCAATGGCTGCCCCCACACTCATCACAAATCCATGAGCTATCTTCCTGGGAGAAGTGCCCTGTTAGACCCTAGTGCTGCTTATAGAGAACTCCAACAGGTTCTGCTGTCAGCTCTTCCAAGCTGGCAAGTATTAAAACTTGGGGAAGGGACAGCTGAGGAAATTTGTCCCGATAGGCCTGAGAAGAGAGAAAGAGTATAAGATGTGGGCAGGGAAGGGAGACTCAGTGCTGGCAGCTGCTAGTGAGGTGTGCGTGCCCCTGTGTGGGCACTGCTGGGCTGGGAGTCGGACGCTGAACCTGTTGGAAGGGGACTGGGACAAGGTGGCAGATCCAACAGAGTCAGGAAGCAGGGAGCACACTTTAGAAAACGGTTAAGATAATCCTTAGGAATCTGGAGGCTTGGAGGTGCCCTGGAGGGGCTCTAACTAAGTGAGGTCTTATTGTGGAAGAGAAGCCAGTGGGCTGGGAAAATCACAGACACCGCCACGGAGCAGGACTTTCATTCACCAGTGTGAAGGAGCAGCCAGCCCTGTTGCTTAGCTCTGTGCAGGAGCCTGCTCCATATGCTGGTCGCCCCAGACCAGGTCAGGCTTTGAGTAAAGTTTCTAGGAACAGGAAGAGAGTTGCCAGAAGTCCAGGTTGTTATGTGGCAGGCCATGCTAGCTAGGTTTGCAGCTGGCATTTACTGGTAGCAACAACTTTCCAAGGTAGGGATTTACATAACCCTGCTTTTCATTGAGATGAAAAGAAAAAAAGCCAAGAGGGGTTGTGTAATCTCCCTAGGGTGGCTGACTCTGGAATTCTCGCTCCTCCCACTTTCCTGTGCAACCTCTGTGTTCTCAGCCTATATCAAGAGAGCCCCTGGCTCACATACAAGAGGTCAGGGAGGACACCTGAATTGATCGAAGCTCACCAGACACTCAGTGAGAAAACATCACAGAGCCAGTAACACACTGAAGCGGAGTCTTTGATTGGCACCCGGCCTCAGCAATTACAGCCAGTGTCAAGACTGTGGCTGTGGGTGAAGGCTAGAAATGTATGCCGGCCTGGGCTTTCTGGATACTGAATGGCCCACTCGCAGCTGGTTTCCGGCTGGTCCACCTCATACAGCATGGTATCTAGTAGGTTTTAGCTTTGGCAATGCTTGGATACCCCACCTTTGCCCTTGCACTGTGACTTCATACGGGTTCCTCAATCTCTCTGAGTTCGCTCATCTTAAAACTAAACACAACCAGTGGTCGTCCGCTAGGACTTCTGCAGGGCTCAGTGGAAAAAGCAATTGTGAACTGCAAAGCACCTGGAGTGTAGAAGGTGCTCCAACCTACCTGATGGTCCTCCTCTTATCCTTGGGTGGGACCGCGAGAGAGTAGTCCCACCTCTGAGGAGCACTGAGCCTTCTAGAAGACATCACAGATGAACTGGTGTTATGAGATGGCACATGTCAAAGTAGCAGAGAACACGTTGCTGTTGCCAGCCTCCTAGGAGAACAATTACAGTCTCATCAGCTCTTCCATGGCAGGAAGCAGGGGTCACAGGGTAGTACACGGATCATTCCCCGTGATTTCCATGTCGTATGTCTGTTGTGGGGTTCTCTCTCGGTAGACAGAAAAATGCAAGCCTGTCCCAAGCCAACTCACAGAAGCCTAGGGAGGAAACCGGAAAGGTACTGGCCCCATAGCATCCCAGTCACACTCACTCCTTCTGAGGGACAGTGTCTTCCCCAGGAACGTCCGAACTACCTGTAGTAAAAGACCATGGTCAACTGATGAGGAAGCTTGGGGACAAGAATTAGGTCAACCAACCAGGCGGTGGTGGCGCACACCTTTAATCCCAGCACTCGGGAGGCAGAGGCAGGCGGATCTCTGTGGGTTCAAGGCCAGCCTGGTCTACAAGAGCTAGTTCCAGGACAGGAACCAAAAAGCTACGGAGAAACCCTGTCTCGAAAAATCAAAAAAAAAAAAAAAAAAAAAAAAAAAAAGAATTAGGTCAACCAGAAGCACAGGGCTCTGCCTCCCAGGAAATGGTCACAGGCATGAACCACACCGTGAAAACAAAAAACTCATGAAATTTCCAAGCCGGGTCAGGGGTATAAGCAATGAGAAATGGAGTAGGTTCCATTGTTGTGGCTACGAAGGTTTGCTTGAACAAAGTTTAAACTAAACAAGTCTATCATGAAAGCAGGAGTCTCCTTCCCCCGCTCTTCCTCACTTTTTCCAAGTCCCAGCCAGCCAGCCTCAGAAGCCATGCCTTTCACCCATGCTACCCTCACCCCAGGCACTAACCACCATATTCCCATTGAGTCACTGGGTTTAGACATTATTAAATAACACCTCCCATGTGGCAGGTAAGAACTGTGTTCTCTTACATCCCCCCACCCCATGGGTGGTTCCCTTCATTCTCCAATAACTAACTATACGGGAGGGGTGGTGGCTGCAGGTATGTATGTACCACAGGGTATATGTTTGAGGCAGGCTCTCTCCTGTCTCTGCCGCTCTATGACAGTCTAGCTGACCGGAGAGCTTCCAGGTGACTCTCCTGCCTCCGCCTCCCATCTCCACACAGGAGCACCGGATTACAGATGCATGCAGATTTACGTGGATTCAGGGGATCCCAGTTCATAGCAGCAGGCTGGCTGACACTTATTTTACCAACCACACCATCTCCCCAGCCCCCCAACTTCTTTTAGTTCAGTAACCAAAAGGAAACTCTTAGTGTGGTTATGTAAATGTCATTGACTTCCAATCCCACATATTTTACTATATTTAAATGTCCTTTACTGTGCAATTATTTTTCCTGAAGTTAAAAATGTTCTTGTTCAGTCACTCTGAGAGACATTTTTAAATTGAAAAGTTCAACTCCTCACTCTCTGCCATGGTTTTTCCATCTATGTGATTATTATTTATTGATTGATGTATTATTAATTTATTATTTTATTTATTTATCTACTTTTGCATGTTATTCCACTATTGGCAATCCATAATTTTTACTGAAAGACTGAAGAGATGAATGTAAAAACTAACCCAACCTCAGCACACACCTCAAGCCACCAGCCCAGCCTCGCCCTGAGCTCTCTGCAATGTTTAGCTAAGTAAAGCCACAACCCCAGTCTTGCCCCAAGCGCTCTACAGTGTCCGGAATTTTTGCACCGGGTCTGAACTTGGCTTTGAAGTCTGTTCCGAATGTAGAGCCAGGGATGAAGACAGAATGTTCTGAGTGAGGACATGCCAGATCGTGTGATGAGAAAGGGGTACACCAGGAGTGCGGAGGTTCCACAAGGGAGGGAGTGGGTGTGCGGGGGAGACCATGCGGATGAGAAGGGAATGCTAACGAAAGTGAAGGATGAAATATTAATTTAGTCTATAATTTTATTCTTTTTTTTCCCCCTTTGAGTGAAATAGGAAAACAGGAAGGCAAACTGTAAAATTCCCTTCAAGAATTCTATCCCGTGGAGTGTGGTGGCACTTGGCTAATAATCCCAGCACAGGTCTATGCTATTGCATCCTGTTTTAATAATTTTTTAAAGATCAAAATAAAAATACATATGTGTGTCAATTTTTTAAACACACATTCATAAAATAAATAAATTTATTTAAAAAATTCGTATTAAATTCAAATTTAGTACCTACCTTCTACAAGTGGAGACTATTGGCCACATGGGGTTATTATTGGAGGGGGTGAAATGGGATGGCCTTTGTGAAGAGCTTGATATGGTGATGCCCAAGGTCAGCCGGTGCTTAGGAGTTAACCACCCATTTTAACTAGTGGTGGAGTTTAATGGCAGAGTCCGACCTGGGGAAAGCCCTCGGTTTGATCCCAGAACGCTAAGGGGAGGAGATAACCAGGTATTGACTAAGCCTCACCTCCCTGCTTCTCCTTCACCAGCCTCTGGCTCTCAGAACACTCCGCACTAGCCATGGTTTTTTCCCAGCTGGTGGCTGACCTCGCCGCTCTCCCTACAGGTGGCGGCTGAGTACTTCAAGAACACCACACTGCTGCTGGTGGGTGTCATCTGCGTGGCGGCCGCCGTGGAGAAGTGGAATTTGCACAAGCGCATCGCCCTGCGCATGGTCTTGATGGCCGGAGCCAAGCCAGGCATGTGAGTCACGTGTGGGGTCCAGGGGGCGGGGCCTGAGCCGCAGCAGGATGTGTACTTGCGCTCCTTTGCTAATGAGGAGATGACATCAGAGTGATGGACACTGACCTCCCGCACCCGTGGAAGAGATCCGATAGCCGGAATATAGATTTGAACAGTAGCCCTGATGGCAACTCTCACCTGATCTAAGGCATTCACGTCACACCTGGACTGTAAGGACAGCAGGTTTGCAACACCTGAGGGCCTCGATAGAAAGCACAAAATGGACCAACAGAAACAGTTTGCCAATTTTTTCCCCTATAGGTTAGGGTACACACTGGACCAAGAGGTGGGTGTCTTTCCCATTGTCATTTAAGAAAATATGGGTGTCTCTTTCCATACACCCGAGTTGCTGGTGGTGCTTCAGACCCCAGACCCATCAGGCAGGCAGTGAGTGTCTCTCCATGTCCTCACATCCTCTCTCTTTCTCCTTCCACTCCACCTTCAAGAGGCCGGCAGGGAGAGATCCTCACCCTCACTGAATATGCGGGGGCGCCAAGGGGGACGGTTTTGTGGGATCGGATGCCTCTTGTTTGTCTTCCCTTTCTCCGCGCCTAGTTCAAAACTTCCCACTACATCTTATGTGAGCTGCCTCGCCAGTCCCAGGGGCAAACTGTAAATCAGATAGCATTCATTTCCAGCATCGGTCTTTTTGATGTTGGAACTCTAAAGCGTGTTCCTGTCTCCCAGGTTGCTGAGGGGAGTTGCTAACTACAGCTTAATCCACGCAGGCCCCAGCAACCATCTGCCCACTCAGCTTCGGGGGTGGGAGGTGGGGGCATTTCTTTCATCCTGTAGGGACCTTGTGGCTCCTTTGTTTTAGTTTAGCGTTGTTTCTTTTGTGGTCCTGGGTGAGGGGGTTGGTGGGATGAGTGAAGCAAGCCGGGACCTTGTCCTGGGCAAGCACTGTAGCCCGGAGCCACATCTCTAGCCCCTGCAGAGCTCTTGAAAACTATACTATCGACAAGACTTTTCACCCATTTGTGTTTCCCTTCTTCCCTATTTACCACACTACCCAAGCAAGTTTGCACCCGCGTGGCGTGCTACCATTAGTGTGCAAAACATTTGAACCATGTTGCTGTCAGTTCAAACAAAAACACTGGCAGGACTCTGCCCTACTTGGGCACAGTCCACATATGTGCTGCCCCCAGATTGTGCAAGGTCATCCGAAATATAAACAAAGCCACTTCTGTGTCCTTATCTAATGACAATTAGCACCAGGTCTGTAGAGGCACAGCTTGCCCTGTGCTTCCAAGTCAAGGGGAGATAATCTGAAGGTTATTTTCGCTCTGTGTTCCTCCAAGCTTGACTCTTCTAGAGGCCAGCTGGAGACACACACACAAGCCGGGACAAAGAGCACTTCTGTGGCTTTGCGGCCATTCCTGCAGCTCGTTGATGCTGAGACAAGTATCCGGGTAACTGAGTGCCCGGACTTTCATCTCTGTTTGCTCCCAAATCACTTATGCTGACTTACACCGAGCAAGGGGTACAGTTGTGCCCTAGACTCCCTGGTTGCAGGGAGAGGCGAAAGAACCCCCTTGTCCATAAGAGACACATCACAGGGCTCCACCTAATGTCCACAGAGCAAGAATAACAGTGAGTCCGTATGCTGGGACCTTTCTACCAAAGCTATCCTTTCCCACTTTAAAGGCTTTTTCCTGGCCATTAAATGTGAATCATTCGCTGGACCAATGCTGAAATAAAAATTTCTCTGCACCGAGCATTGGGAGCTCGAAGTTGGCCAGCACCCTGTGGGTCATATGGGCCCAATTCTACAGCTGCATGCTCCACCCCAATCGCCCCTGCCCTCCACAGGCTGCTGCTGTGTTTCATGTGCTGCACCACCATGCTGTCCATGTGGCTCTCCAACACCTCCACCACCGCCATGGTGATGCCCATCGTGGAGGCCGTGCTGCAGGAGCTGATCAACGCCGAGGAGGAGCAGCTGGTAGCGGGCACCTCCAGCCCTGAGGAGGCGGAGCTCATGGGTACAGTTCGCTGGAGCTCAGCTCCCCTCAGCTCCCCCCGGCCTCCTCTCTGGATTCCCTGCCAGTCAAGGCAACACTGCCCAACCTGGTGTCCATGCCCTCGTCTTCATTTCCCTACTTTGCCCATGCCAGGTGCCATAACCTAAGTACCCTTAACCCATGGACACTCTCCCTTCCTACTTGGCTCACAGGCACCCCCCCCCCTTCTCTTTGTCCCAGGTGCTCGAGCATTATTGCAAAACTCTGGGGTCTCTCTGCATCTACACCCCCACTGTACCCTCAGACCAGAGAGAAGGGGAGGGGATCATCTACTGCACCTCTGTCCCTGTCCTGAGTCCCTGGACTTCCACACACAGGGTCCACTCCTGCCCCAGTTTTCACTTCCTGTGTTTCTCTACCACAATAGGTCTTGATGTAAACAACAGACAAACTTCTGTGGAACTCATCTTTGTCAACGAAGAGTGAGTATGACCTCCCTCCTCCCAGACAGAGCTTCTTGGGCCCATCGGAGAGGCATCTCCTTTAGATATGGTGTACCAAGCTCACCAGCTTGTCTCCGTCCATAGACTCTACTTCTCAAGATCTTGAGGAGGACGAATAAAAAGATGTTACATCTGAGTAAACGTGGGAGCTTGCCCTGTGGCTGCTAAGGACAGTTTCACCCGCACTGATGTGCTTAGAATACCAGGGGACAGTTGGTAGTGGACTGTATGATGCTCTAGCCAGCCAGAAAGCCAGGAAAAGAGAAACATGTTCTTCAGCGTTCATATGTGTGGAGTCTACCCACAGCTGACTTCCTTTCAGACCTATATACAAATACGGTTGTTATGGGTATTCCAGAGTGAACACTACACATTTAAAAGTTGTATTTTGGCCGGGCGATGGTGGCTCACGCCTTTAATCCCAGCACTTGGGAGGCAGAGGCAGGCGGATCTCTGTGAGTTCGAGACCAGCCTGGTCTTCAGAGCTAGTGCCAGGATAGGCTCCAAAGCCACAGAGAAACCCTGTCTCGAAAAACAAAAACAAAAACAAAAACAAAAAAAAAAAGAAAAAGTTGTATTTTGTGATGGGTCTTTGTAATTTTTCCTTTTAAATTAAAAACAAACAAACAAAAAAACAGAGAGTTCACACTGAGTGAAGTCAGCCTGTATAGCTGGACAGACACAGAGAGGACCTGGCAGAACTATCATCTTTGTCTTACCCCTGTCCTCCATTATGACATATATATATATGTCATATATATATATATATATGTCATATATAGCCTTGCTTGCCTTTCACCTTTGCTGGTATCTTAGGCAGATGCCACAGTTTTCCTGTTTTTTTTCAGAGAGGCAGAAGGATCCTGTTTTCAGATCCTCAGCAGTCTAACCCAGGCTCATGTCAAATCTCTCATCTCTCTCCAAAACTTCTCTCCTCTCCTTGAGCCCACACCTGTTCCCCTGGGCCTAAGCCTGCAGAAGAAAGAGATGAAAGAGAGGAAAGGAACCGACCTTCCATTGTCCCCCATCCCATCCCCTACTGTCCCCTCACTCTCTTGCTTCTGCCGTCTCCAGAGTTGGGGCAAATGTAGGATACAGAAAAGACCAAAGGGCAAAAACGTTCCAGGCTAGAATCCTGTCTGAGATCCAGTCCCTAGCTGTCACTTGTAGGTGCCCACCTCCAGGGTTCACAGGTGACCTTGAAGTGACCTTTTAATCACCCAGGCCTGATGGCTCTTGGCTCTTGGATGGCCACATATCTCCCTGTAGTGGGGAGCGGCGGGCTGTGTTCTGCCCGGCTCCCAGCCGCCTGGCTAGCTTATGCCCCGAAATAATTACATGGAAACTGTATTCTTTTAAACACTGCCTGGCCCATTAGTTCTAGCCTCTTATTGGCTAATTTTCACATCTTGCTTTAACCCCTATTTAATAATCTGTGTAGCCCCATGAGGTGTGGCTTACCAGGAAAGATCTTAACCTTTGTCTATGTTGGATGGGAGAATCATGGTGACTGACTGACTCGGCTTCTTTCTACCAGCATTCTGTTTGCTCTACTCCGCCTACCTAATTTTCTGTCCTATTAAAGGCCAAGGCAGTTTCTTTATTAACCAATAGACATATGACCCTCCTCCATCATCTCCCTCCTTGTCAGTGTTCTGATGGTTCAGCCTCTTCGTTTCCTGTGGTCACTGTTTTCTAGGCAATGCTTTTCAAGATGGCTCCCGTCCTGCTTCTTCCTGTGTGTCCCCTCCCTGAGAAGATGGGCATCATGCCCACTTGCACACAGGCTGCTCCTATGACCACAGTAACTATTCTCTCTGGCCCTTCTGACTCCACTGTGTCAGTACCAAAAGTCTGAAACAAAAGCTCAGCTGTCCCTTGTCCTCCAGGATCCTCTGTGTTCATGATAGCACAGGTATTTGGTGTTCTTCCGTGTGACCAGTGCCTCCCCTGCCTTCTGAAGCGATCCTCGCTTCCCTCTTCGGCCAGTCTAGGAAGCAAACATGAGTCCTTCATCTAATCTCCAAAGCACCCTTTACTGTAATCCTCTTCAGCTCCCGCTGACGCAGCCTTGACGCACTGATGGTTACCAGACTCTATGTCCCATGTGTCAGTGCCCAGCACTGTCTTCTGCCTTCATAGTGGGTGAGCCGGTAGGGCCACAGTCCACACAACTGACATAGACTATAAACAGCTACTGAGAACTCCGTGTGTCCGGATTTCTGATTGTTCCCATCTTCCTCTGTCTTCAGGGAAAAGACTGGGGAAGCCAGAGGTATGGGAGGCACTCGGCGCATACAGCTAACTGTCCCCTCCCTGAGGTGCAGCTACTGACCCAGATTCTTCCTCATCTTTTTTTCTTCCCTGCATGCCCTTCCTGCTGTTGTCTCCTCAGATAGCATGTCACACATTTCTGTTTCTAGATTGTGACCTTCTTGAGGTAGCTAGTAAGGATACCATCCGGGCACAGGTTTTCCAATGAGACAGTGAGAGCCCCACGGGCACCCACTTCTGACATCCTAGCGCTAAGTGGTGGTGTGACTGGATGCTGGTGGCCTGGATCTGTTACGAAGGTTGATGGTGTCGTAAAGACTGACGCTCGAATTTAAGTGCCTGCACCCAATCAGAACTCCATATCTGCTATTATTGGGGGTGTTGGTGCCATTTCAAAGGAAGCTGCTGGCCCGTCCCTGGGAGGAAGCAAGCCCCTGGACTCTTAGAGCATCTTAGGAGTCAAGGGAGACTAGGGAAACATTGGTCCTCTTTGGAGGCTAGAAAACTTGAGTCTAACATTAAGACCCTTATACCAAACACCGAGCACGAGAAAGAGCACCCTTCTCGCCACGCTTGCTCCACTCGGCTCTCCCTGATTCTTTTGCTTCTTTTCAGCACACCAACTGCAGACTTCACCTCTCTGATGCA
Source organism: Alexandromys fortis (assembly GCF_014885135.2). Lineage (NCBI taxonomy): Eukaryota > Metazoa > Chordata > Mammalia > Rodentia > Cricetidae > Alexandromys > Alexandromys fortis. Next base: position 3,873,828 of record NW_026067941.1, on the reverse strand, counting down.
GAACAAGGTATGGCCTCAGTTTCCTACCCTGGGCTTTGACATCACATGGAATTCCCTCAAGATAACCGAGGCACCGAGATGCCTGGTAGCTTTTTCTGTAGGCCAGCAGCCTCGGTGGATTAAGGCTCTTGAGATACTCCTGCCTCCCTGAGTGCTAGGATTAGAGGCATGCACCACCACTGCCTGGTTCTGTGCAATTTTTTAAAAAAAATTTTATTTAAAAGATTTTATGTGTATGTCTGTATGTGTCTGTGCATGTGTGTGTATACATGTAAGTACAGAGTTGTGCAAAGTCCCAAAGATAGTTTCGGATCTCCTAGAACTGAAATTCTAGGTGGTTGTGACCTGGGTGCTGGGAACTGAACTCAAGTCCTCTGCAAGAGCAGTCATACTCTTAATGGCTGAACTTCCGCTCCAGCCTCCAAACTGAGGATTTCACTGTGGCAGATCATTTCTAATGTTTCGTGGGTTTGGAAAGAATAGAGTTCTTCACCTGCTAATAAACTCCCGGAAGCTCGTCTTGCTTATAAGAACAGAATGGTGATCCCAGGTTTCAAATCTTCTTCCCCTGGCTGGATGGAACCTGTAAGATGGATCCTGACCCTGAGTGGGGGTGCCCTTAGGAATGCCCTCTCAGCCTTCTGCTCTCTGAGTCCCTATGGCAGCCCTGGGACAGTCAAGCGGTACCTCTCCAGGCACTTGGACCACATGCTCTTCCTAACAGCACGATGGCTTTTGTTCCAGCAGAACCTAAACGGTGTGCCCATGGTCACCAAACCTGTCCAAACAACAAACCAGCAGCAACCAAAGAGGCAGCATTCCTCACAGGTAACTGAACCCTATATGAAATAGCTTATTACCTCCAAAAGGTGCTGGTCCTGATGTTGTCATTAGTGAACTGTCCTTAGCGTCTGTCATGTGTGCCATGGAAAGAAAGTGCCTGAGCTCAATGGACAGAACCAAGAGCCAAAATGTGCCACTTTCTGGGTCACAGATCTTCAACTGTCAGTGTTTAATGTTGGTAGAGATGAGGTTCAAATGATTCTTTGAGGGCACTATAAATATTTATTTCTAAAATTACATTTAGTGTGTATGTGTGTGTGTGTGTGCAGTGTGTGTGCAGTGCAGTGCATACACGTACACACACAGGAGTATGCAGGTACAAATGTGGAAGTCAGAGGTCAATTTGGGGGAGTCAGTTCTCCGCATCTACGGTGTAGGTCTCAGGGATCTAACTCAGGTCATCAGGTTTAGAGACAAGTGCCTTGGCCCATGAAGCCATCTCACCGGTTCCCACAGTAAATATTCTCTCTTAGTGTCCTGAGGATATAAGCACGGGTTGCTCTTCTGCACAAATGAGCCTTCTCCTGTTGCTGTAACTCTAAAACAAAACGCAGATATGCAGCAATGCTGAGGCTGGTCTGAAGAGGCATCGGGCACCTAGAGCCCTTGATTTCAGACATTTTTATCTATCACCGATCTCGTCGTTTTACATCTTCGCTGCCACCATTTATGAAATGTTTATTCCGAGAACATGTACCAAGCCCAGTGCTAGGCATTTTCTCCACAGTCCTGGCTCAACAAAGTAGTGCTTTTGAACTTCATTCTTGCAAATGAGGCACAGCAATGAAATCAGGAGTCAACAGTGGGGGGCTGGGAAGCACAGCATCTTGATTCCAAGGCAGTGTGCACACATAGTTAAACCCTTGGTAGACTTGCGGCTATGAATTGAAAACCTGTTAAAAGCTACAGTTAGTTCATGTATTCAGCTTCAGTATAAATTTCATTAGAAGAAAAGATCATGGGAAATCCTTGAGCCAGAGAATCTAAGTGGTCCTTTGTGGCTCAGGCAAGCAGTGAATCTTTCAGTGGTTAGAAGTGCCCATGCCTTACTTTGGTCTTCAGAAGAAGACAGACAATAGTTAAGTGTAGATGGTTTGTTTTTTTTTTTTGTTTGTTTGTTTGTTTTTCTCTTTACTGTTTGGGAAGTCTGTCACCCAGTTCCCCAAATAATCACATGGAGACATTCTTTCTTATAAATGCCTAGCCTTAGCTTGACTTGTTTCTAGCCAGATTTTCTTAAATTATCCCATCTACCTTTTGCCTCTGGGCTTTTACCTTTTTCTATTCTATATACCTTTCTTTCCTTCGTACTCCATGGATGGTTCTATGGCTGTGTGGCTGGGTGGCTGTGTGGTTGGGTGGCTGTGTGGCTGTGTGGCTGGGTGGCTGGGTGACTATGTGGCTGTGTGGCTGGGTGGCTGGGTGGCTGGGTGGCTCTGTGGCTATGTGGTTGTGTGGCTAGGTGGCTGGACCCTGAAATTCTCTTCTCCTTTCCTGGCTCCTTGATCTCTTTCCAGATTTCTCCTCCTACTTATTCACTCTGCCTGCCAGCCCCGCCTATCCCTCTCCAGTCTAGCTATTGGCTATTCAGCTCTTTATTAGACCAATCAGGTGTTTTAGACAGGCAAAATAACACAGTTTCACAGAGTGTGACACATCTTTGCATCACTAAACAAATATTCCACAGCATAAATGAATATAACACATCTCAAATTAATATTTCACAAGAGCTAAGGGCCATGAGAAGCATGGCAAGATGGCCACTTCCACAAAACAGTTTTCCTATGACTTGGAGAGCTGATATTTGTACCAGGCTTCTCCAAGTCTCATGCAGCATGGTAGTGCCTGCCTGTAGTCCCAGCACTTGGAAGGTGGAGGCAGCCAGATGAGGAATTTAAGACCAAGTTTAGTTACATGGTGATTTTGAGGCTACACTGGACTAATTGACCATGGGTCAAAAAACACTTTAAAAATGAAAAGAGTTAGTGAGAGAGTAAGAGGACCCAGCCTGGAAGGAATGGGGGCACCTGCTTCTTTAGTCCATACTCGAGGCCATGAACTGGACCAAGCAAGACTGAGAAGACTATACCAAGGCCGAGACTTATGTGCAGAGGGAGGGGAAAGGCAAGAGAGAGGAGAGAGTGAGGCAGGGAGGGAGAGCTCAAGTATATCATCTCACGAAAGCTAGGTTCTTCTGTAACTCAGCGCCTGTCCACTGAACCATTGCGCCTCCAGCCTCTCTGGCTTCATGTCCTAGATAGCCCATGCTAACCGTGAAGATTCACTGATTTTCCTTTGGTAGGAGAAGCCAGGAGTTCTGACCCCCAGCTCCAAGAACCAAGAACCAAACAGGAAGAAGTACAGATCCCACCACGACCAAATGATCTGCAAGTGCCTTTCTCTGAGCATATCCTACGCCGCCACCATTGGCGGCCTGACCACCATTATTGGCACATCCACCAGCCTCATCTTCCTAGAGTATTTCAACAAGTAAGTCCTTCGCTCACTCAGCAAGGGCTAAGTAAGAACCCTCTATTGGTGGCTGGGCCAGAATGCAGCTAGGTGCCAGGGGCAGAGCCAGAGCCAGAGCGGAGCGGCTGGCATGCCAGTGGAGGAGGGCAAGACCAGTCCAGGATTCTGCCCAGGGAGCTCCTCCATCTGCACCTGGATGATGACGCAAGGGAAACTAGATGGAAGCTTTCCAAAGAACGCACAGCGGTGTGAGGGCTCTGAGGCAGGAGGATGGAAGGAAGAGGAACAGATTGGCAAAGGGCTGGCTGGCAAGACCTACAAGCTTGGCCAGCACCAGAGAAGCCTTCAAGGAGTTTGAAGTAAGGGTGGATGTCATAGTTTTAGTTCTGGAAACTCATTCTGGATGGAAACTGGAGAACAATGCAGAATAGGGGGTTTAGGGAGCTCCCTGTGGTCTCGGGAGGGACTGCCAGTGACAAGGAGGAGCTGGGTTGAGTCTGCACAGTTCTAGGTAATGCCTGGTCAAGCGTCACTGTAGTTTCCTCTGCCCTGGGCCTGCTGTATGTCTCCTGAAGGAGCTCTTGGCTGTCACTCCCAGATACCATGTGGAAATAGCATGTGTTCCTTACCCCTGCCCTGGTCTTCCCCCTCCAGCCAGTACCCGGCGGCAGAGGTGGTGAACTTCGGGACCTGGTTCCTCTTCAGTTTCCCCATTTCCCTCCTCATGCTGGTGGTCAGCTGGTTCTGGATGCACTGGCTCTTCCTGGGCTGCAAGTGAGTGTTCGGGCCCTGCTGGCCAAACACCAAGGTTCTTCCAGAGGCTCTGGTGCAAGTGGGCAGGCTCAGCCCCAACGGCCTGTGCTCTGGGGATGCAGGGGACAGGACTGAGCTGAACATTGCCTCTTCTGGAGACTCAGAGATTTCATGAACTCTGCACTTCCCTCTCAGTGCACAATGAGATGGTCTTAATTCTGACCACTTGGCTTGCAGACCTGTCTGGTTTATCAAAAGCCTGGAGAGTGTCTGATGAAGTTTCATTGACCTCAAGTCATAGCGTAACCTCAGCTGCTCTTAGGAAGAAGAGTCTAAGCTGCCCTGGCTTTCACTCTATAGACAGGAGTGATTTCTGTTTAGAAGTTTATTTGGAATGTGCTTGTCATATCTCTCAAAATGACAAGTTGGACATGACTCTTGTGATATTATTTCTAATATTAAACTGCTTAGTAAGCCTTCTCTGAATAACCATCCATCTACTCTAAAATTTAATCAACCTCAAATGCAAATGGGGAAAACACATATGATGTTTCCTTAGTAAATCACCTACGGAACCCATCACTCTTTACTCAACTTACTGTCAAACCAGCGATGGCTGTATAATCAGGCCAATATTGTAACATAAAACTAGTACCTACCTTTACCCCAGACAAACCTTGTCTCTAGACAAATAAGTATGTATGTATGCACATACACATACACACACACACACACACACACTCGCATGCATACACACACATACACACAATCAACACTCCAACTCTACTCACGTACTTAGGTATATGAAAACAACTAGACATAAATACCCAGCTACCTCTGTAAGACATAAGCCCACACCCCAACTATGTCCGCATGGATATAACCATGGCCAGGGGAAAGGCCCAAGAGGGGCTGGGTAACTAGGCAGACAGAAGCTGTGTGAACAGGAGGGCGGGCAGCGTTGTGTGAAGAGGACAAGGTGACCACACAGGAGACAAGCGGTATATCTGACCTCAGAAGCGTATTTTACCTTTGTGCTCACTCTCCCTTCCTAGCTTTAAAGAGACCTGTTCTCTGAGCAAGAAGAAGAAGACCAAACGGGAAGAGCTGTCGGAGAAGAGGATCCGGGAGGAATACGAAAAGCTGGGAGACATTAGGTAAGAGTTACTGATCCCCTTCCCCCATCCCAGTGCCAACAGTGAAGAGAACCAGCAGCCTTGGTCCTGACAGTCCCCCACACTGGCAGAATTTTCCAGAACTCCACATCTAAGCATTCAGATGGTGCTATTTAATGTCAGAGCCATGCTGGCCCGGTTTTCAGTGACTACCCTCTTCTGTCTTCTGTGTTCAGTCCAAGGTATGGGGTGAAGGATCTAATGGGGCAGTTTGAGAAAATTCAACAGAAAGAAAACACAGCCACTGATGGAACCTTGTAAAGTCAGGGATTTTTACATGTCTCAATAGTGATCCAGCTGTGGGGACCTCGGTGCTATATTTAGAGCATAAAACACAGACTTGAAGATAGGCAATCAATACTAGGACATCACTACCAACTAGACTAACACTCTGTCAATATTCCTACAGTTCCCCATACAGCCTTCTGGGCAATGCTATATGTCCACTCTCAGAGTGCTCCCTATACTGAACTTTGAGTGAAAAAATCAGATAGAAATGATATTTTTAAAGCTTTAATTTATAAAAGGAATAAATGTTCATGGTATGCCATTTATAAAATATAGGAATGTATAAGGAAAAAGTAAAATGGACTTGTATCCTTGTTTTAATTGCTAGCATAATATATTCCTTTCGTGTGCATGTGTAAATTATATGATTAAGCTGGATTTACAATTTCAATTAACTCCAAAGGCTGAGGCAAGAAAGTAAGTTCATGACCAGACTAGGCAACTTAGACTGTTTCGAATTAAAGCCAACGTGAGCTGCGAAAGTTAACTCAAGAGTAAAGCACTTGCTAAGCATACATGAAGTCCTGGGTTCAAACTTCAGTACTATAGGCTATGCATATTATAATTATATGTATATATGCATACCTAATATATATATATATATTATAACATTCATATTTAACGTAGTTGTATATGCCATTTTCACTTAACCTTCTGCTCGGATTATGTCCCCATATCATTTATTCTGCCATGGCAACAAGACTATTACTGGTTGGATCTCATTTTAATGGTAATACCAAAATGTACTCACGGTCACAGAACCTCATCGGATAAACAACACTGTTGACCCCTTCTCAATAGGTAATAATTCACTGTGCATTGCCAGTTGTTGTCTCGGGTGAAGGGAATAACCAAAATTAAAGCTCCCAAGGTGTATGGTAAATTTCCCTAAAACACTGGTTGGTAGCAGTGTGTGCTCCCACTGGCCGAATCTGAGGATGCTCGCTGTATGGCGCTCTCCTGAGAGTGAAGATTAAGCTGTCTTATTCACAACACCGCTGTGCCCTCTCCCTCCCACCTACCTTTCTCCAGGAAACGTGGCTTCTGTCGCCTGTAGCATCCCTGTCAGTGTGTTTCCTGATTCACTGCCAGCCAGTCTAGTACTTAAGTAGCCTCTGTGTTTCATGTCGTCAGTGTTGGCGGTCTGGATAGGAGCTTCCAGAGCCACGTGAGAAAGCTAAGTTCCCAGTTCTTGAAGCGGCTCTTCCTGCTTTCTTTGACAGCTACCCTGAAATGGTGACTGCTTTTTTCTTCATCCTGATGACAGTGCTGTGGTTTACCAGGGAGCCTGGCTTTGTCCCTGGCTGGGATTCTTTCTTTGAAAAGTAAGCAATACTGTTTCCTCCGGAACCCCCATCCTCACTCATCCCTCAAGCTATAACCACAGGTTACATAAACCCCAGGAAGCATTTTGCCCCTTGGGAAATCCATGCTTTCTAGGGAAGAGGCAGTATGGAGCCAGGAAGCTAGCACAGTGTTGGGAGTCCCTGTCTAGGGTTGGAACCAGGGGCTGCCACTTACCACGTAACCTTAGTCAGCTTACGGAACCACGCTTGGGGCCTCACCCATTTCCCAAACACTGAGCATGTTAAGGGGGAAACTTCTATAAAGGACTAGCTATAATGAGACTGTGGCCTCAGAGCCCTATGGAGAAAGAAGCCACCAGGCAAGGTACACATAGGGTCCCAGGCCACCACTAAAGATTTACAAGCTCTCCCAGCACCAGCCTGGAGGTGTGGTCCCCCCCAGGAGAGAGGCCCATGCTTCATTATTATCTAAAGAACTCTGACCACTCAGCTCAAGCACTACCGGGATGTCACGTCACACTAAGACACCTCCCTTAGGGAGGCTGTCTCCAGACCTTAACCTTCTCTGTAAATCCACCATAGCACAGCCCAGCAACCGGCAAACGGGTTGCTGCCACTGCTGGGTTGTGTCCTGTGAAGCGGTGCTCTGTCCCCACAACCTGTCCTGAGACTTGCGTGGATTCCTGACTCTCCTCCTCCTGCCCCGTGTTCTCTTTGCTAGGAAAGGCTACCGCACTGATGCCACGGTCTCTGTGTTTCTCGGCTTCCTGCTCTTTCTCATTCCAGCGAAGAAGCCGTGCTTTGGGAAGAAGAGAGACGGTGAGAAAAGACTCAAGGGACAGAGTCGGGGGTGGCTTTAATAGGAGAATACCAAGTCAGAATGGCCAAGAGACCTTCCGAGGCCCTTCAGACTCCAACCCAGATAGCTAGCTCCCAACCCCTGCAATTTCCACGTTAGCTAGGCTCTTCTTCACAAACTGTCATACCTCCAGGGTTTTACCTGCCTCTGTTTCTTCCTATCTGTGATCCAGGGGCAAGCCAGGAGCCCACCCAGGGGATCGAGCCCATCATCACCTGGAAAGACTTCCAGAAAACGATGCCCTGGGAGATTGTCATCCTGGTGGGAGGAGGCTATGCCCTGGCATCTGGCAGCAAGGTAACAATTCAGCTCTCTTCTTGGTCAAATATCGGTTCAGAAGCTTCCTGGGAGTCCATTACAACCCTGAAGGAGAGACTAGAAGTGACCAAGGGAGAGCATAGTAACCACCAAGTCACTAGGAAGGACGGCAACATGGTAGAGGACGCTGGTTCCTCCCTGGCCATCTTCGCTGGCGCCACAAGCCAGCACAGACATTGATACCTCCCTTGCAACCCCTACACTGTCACAAGCAAAAGGAAGTGGGGATTTTATAGGCATCTCCTTTCTGGGGTCTCACTGACAGGAGGTTGGTCACAAATGTTCATAGAGACCCCAAATGACAACTCAGTAGGTTGTCCCTCGGACCGTCTACATGCCTGGACTGAGCCTCTCAGGGAATCCTAGCAGAAGCGGATATACGTCTGCTTGGCTTCCTGGCTCAGCATGGGATGGTTTTAGTGGGACTGGTGGGAATAATCAAAGCTCTTCTACCATTAGCCCTCTGTGAAGGAAAGAATCCTGTGAATTAATCAGACTGAGGTTCAAACTGCTTCTCCCTCCACCTTGGCTACATGCACTAACCCGCCCCAAACTTGTATATTTTCCACCTTAGAATTTATGTATATGAGTGTTTTGCCTGCATGTATGTATGTGCACCATATGTGTGCCTGGTGTCTGCCATAATCTTAATGGCATTAGATCCCCCAGGAACTGGAGTTAGGGTTGGTTGTGAGTCACCATGTGGGTGCTGGGAACTGAAACCAGGTCCCCTTCAAGAATAAGTGGTCTTCTCTGCAGAGTCCTCTCCAGCCCCAAACTGGTACCATCCTTTTGGGCCTCAATACTATCTCACCACTGGCAGCCAGCCAGACTCCTATACAGGAAGGAACCTCAGGGGACACTGAGGCCAGTTTCCTACCCCCTGAGTATTCGCCCCAGGACAGCATCCTTGCACGCCTCCACTGACTGGGCACTCCCTATACAAAGAACAGTTACTCATTTTCCAGTCAAGTTGTTCTTTCTTCTTTGTGTGTCGTCAGCGTTGGTTCTGGCTGTCGTCTAGAATTCCAGGTAATAGTTATCAATGTAACCAATAGGTTCTATTAGACATTTTTCCCCCAGAGAAAAGTCCCTAGCTCTTTTAGCCGTTCTCAGAGGTTACATACAATTTCCGGTCTCACTCAGGACTCACTGAAGTTTTCCTCCGCTGTATTTAAATATGATTCTGGGGTGGCCGATCTATCGGTTAATTATATTAGCTAGCCCTCCTCTTTCCCTGACGGCAGCATCTGCCTGCAGTTGCTATTTAGAAAAGCATAGGAGCTTTTCTGAGGCTGCCTGGGCACATGTGTCCACATCTACAATGAAACTGCAATCACTTGCAGCTCTAATTCTTTGCATTAGGGGCCGCTATAAACCTCAGTCCTTTTCAGCCACCCCGTGTCAACATTTCTGACTCTGTGCTCAGAGATAGAATGCTGTCCATTTTAAAGACATTTCTGAACTATAAAATCGATCCACTCATGAACTCAGTGTGGCTCTGGAGAGGCCGGAGAAGTCGGATGAGGCCTGGTAGCCCTCCCAGGCAGTGTTCCCGACCCCTCTGGAACTGGCTTGTGCTCCTTCCTTCTCACCGCCCCACCTCCTCCGCAGAGCTCCGGCCTCTCAACATGGATTGGGCACCAGATGCTGTCTCTGAGCAGCCTCCCACCGTGGGCTATCACTCTCCTGGCATGTGTCCTGGTGTCCATCGTCACAGAGTTTGTCAGCAATCCAGCCACCATCACCATCTTCCTGCCCATCCTGTGCACCCTGGTGAGTAGCTGAGACTCCTTGGTGGCCAGACGTGTGCCCCAGGGCCCCAGTGCCAAGCCTGGCCTGGGGAACTGTTCCTATATATATTCCTCTCTCACTGCCCGCCACGTTCACTGGTTGGTATTCAATCCGTAGTTTAAGTAGCGAAGTTTTTAAAATGACAATTAGTAAAACAAAATTATACATTAATATAGCAATAGTTTAGAAACACTTTTCAAAAAAAAAAAAGCAGAATTAATTTCTTTGAAGGCAGCCTGGGCTGCATACTGAAGTCATCTCAGGAAAACAATACACAAGACCATAGCTTGAACAAGCACCGCCTCCAATATCAGCCTGACTCCATGACCTCAGGCCAGGTTTTAATGGGGGGAGCAACTGTCGAAGTCCCCAAGGAAATACACTTGATCGAATGCTGCCCCTGGAAGTGTAGGGCATGGAGCCCTACCAGCCTACAAAGATCCTTCCTGCTTCATGAAACGCCAGCTCTCATGGCTGCTCTCTGCCCTCTGCTCACATGTCTCCATCTGCCTCTGCCTGCCAGTACTGGGAGGGGCGCTGAAATTAAATCCATGTGCCACGGTGCCCTTCAAGACCATTTTCTTAAAACACGCCAATACTGAAAGCCAGGCCATGGATTCAAATCCCAAAGAGAGCAACTAAACTATGTTCCAGGGTGGGAGAGCCCCTCAGACCTATAACCCCAACGGTGAGGGACTCTTGCTTCCATTAGAGCCACTTTGATTGAGATTTATCCATGAGATTTTCCTAAAGAAGGGATTTCTTAGCTAAAGAATGAACTTCAAGAACCAGTTCATTAAGATGTCTCCTCCCAATAAAAATAAATAAATAATAAATTACAAAAATGGGGCGGCTGGAGAGATGGCTCAGTGGTTAAGACTCTGACTGCTCTTCTAGAGGACCAGGGTTCAATTCCTGGCATTCACATGGTAGCTAACAACTGTCTGTAACTCCAAGATCTGACATCCTCACACAGACATACATGCAGACAAAACACCAATGTACATAAAATAAAAAGAAATAAAGTATAAGATGCCCCCCTCCAAAGCTCAAACATCCATCCTTGGAACTGCCTCAGAGTTTCTGCCCTTATAGGCAAAAGCATGCCCCAGAGGGAAGGGAACTAACAAGAACATGCCCCAGAACATGGTGCTCAACACCACGCCACCTTGAGAGCACAGGCCATGCCAACCTCTTCTCAGAGTTGTCGTCACTGTGACTTTTTCTCTTCTAGTCGGAAACGCTGCACATCAATCCACTGTACACCCTGGTCCCCGTCACCATGTCCATCTCCTTTGCTGTGATGTTGCCTGTGGGCAACCCCCCCAATGCCATCGTCTTCAGCTATGGGCACTGCCAGATCAAAGACATGGTGAGCTGTGGGTGCCCTCTGCCAGGCCCCAGTCCACGAGGGCAGGGATGGTTCGCTGTGTGGACTTCTCCTGGAATCTCTGATTTCATAGCAGGCTCCCAGCACTCTCTGGGGTGCGGAAAGGCCGATCCCTATCAAAGGGTTCTAGGTTGACCTGTAAGTTCCAGAATAGTGATGGGCTTTCCCTAACTCTCATCTGGAAAAAAAGCAGGCCCGGGGATAGAGAAAGCTACCAGGGCACAGGCTTTGGCCTCGTTCCAGAAGGCATGAGCTTGCACAAACCTTCCCTGGACAAGTGCTGATTTATTCGGAGACCATGGAGTATGAGAAACTGCATGAGCCCCCGTGAAAGGTGTCCTGTGAGAACAGGATCCTTCTGTTCAGTTCTCGCCCAAGCGAGGGAGCCCTGAAGGCAGCAAAACAAATTAAAATGTCTCCTCCCCAGACTCTGGTTTCCAGCTGGGTCCCAGGCAGTGGCTGTGCAGAGACAGTCTGTGGCTGCCATTAGTGCTGGGCAGACCTACATTCCTGTCTCAGCCTATAATTACGGCTGATCTTAGTCCCCAAAGCTGACCACAGTGTGAGGAGATATTAAACCAACTCACACAAAGCCCTGAGGCCCAACAGTCTGAAGCAGGATCACCCTTGATGAGGTGAAACTCTTCCTCAGTGGCCACACAAGTTTTGAAGATCTCTTTCACCATTAAAATGGCTCTTCAAGGAGATGACTTCAGGGTGGGAGATCATGGCCACTCCCCTCCCTCTCACTGCAGCACTATAGGCTGCTCATGCTGAGTTCTGCCTCAACTCTCTTGCCTCCGCTTCCCGTGTGGCTGACCCCTTACCCCTGGCCTTTACGTTATCAGAGAGAGTACTTAATGCAGGGACTAGAAGACAGGAACCTGAGCCAGTGTCAGGTTCCATTCCTAGCTTGATGCTAACTTAAAACTCCAGTTTCTTCACCTGTTCAACAAGATGGTTCCAAGTAGGTACTTCCTGTGGTCCCTTTCCATTCCACGGAACCTGAATTTAGCATGCAAGACCCCATCCACCATCCCTGGAAAGCATGGGCCATGCCTCACACAACAGGGCGCAGGATGACTGAGAAGTTCCGGTCTTAGGCAGAAGGCTAGTGGTGGGTTTTGAACAATTTTCCAGCATCCATTTTCCCCGGCTTCCTACTAGCTAGAGGACCTGCTTGGGTCCCAGTTCAACCAGTCACCGACATTCACATCATCGGCCCGTGGGTCGATGGCAGAGAAATGAGACTTGTCAGAAGTACACTTGCCTTTGAAGGAAGAAGCAAAGGTCTCCTGGGGCTAGCAGGTCTATGTTACTCTAGATGCGGGGGAGACGCCAGAGGAAGCTACTTCCCTAAGTAACCCAAGGTACTCTACATCCCTCAGCTGTTGGGGGGCGAGAGATGGTAACAGTGGCAAACACAGCCACTTAATTCTTAATGTCCGCGAGCACTTAGGAGGTTCTGCATTCCTGCTCAGGAGATCTGCTTATGCTAAATATATTTCCTCATCACTCTATTACACAAATAACAACACTCCTCAGACCTGGTTTCTCGGATAGCTTCACAGACCTCCCAGGCTTCTACTTAATGACGGGAGAGTGCTATAGACAAGAAGGTGATTCTTATCCCTCTCCCCGCCCCCCACAACCCCTCCCCCACTGCCTTTCCGGTCCTGCCACAGAAGGGTACAGAACAGAGCTAGAGCAGTCTAAACAGCTGCTGGGAGAAATCAGACAGCACAGGGGCGAGGCTAAGGCTGGGCCTGGGAAGGGCTCACTATGGGGCAATCTGGCTACTGTTGGCTCAGCGTTTTTCTGGCTTTTGTCCCGCAGGTGAAAGCTGGCCTGGGAGTCAATGTCATTGGCCTGGTGATAGTGATGGTGGCCATCAATACCTGGGGAGTTAGCCTCTTCCACTTGGACACTTTCCCGGCCTGGGCTAAGGTCAGCAACATCACCGATCAGACCTAACGCAGTTGGTGGACAGTTAACCAGCACATCCGGAGCTGAGCCACAGGCAACCGAAGCCAGCAGGCACGCACAGCCCAGACCTGTGTGGAGGACATCCCTGTCACCAGATTCCTCCACCTGCCACCAGATGTGTGGGCGTGTCTCCTTCCCAGACTGCCTGCTTCCCCTAGAACCAGCTCTCAAGAAAGCCTACAGCTGCGCTCGCTTGCGCTCCCTCCCTCTCTCTCTCTCTCTCTCTCTCTCTCTCTCTCTCTCTCTCTCTCTCTCTCTCTCCAACCCTAACTCTTCCTGAGACCAAAAAACACTACAAGCCTTAGTTTCCCAAGGGAGCCTCACAAACTGACTGGCCACACCAGGTTTTATGCTCCCTGCCCCTTCCTAGGGATCCGAGATAGCAGAGCACTCTGCCTACACAGACCACGAGACCTGTGACCTCTCTTCTGGGGGGAAAGCCTTTCCTAGTGTTCTCAAGCATTTTTACCTGTGTCTAGAAACAGGCAACCCTGGAGAGGTCCTCTTTGCAGCGACCTGTACTTCCATCAGTTTTGTTTGCCTAAGTCTTTCTCTTTAGTGTTTCCCTTTCCCTTGGCACCAGATTTCTGTAAAGAAATTATATGCCCCTTTAGGAAGAGGTTGGCCTTATCCCATCAAAGGTAAGAGGGGGGTAAAACAAAACAAAACATTGTAGAATCAGCCTCTCAATGCACTGTCATTAACCAGAAATGTTACTGCCTTGAGAGTGTGGTGAGGGAGGGAAAAGCTTTGCATCTGTCTCATGAGGGAGACCAAACCTCCTGTTAAGACCACAGTATTATTGATGTTATACTTGCTTCTCCATTTAATGACTAGTTTGTTTCTGAGAAGACCACGTTCCAAGTAGTGCCCAAAGGCCCTGCCAGGCCTTCCTATGCATCCCTGAGACCTTTGAGGGAAAAGAGGTGTTTTGGGTTCTTTATAATGTATTATAAACTCTAACTGTTCAATAAATGTTTCTGATGGGGGAAAAAAAGCCACTGCAAAGCAAGGTTCCTTCTGCTGGGGAACCGCGCGTCAGATGCCCTTGCTGGACACCAAATGGAGACCTCCATCCCTTCTGTTTGTGCTTCTGGTTTCACTCTCGGTTGCTTGTTAAACCTGTCTTAGAAAAGCCCCCTGCGGTACTACACTGCTTTAACTGATTTAAGTTTACCACTGACAGTGGTTTTCTTGGGACACTTTTTCTGTTAAAGCACACATGTAGCTTACCACGCGTCTGAGTTGTGAAGTCCCCTGTGTGCCAGTTGATGCTTCCAGGCGCCACAGAATGTGACCGACCAGGTTTAACCGGGAATACGACCAGTTCTACCTTACTAATTAGCACAGCCAGTATTTGGCCAATCACAACAGTGAAGATTTCACAAGCCTATACACGGTGCCAATAGTATAGCTGGCTCGACAGCAGTGGCATCCCAAAGCAATTTGCTTCAAAGTGTTTTTGAGTCAGGGTGTTTCTCCTACTGGTGGGACGGCTCATCACAGTTCTGAACCATTACAGAACTCCTAGACCCTGGGTTAGACAAGAAAAGTACTGGTGACGTCATTCAGGGAGTAGAGGAGGTAAAAAGACAAGAGAAAAGTTGGCTCAAGCAAGCGTACTTGGAATTGCTGGCCACCTTCCTTGGGGAAAGCAATGGGTGCTCCCGCAGCAGCTGCTGCCAGGGTCTCCATTAGCAGATGCCTTCAACCATCACAGTCCGACGTAACAGTGCTCAGAACAGCACCTTCTTCCCTAACTCAGACTCGGGCCAAACATGACTGCCCACCTCGACAATGGAGCGGCAGATGTGGTTAACTTCCAGGCGTCTAAAAGCACTTCACTTCCAGTCCGTCTCTTGGTAGAATTTGATTTTTATTTTCTAATATCACACAGTAGCTGTGAAAATACAATCATCTTCCAGATGGTGAAACAGAGACAAGGATATTAAGTATGGCTGAATCTTATTCTTCTAAGTTGCATATCAAGTCTGCTCAAAACTGCCTTTGAAATCCCTTGAAGTCACCCATGTCACAGTTATCTTCGGTTATTAACACTTCTGGAAAGAGGCACCCTCAAGTGAAGCACTGTCCCCATCCACTGGCTAGTGGGCATGTCTGTGCAGTGTGGCACCCTCAAGTGAAGCATTGTCCCCATCCATTGGCTAGTGGGCATGTCTATACAGTGTTTCCCTAATCGCTATTTGGCATGGGGGGGGGGCCTAGCCCTCTGTAGGCTGTGCCTTCCCTGGGCAGATGAACCAGGGCTGTGGAAGGCGGCTGAGCAAGCCATGGGAAGCGAGCCAGTGAGCAGCACTCCTCCTTGGCCTCTGCTTCAGTTTCTGCCTCTAGGTTCCTACCTTGAGCTCCGGGGTCCCCTTGATGACGTACCGTAACCTGTGAGCAAAATAACCGCTTGGCTCCACCAGTTGCTTTTGCTCAGCCACGGAAGGGAAACTAGGACCCAGCAGCAGTGAGCAGGAGGATGACCTCCCACACTCGGCGTTTACACGTCACGAAGACTTAAATCCATCACCGTGGTTTGCAAAAACCTCCACTCATCCTTCCACGGAGGATATGTGTCAGCTATATACAGATGCATCCATGGGACGAGGGACTGGAGCATCTCAGAGTCTGCTATCTACAGGGGGTGCTGGAGCTGATCCCCCATGAACACCAAAGACAGCACAGTTAATTTCGCATGCAGAGACGCTACTGTTGGTATCTTAAATGCTAGAATCACTGTCGGTACCGCAAGATGCTTGACCCCAGCGATGCGAAGGGGCTGAAGCTCAGTGAGCACTGAGTGAACACTCTATCTTACACTGTACTTTCTGTCCCCGCCCTGTGCGTCTGTACACAGCTCACCAGACCTTTCCCACTGTCCAGCCGCTGTGGCAGTGACTCAGCCAGTGCTCCACCCTGGGCTCTTTTCCATAAGATCCCTCCCAGGTCTTTTTTTGCTCCCACTGCGCCTTATAAAACTGTCATCCATTAAGCACATCCCCTTACTTGGCTGAGTATGTTGCGACCAGACTCAGGAGAAGTATATACTGAACCCCTAGAATTCTAAGTACCACAAACTCCCATAAAGAACAAGCAAGATCTTAAAATATTTTCCCTTCACTACCTTGTTCCTTTCCAGAAGGCAAGGCCCTAAGAGCAGGGGAAAAAAGAACTCATTGATAGGCGTCAGGAGCAAACCCAAGGCTGGGAGCTTAAGAAAGGCTTCACTTGCTACAGTACAGTGTAGTGTTCTTTCACAGGGAGGACCTTTAAAGTAAGTTTTAAAATGTAAGAGACCTCAAGAAAACAAACACCAGCACAGTATCCAGGGCGTGATTTCTCCGGTGGAAATGAAAACATTACACATGCGGACGTGTGCACCATGACCAGCACACATCTCGCTTTTCTCTGCAGCTGTGGGAATGAAAACCGAGTTAGAGAAAAAGAAATGAGATTTCTCCTCCTTTCCATCAGAAGTCGGTATCTGTTTAACTCCATAAAGCACCAATTCGGAAGTCTAAAGATACCACTCCAATGACTCGGAAAACGGCACCCTTTGCGAATATTAAACGTTGGGTGGCTTTTTTCTTTAGGTTTACAGTCTGAGGATGAGTCTTTCGAGTTTAGTGTACCGATTACATTTCTAACAATCACGCCAGGTGGTGGTGGTGGCACACACCTTCAATCCCAGCACTCTGGAGGCAGAGGCAGAGGCAGGCAGATCTCCAAGTTTGAGGCCAGCCTGGTCCAGGACAGTCAGGGCTACAGAGAGAAACCCTGTCTCGAGAAAATAAATCAATACATACATACACAATACATACATACATAAAATAATTGCAACAATCCCGAAGTCTTCCATCTTGTGTCGGAGGAAGCTGCGGTAGTATTTTCAGTGGCTCTCCTGCACTCACCCAAGGCAAAGTTTTCTTAAAATATATCCCCAGGATTTTCAAGTGTTTTTTTAGATGGAGACAGGAAGGGCCATCTCTTGGCGATGGGTCTTCACAATCACAACCCCACTCACATGACCAGTCTCTAATCCCTGCCCCTTACAACTCAGAAGAGTTCCAGACTCTCAGCATTTATGACATTGGCAAATGTCATACCCAAGAGCTGAGCTGCCTTTCACTGCTACAGAAGGGAAAGCCAGGGCTGGGGCTGTGTGACTCTGCAGCAGAGCACTGCCCAGCATGTGCACGATACAACAAACCCCGGGAGACTGCACCTGAAGGGCAAACTTGCAACTAGCCAGTATTTACTGCGTGCCGATTTCTATGGTGGAGCAGAAGTTAAGTACAGCTAAGTGTCACTCCTGAGGGAAGCTCTTGAACCCCAAGAGTTTGACTATGTAATATAATGTAAGAAGACCTTGGGACTGAAGAGATGGCCCAGTGGTTAAGAGCACTTGCTGCTTGTCCAGAGGTCCAGGGTTTGGCTCCCAGGAGCTGGAGAGATGGCTCAGCAGTTAAGAGCACTGTCTGCTCTTCCAGAGGTCCTGAGTTCAGTTCCCAACAACTACATGGTGACTCATAACCATCTATAGTGGGATCTGATGCCCTCTTCTGGCATAAAGTCATACATGCGGCCAGAGTATTTATACATATAAAATAAATAAATCTTTAAAAGAATAATATGGGAGCTGGAGAGATGGTTTAGAGGTTAAGAATACCAGCTACTCTTCCAGAGGACCTGGGTTCAATTCCCAGCACCCACATAGCTCACAACTGTCTGTAACTTCACTTGGGGGATCTGGCTCCCTCACACGGACATACCTGTAGGCAAAATACCAATGCGCATAAAATAATAAATGAATTATAAAAAATATTTAAAAAATAATATGGATAAGTCTTTCTTTATATAAAGATCTTAGTTCCTAATATCTCAAGGCATCTCCAAAGCAGCTACCAAATAACAACGCTGTCATGACGATTCTTCTTTGCCACAGCTTGCTAGGTGAGCCTCTGCCCAGCATTCTGAATATCCTCAAAGCTGACAAACCTCTGCTAAGGACCTAGTTAGTCATTTCCCGTTAAATTGTGTGAGCTGGGCAGTACAAGGGCAGGAGATATTAGACACTGTATATTTTCATTACTACCCAAGAGACTAGTCACAGAATACCACCACACTCTCCGTGACTCATAAACCTGTTCAAAAGTGAGTGCAGAAACACAAAAGCAGCGTGTTTCAACTAATATCTGCTATTTATTGCATAGTCTGCAAAGCACAGCACAACAGAGCACATACATCATCTCCACCGTTTCCCATGAAGCCCTCATGAGGTAGGTGTTACAAAGTTTCAGAAGAAAACACCACTTGCCCACTCCCCATTGCTAGGGAGAAGTCAGTGACTTGCTCTTCCTCTGTCTCCCATCAAAGGATGGCTTTTACAGGGATAAAATGCATCTCCAAGTAGGAGCGCCGTGTTCTGACTCCCATATGGAGTCAGTGTCACCCCTTATGCAAACAGGTATCTCTTAAGTAATCCTTGTACCTGCTGTCCACTAAAATATCTTCAGAAAAGCACTGTCAGAGAGGCTGCCAACGAGCCCTCTGAAGCAAGATACTGTCTTTATGCAAACTTGACTTTTAGGGCTTTATCTTATAGCTATACTTGGGTGGATATGGCCAGCAGGTTCATTGCTATCACCACGACAGCAAAAGAACAATCTAAACATTCATCTGTAGCACATTCAATTGTGAAATATCCATTCAATCGAATCTTACATAGCGAACAGAGGAGTTAGGTTCCCTGTTCTTTTAATTTATTTATTCATTTATTTATTTATTATGCATACACTATTCTGTCTATATGTCTGCAGGCCAGAAGAGGGCACCAGACCTCATTACAGATGGTTGTGAGCCACCATGTGGTTGCCGGGAATTGAACTCAGGACCTTTGGAAGAGCAGGCAATGCTCTTAACCACTGAGCCATCTCTGCAGCCCCAGGTTCCCTGCTCTTAACATACTGACATGGAATGCATTCCACTAAGCATAAAAAAGCAAGTCAGGCAGTGGTGCACACCTTTAATCCCAGCAATCGGGAGGCAGAGGCTGGAGGATCAGAAGTTCAAAGTCATCCCTGACATATAAAGCACGGGCTTGACACTGTGTGTCAAACAAACAAAAACAAAAACAAAAACAAAAAAAAAAGGAAGAGCCAAAAGGCAAAGAGTAGCATGTACAAGAAAAGAAAAAACAAAGTCACAATGTGCTTAGACACGCTCTCGAGGGTACCCAGGAACCTGACAATGGGGATCGCCTGAGGAACTGTATCTGGGAACAAGACGGACTCTGGAAAGGGCCTCCGCGGGAAATCACTTTCATATCATCTCCTGGGGAAAAGTTAGGTACCTGTTAGAATATTCTTTACTTAAAAAGTTATGGACTAGACAGACACCGTGGTGCACACCTGCAGTCCCAGCACCCGGAGGTTAAGGCAGGAGGACTGCCTGAGCCCAGGAGTTCAAGACCACCCTGGGTAACTCAGGGAGACTGTTTAAAAAAAAAAAAAAAAAAAGATGACGATGCTTGATGATCCATTCTGATGGGGGCAGGGGAGCTCCAACTGTGCCACGGTCCCATCTTATTGCATACTCGGACCATGCAGAATGTCCCCACGGTTTCATTTTTATCACACATCCGGACCTCATTTCTCTGTGAGGGAATCACTATAAAGTCAATACATAATTTAAAAAATTAACAGTCCTTTACCAACAGCTTCTCTTACCTGCCATATAGTCAAATGGGTCTTTTGATGGCAGAGTCAGAGCAAACACATCATTAAGGAAAAACACTCAGACTAAATAGACTTTACTCAGACAACAGTAAGGTTGCATGTTTTAAAATTTCCAAGTTCTTACAGAATTCAGTTTCTTGGCTAATGATAAGCAAATGATTTATTGGTTAAATTATGAACCATGGAGCTCCCTGATAACAAAATAAATGGATAATTCACCAGAAATTGGCTTGAACGTATTGATTTTAATAACTTTGACAACAAAATTTAGTAACAAACATGTAACACACTCCTACTGTAACTGCTAGACGGTGAAACCAGCTGTCCGAATCCATTCATCCTTCTCTTGACGGCAGGTGGTAGCTCCCAGAGGACAGGTGGGCGAGCACTAATAAAGATTGTGATTGCTAACCTAGCACCATATTCCAGTCTTAGGACTCAGAAGCAGCTGGACGGAAGTTACAGGAGGAAGGGAAGCTGCTGGTAATCTTGACTTCTGGCCCCGTGTTGGTTCTAAGGCAACAGGCAAGGTCTGAGGCTGAGGAGGAACACAGCTTTGGGATGCGGCTATGAAGGAGGCAGGCCCCTCGGGAGGGAACTTGGGTCCAGAGTGCAGTGCTGGGCAGACATCAGGAACTAGGGGGTTTCTTCTTGGCTTCCAGGTCCTTTTTAATCTCTTCAAGTTTTTTGGCCAAGTTTGGCATCTTAAAAAAACAGGAGCATTTAATTTAGCATCTACCTATCCAATATTCCTTCACATCTCTTCCTTTAACAATAGCTTTGCAAGGTTTAGGCTTCCCCTGGAGGAGACCGGCTCAATGGTGGTTATTTCTTTGCTTTATACCTGCATACAAAAGCTATCAGTGTTAAGTTTATGTTCCCTCCCTGAAAGCCAGGTCCACCTTCTCCCTTTAGATACACACTCAGCCCTTCAACCCAGTATCAACTAAAAGATATACATCTGTATGCAACAAATGATAAAGTAATAAAGTCCCTTGGTGTGGGAAGTCCTTCTGCATTTGTGTGGCTTTTATTGGTTAATGAATAAAGCTGTTTCCGGCAGTGGCCTAGCAGACTAGAGCAAGGCAGGAATTCCAAGCAGATAAGGGAGGAAAGAAGGCAGAGTCAGAGAGACACCATGTAGCTGCCCGAGAGAAAGATGCCCACATACTGCTACCGGTAAACCATGAGCCTTGTGGTAAAATATAAAATAACAGAAATGGGTTAATTTAAGATGTAAGAACTAGCTAGAAATACACTTAAGCTAATAGGCCAAGCGGTGTTTTAATTAATACAGTTTCTGTGTGATTATTTCAGGTCTGGGGGACCAGGAATAAACAAGCAGCCTCGTCTACAGTCCCTGACTAGAGAACTAGATTCTAAAAGTAGGAATCCTCCTGTCACACTAAGATCTCTAGTACAGAAGAAGATATAATCCCATGTCTTCTAAAACACCTTTCAGGATTCCCACCCAGTTGTGACACCCAGTTTTCCACCCCTCATCCCTACAGGAAGGCTGCTGTAACTCCCTACACCACATCAAACTCCCTTCCTTACATGAGCCACACTCTAATAAACCCACATCTACTATTCTCTTGTGATGATACGGGGACATACATGCTTCTGTGAGCTCAATTATTTTTTCAAAAAACAGAAAAACTTTCTATAAAATTAAGGATTCATTCTTATGGACTTCATTTGTGCTAGTAGGCAAACTTCACCTTGAGAGAGAAAAATAACAATAATCAGGTACAGGGAGCAAGAAAGATGTAAATATGGCTACTTACGTCATAATTCTGAGCCAGATACATTCCAACCACGTTGCCCAAAGTAAATCCAAGCTGAAACAATAGAACAGGAGAGTTATACTGCATACAAAATCCACCGTGAGTCTGCGACCAATGCCAACACATGGGCTGCATCTCCCCATGATGCATTGCAGGTGGATGACCAGGTGCTTGATGTAGGGTTGCATACTATGAACATAGGAGTCACAGCTTTTCTCTATGAAACAATCCCACACATATATGCCACACACCAAAGTTAGAAAGCCCAGAACAGAATAAATGGTGGCTATGAGTTAGTTTCCTTATCTGAAGAAGCCTCCATAAAGTCCTGAATGGAGGTCTAGAAACCCCGACAACGTTCTGATTCTGTTACCGAATACCACTTGGGTCCTGCCAGGCCTCCTTTGCCTTATTCCCCAGGGAAAGGTGAGTGCACATCTGCCCATTCCACAGCCCACAATGCAGGACTCAACAATCAGATTCAATAGAGAGTCAAGTCAAAGCAGGAACTCAGTTTATTACTGTGTTAGCTTATATAGGTCAAATGACATCATATAGGCTGATGTGATGTGAGGGTACCTTCAAGCCCTCCCTCTGGCTGAAGAGATTTTGCTGTCTCGTCCTCATTGGGTAGCTTTGACTATCCTTCAAACTCGAGCCAGGCTTTTCTCTGTCCTATTGGCCTCAAGGTACAGGCCCTTAGATAATTTTGGCCCAACATCTCCCCCTTTTTGTTTTCTATCCCACCCCCCTACCTCAGTCACCAAGCCCGAATAGCCCACCGGAGATAGGATATAGATCAGGGCTACCCCCATCTGGAGTTTCAGCCTGAATACCCTCAAATTGAGAGTTCATCTGTGGGGTGAGATGTACCAAGTCTATCATAATGTACTTGAAGGGCCATGAGTTCTACCTGTTATATCCTATAACATGAGGGCCTGCTTGTTGGGGTTTCTGTCCTGCCCAGTTCCCACAGCTGGTAAGCCCCAAAGAAAATCACAGAGTCTGCATTAGTTATAAACTGATTGGCCCATTAGCTCAGGCTTCTTATTAGCTCTTATAATTTATATTAGCCCATTATTCTAGTATATGTTAGCCACATGGCTCGGTACCTTTTTCAGTGGGGCAGGTCACATCTTCCTTCTTTGGTGTCTGGACAGGACTAGGGAGGAATGAGCTTCCTCCTTCCCAGAATTCCATTCTCACTGACCCGCCACTACTTCCTGTCTGGTTATCCTGCCTATACTTCCTGCCTGACTACTGGCCAATCAGCATTTATTTATAACATAATTGAAAGAATATAGACAATCATCCTGCACCAGTATCTGCTTTTGGAATGCTTGTTTCAGCCTATGGAGAATGCATGGGACAAAAAAGACTATCAATAAACAAATACCTATCAGCCCAATTAGGGACGAGATGAGTGTGGTCAGTCATAGGGACCAATTAAACCAGGTCTCATAGGGAGTCCTTGACTTAAATGAATCAATATCTTTTCTTAACTCATTTAGGGTTCTTGTAACTATCCTGGAAAGGTCCTCATAGAAGTGACATTCTTCCCCAAGGGCCCTGCCAATTCCTCCTTGTTCCATAAACAACAAGTCCAAGCCTCTCCTATTTTGTAAGGTTACCCTTGCTAAGGAATCCAAAGACTTTTGTAAATAATATAATGCAGTCTCTGTCTTTTCTAAGATCACTGTCAACTGTGAGCGAATTATTCCCATTTCCCGTTGTAAAATCACTAGGGATGAGGTGTCCAGGGCAGTCCTGGCCACCCCTAGCCCTATCAGTATGGTGATGGCCAGGGCCATTAGGGACTCTCTCTTGTGCTTTTGGGCCAGGAATTTTTCTTGTGTGTGGTAAAGCACATGAGGTAAAATTAATGCAAGCAGGCAAGTATCATTATACTGAATGATCAGTGGGTCAGACAGGCAGGGAATAACCTCCATCTCTTGACAGATCCAAAAATACCATGATCTTTGGGCACTCTCCATGAAGCTATAGACCCATTATCCACATCACAAGTGAGGTTAAGAAGAAGGTGCCTGGGTTCACCTTCTTATTTAGCTTCTTTAGGATCACAAATTATAGACTCAGAGACCTTTATTTATGGCTAGAAACCAATTATGAGTGAGTACATCCCATGATCCTCTTTTTGGGTCTGGGTTACCTCACTCAGGATAGTGTTTTCTATTTCCATCCATTTGCATGAAAATTCGAGAAGTCATTTTTTTTTTTTTATGGCAGAGTAGTACTCTAATGTGTATATATTACACACTTTCTTCATCCATTCTTCCATTGAAGGACATCTAGGTTGTTTCCAGGTTCTGGCTATTACAAATAATGCTGCTATGAACATAGTTGAACAAATGCTTTTGTCATATGATAGGGCATCTCTTGGGTATATTCCCAAGAGTGGTATTGCTGGGTCCAGGGGTAGGTTGATCCCGAATTTCCTGAGAAACCGCCACACTGATTTCCAAAGTGGTTGCACAAGTTTGCATTCCCACCAGCAATGGATGAGGGTACCCCTT
>NW_026067941.1:3825172-3847455 GCF_014885135.2 Alexandromys fortis | reverse complement strand
GGGGGGGGGGAGGGAAATGGGAGGCTGGGAGGAGGCAGGAATTTTTTTCAATAAGAAAGAAAGAAAGAAAGAAAGAGAGAGAGAGAGAGAGAGAGAGAGAGAGAGAGAGAGAGAAAGAAAGAAAGAAAGAAAGAAAGAAAGAAAGAAAGAAAGAAAGAAAGAAAGAAAAGAAGAAGGTGTCTGGTGTATGAGACACAAGCTGCATGTGACATCTGCCAAAGGGGGAGTCAATCAGACTTCTCCATTTCGGGGTTTTCCCATCTACAAATATCAGCTGTATCTAGTATTTCTTAGGAGCCATTTACCCCAAAGGCTTCAAAGTAGCGGAGTAGTGACTATAAGCAAAGCCAACAGGCCTCAGTGGTTTCAGGGTGGGTAAGGTTTAAAGCCATAAAGGTGAGGCTTCTAATCCCCCTACATCTCTAGGTGGTTTGGTGAAGGATACCTTAGGGGTAGATGATTGGGGGGGGGGGGGAGATATGTAAAGTTGAGGTATATATAGGCGTGTTCCCCATGGAACACATTAGCTTGGAAGCAGGCCCCAGCATCCGAGGAGGGTCCTCAGGAAGTATCTCCATTCAAAGCATGAAGATAAGGCCATGATCATATCCCTTTTGGTATAGCCTTAATCCCCACATCTTTCCAGATAACCAGATTCCCCTGATCTGTAAACCTTAGTATCGGAGGGTTACATCTAAATCGAGTGCATCTTCCACATAGGGGGTTCCGGGACAGGGGTACCTGGGAGAGCATGGAGACCATTATATCTCCATGCTGTTTTATCCAATGTCCAGTTCCTGTCTGCTCACATCTCCAGGAAGAACAATAGTAATCAGAAGAGCCTCCCCTCCCCTGCAGTTTCTAATAGCTGAGGCTCAACTATGTTCATAGCAGCACTGTTTGTCATAGCCAGAACCTGGAAACAACCTAAATGCCCCTCAACCGATAAGGATAATGTGGTACATTTCCACAATGGAGTACTACACAGCAGAAAAAATAATGACATCTTGAAACTTGCAGGCAAATGGATGGAGCTAGAAAACACCAAATTGAGTGAGGTAACCTAGACCAGAAAGACAAATATCAATGTACTCACTCATAAATGGTTTTTAAACATAAAGCAAAGAAAATCAGCCTACAAATCATAATCCCAGAGAACCTAGACAACAATGAGGCCCCTAAGAGAGACATACATAGATCTAATCTACATGGGTAGTAGAAAAAGACAAGATCTCCTAAGTAGATTGGGAGCATGGGGAACATGGGAGAGGGTAGAAGGGGAGGGCAGAGACAGGAAAAGGAACAGAGAAAAATGTATAGATCAATAAAATAAAATAAAATGAAAATAAGGGGACTCTCAAAGTTGAGTGTCTCCATATTTCAAAAGAACGATAGTGGCCTGCCCAGGGTTATTCACAAAAGCAGCACAGGACAGCTTGAGTTACTCGGAAACTCAGATCACAAGGGCAGAAAGAACAGGAACCTCTAACACACGGCTAGGCAGAGCGCAATGCCAAGGGCGGGGACTAGCGGGCAGGACACTACAGGTCTGTGGGGAACATGGCTCCCACTCAATGACAAAGGGGACAAGAACAACTTTTAGAGAACTGGAAATGCTTATCCCACTGGGTGAGTATTTTCCTGAGAATTTAGAGTACTCCCTATACACAAATGAGAACGTTTCTCAGCTCTTGCATTGTAATGATGGTAATTCTGTTTTTCCCAGTGACTTTTTACTTCAGAGTTCCCAAGTGCAGGCTAATTTCTAACAATACTTTCAAAGTGGCATCTACCTCTCCCCATCATTTTGCTTAAACAGTGTTGCTTCTGCTCCATCTCAATAGAGAAGTCAAAACAGAAGTCAAAGAGCACTTATTACGTCATCAGTCACACACGAGGTACCCATCTAATCTCTAGACGCAGAGGGGCACTGATACAGATGGGGTCCTGGAGAGATGGCTCAGCAGCTGAGAGCACATACGAGGACCAGAGTTCAGCTGCCATCACTCATGTTAGGCAGCTCACAACTGAGTCCAGCTCCAGGGAACCAATCTCATTCTGCCGTCTGCGGGCACCCACACCTCAGTGTACACACTGCCACCTCCAATAAAAACAGTAAAATAAACCCTACAGGGGAAAACCACAACTGGGTCTCTCCTCTACTTAAATTCCAAGGGCAATTTTAAATTGGTTTGTTGTTAGCAAGAAACATAAACGAGGCTATCTAGTTTCTGATCGCTGACTATTTTCTGAGGCTTTTTAAAAATCATTACCAAGGTGGCACCAAGAAGCAGAATTATTTCTTTTTTTCACTCTAGTAGATTCAAACCATAAGTTCTTGAAAATCAGAAAGATCGTTAAATTTGAGACAAAATTTAAAAGAGCAAAGATGTAAAAAAAAAAAAAAAATCCTTGAGGCTACTAATCCTAATATCTAACGACAGGAAAATGGGACCGAGAAGATGTCAAGAAACAACAGCACTAGAACTCTGGTTGTCTGAGCCATCTGTGCCTTCAGGTGAGCCACTCAGCCTGCCCCAGCTTTGCTGAGCCTCCTGAACTCTTAAAATAGCCTAATACTGAATTGTTCCAGCTCAGACTTAAAAGTCTTTGTTCTTACTATGCATGTCTCAAAATAAACACAGGCTATCTAGTGTGGCTCTATCTTGGCAACGTCACCAAGCACTGGAGCACAAGAGAAGGGAACAGTTATTTTAAAACACAAAACCAAACCAAACCCATGGGCCTCTATAAACAACAGCCTGTTCCAGCTTCAGAATACTACCAGATCCTGACACTGACATTAAGACATTTCAAACAGGGTACGTACACAGCACAATCTGAGAGGGGTCACCCTGTCACCCTGTCAGAGAAACGATGGGGAAACCAGGAGGGTCAGGAAAACACGCACGTTCTTCAGCAGCTGTCAACAGGCAGGAAAAGTAAAATCTAAACGTGTCCTCTGGCCTCTTACATGTACAGGCAAGCAGACCTGCATATATTCATGTGTACATACAGTATACACACAAAATAAATCATTTTAAATGTCTGCCTTTCAAATAATACCTTCAAAAAGAAAGCACAAACCACAGAATAGATTTGCAAATCATATATCTGTTAGCATTTGTATCTAAAATAAAGATCTTTCACAATTAAATGACAGAGAAACATAATTCAATAAAAAAAAAATGGGCAAAAGCTTTGAGTGGTTTTCTCCAAAGAAGGCACACAGTCAACAAGCCCATGAGATGTCTGACACCAATTAGTTGTTGAGGAAAAGCAAATTAAAACCATGAAGAACCATGACACACCCACTAAGATGGCTTTATTGAAAACAAAAACAAAAACAAACAGAGGACATCCAGCCCCCACCCCACAGCACAGAACAGCAGGCACCACTTCACTGAACCAATGTGGGAGGGATGGGAAGACAGAGTACACAGTGGAGAGATGTCCGCCTGCTGTGGAAAGGCAGATGAAGTGGGGCCTGCGCAGCCACTGAGGGCCATGCCTAGGTCCCTGGCCCTACTGCAGCCTGTGTTGATATCTGTGGCCCATGCTGCCACCAAGGGCCATTCAGATGTCCGTGGCCTATGCTGCTACCCAAAGCCACAGTCCTACTGCAGTCAGGGTCTATGTTGATGCCCGTGGCCAGTGCTAACACCAAAGGTCATGCAGATGTCTGGAGTCTTGGCTGCCACCAGGAGCCATACTGATCTGAGTGACCTGTGCTGCCACCTGAGTCCATGGTGATGTCCGGACCTGTGTTGCCGCTAGGGGCCATGTCTGGGTCTGTGGTCCTACCACTGCTGGTCTGAGGCCTGCATTATCATCAAAGGCCATTCAGATGTCTGTGGTCTGGGCTACTGCCTGAAGCTATGTAGCATTGTGCTGGCTGGCCCGGGGCCTTTCCCAGTCATGGAGGGCTAACCCTACCCCTCACAGGCTACCACATGGGAGAGCTGGCCACAGCAGCAGTGTAGGCAGTAGTGGGAATGCAGGGAAGCTCCCTGGGGGAGGGAAGGTTCAGCAGGGACCCAGGTTGACCAGCTCAGCCACCACCCAAGCCCAGATCCAGGGCCAGCCCAACACCTACCCCATCTATAAGCCGCTAGGGCACATGAAGGGACAGGTCCTACAGAACCACAGCTACAGGATCTCCGTGACGGCCACAACAGCAGGACACCCGAAGACAAGGTGACAGGAGATAGACCAGTGACTGTCTGGGTTGGAGAGGGGGTGAGAAATGAATCCTAACATGATACAGCTCTGTTTTTATATAAAACAAGACAGATGATGGCTACACAATCTCTAGGCACACTAAAACCTCCAAATTGCAGACATTAGATAGGAATTTTTGTCTCAAAGCCATAAAGCAAAACAGAGAGAGAGAGAGAGAGAGAGAGAGAGAGAGAGAGAGAGAGAGAGAGAGAGAGAGAGAGAGAGAAAACAAGTACCAATATTTGATGAACTAATGTCAGCTACCTGGGATAAAACGGAAGAAACCAAAGACAACTTCATGGCTTCCACACTGGACTTTGTTAGAAAGAATGAAATGCCAGAGGAGCAAAGGAAAGCCAGTCAGACAGACCGTACAGCCTGCACACAAGAAATCTAAAAAATGTTCTCAGTGTACTTTTTTATTAACACATGAACAGATCAGCCACCAATACTTTATCGCACCGAGTGTATAAAGGAACAAAGACTCTTCCAAATCAGAGGCGGCTGCTCTCCCCCTTCAGAAAGCTGCTGTGTCTGGAGGTCAGCAAAGGAAGCTACAGCATTTATCTGGGGAGGGCTCCTGGCACGAGCCCAAAGTGGCTGACAAGTCCAAACTATGACTCATCAAATTATATTTTCAAAAATAACATAGCCAAGCTCACAGTTACTGACAAGGGTTTAAGGATCTAAAAGGAAGGCTCAGCGGCTTGGAGCACGTACCTATTCTTGCAGAGGATGAGAGTTCAGTTCCTAGCACATCAGGCAGCTCACAACTGCCTATAACTCACCAGGGAATCTAACACCTCTACACTCTACACACACACACACAATCCACACACTTAATAAAAATCTTTAAAAAAATTAAGCAAACATAGCTAGATGCTAGCATTGGAAAGGAAGCCTAAAAATATTTGGTCTACGGTGAGAACATCTATACCTCAAAACTATACATTAACTAACTAGAATTAATAAAAAGATAAGTTAATAACAGTATTTAAAGGTTATTTATTTTTATCTGAATGGGTGTTCTGCCTACATTTATAATGTACACCACTTTCAGGTGATGCCCACAGAAGCCAAAAGAGGACAAGCGTCCCCTGGAATTGGAGTTAGTGATGTTGAGAACCACTGTGTGTGCAGCAGATCAAATGCACACCCTTTGGAAGAGCAGCCAGTGCTCTCCAGCCAAGGTATCTCTCCAGCCCTGCTAACAGGACTCAAAAGAAGACATGGGAAGGCCTTCCAAGGAGGCATGTATCCACGCCACCATTTCTGTGTCTTACTGTTCTAACTTGAAGACTATCACAAGAAGTTTAGCAGCTGCTTCAAGCAGTGAAAATATCCATATTCTATACATCAGAACAAAAGCCTGCTAGGGATAAAAACTAAAACCCTCTGGGCTTCCTAGAAAAGCATTTCCTTAAGAGGTGAGGTGATCTATGGCTGGGTGCGGTGGCACATGTCTTTAGTTCCAGCATTCAGGAGGCAGAGGCAGGCAGATCTCTGTGAGTCAGAAGCCAGCCTGGTCTACAGAGGGAGCTCCAGGACAGTAAGGGCTATACAGAGAAACCCTGTCTTGGGAAATCAAAAGAGGTAAGCTATGTTTTATATTCAGTAATACTGCTTAGATTATAAATGAAGAAATAAAAACAAAATTAGAAAAATCATTAACTCTTTAAGTGTGCCAACATTCATCAGGGGCTCATGAAAATCCTCTGGGAAGGGTGTACTGGTCTCCTGGCTCTCAAAGAAGCTGGTGCAAATATTTAACTATCTTATAACCAAAAGTAATAATGAAGTGAAAAGGGAAGACCTAAAATTAATGAGGGGACCCATTCCAGGGCACCCCACACACTAACATCTGTAGCTGTTCAAGCTGGTTATTCAACAGCACAGAAACCCCCACCCCCACCCCCACACTCTAACCCTCTGTCTAGAGGGTTATGTCAGTGCCTACTGCCATATAAAGCCACAGACAGTCCACCCACTGTACTGCTTAGGAATGTCAAGGAAAAATGGTACACATGCAATACATATGCAATTATTTCCTAATATTTCCTATCCACAGATGGGCCCAGCAATATGGAAACTGGCTGTACATGTCTTAGTCACTAAGTGTTGACTAAGACCCTTGTATGTCCCCACACTAAATCCTTAGCAGTGAGGGAGAAGCAGCAGCAGCATGTCGGTCAGGCTGGAGAGCCCACCTAGCTCACAACCTGAAGTCCACAGCAGCCAGCTAGTGCAGCAGCTCCGAGCGCAGAGTGGCGACAACTCACCGGGCGGCACTGCTGAAGGAGGCAAGCTTCGCTGGTCAGCACGAGGACTTACGGCCTACATGAGAGGAAGCTTCTTTCATTAACTCTTACAACCTTATAAAACTATTATTGCCCAGATCTACGCTGGGAAAACTGAAGCACAGAGCAATGAAAGACCCTGGTCGAGACTACAGACACAGCAGGTCTGGCCTGGAAAACGCCCTTGCCACCAAGCCTGGCAACCTGAGTTCAATCCCTAGAACCCGTATGGGGGAAGAAGAAACAATTCCTGAAAGCTGTTCTCTGACCTCTTCATGTGCATGCCCCACAGTAGAGACATGTGCAAAGACAGATAGACAGACAGATGTGATTTAAGAAGGAAATTTACTGTACGGAAGATGCACCTACTATCCACGCCACCATTTCTGTGTCTTACTGTTCTAACTTGAAGACTACGTAAACAAGTGACTATACACGCCAAGCATATGATACCAACAATGAAACAGTTTTAATGACTAAAATGAATAAAAGAAAAAAATCAAAGATTATGTCAATGTTTCAAATGTGGGAGTTGAATGTGGGGACAGGATTGGGAAGGCAGGAAGGTACAGTCGATCCAGATGAGTAGGGTCTGAGAGAAAGGTGAAGAAGAGAAGCTGACAGTTGACAGAAGGATCTGGAACACACAGAACAGGCCTCAAGGTAGTCAAGGAAGCAGTCAGTGAAGACATGAACGGTGACAGCTTGATAAAGAACGCATTCCCTAAGGGTAATGGAGAGAGCACAGGGGCTCAAGGCCCAGGCTTCAGCCACCCACAACAACCAAGAGCAGAGGGAGGCAGCCAGGAGAAACAGGAAAGATTAGAGAGGCAGGGAGTGGCCCATCTGCTGCACCCAGATACGTCCACTCGCCGAACAGTGGCCAGTCACCCTCACTCTGCAATTCTAAGTTTTAACACGATAGAACCCAGGCAGTACAGTACACAGGCCCCAAAGCTGAAAGGACACTGGTGAGGAAGATGTGAGTGAATGGCTGCTGGGGGCTCAAGAGGTACGAGGGCTAGACACTGAAGCAGGTGCCGAGAACCGAGTACGAGGGACAGACACTGTAGCAGGGCCGCAGGTGCCGTGAGCCGCCACCGCAGGGCTCACAGTCGACTGCCCATCTAAGTGTTCCCTGAAATAACAACAGCCAAGCTAGGGGCAAGGTATGAATGAAGTGTGGAAAGAGGAGTGATGAGTGCCCGTTTTAACCCGAACACAATCATATACACAAGTTTTTCGATAGCCCCCTAGGCAACAACCGAGGACACATTTCAGGGGGTTACAAAGTGTACCGCAGAGGGTCACAAACTGAGACTGGGATCATTCCTTCACACCCAACCCTCTCCTAATTCCCATTTCTGATACCTGACACAAGAGAAGGGGCAGCATCTCTATCTTTAGTAAGCGCCATCATTAAAGTGTTTATGTATTCGCTCCTTTTGAAACCTCACAAAGAGCAAACTGAACCACAGAAAATTTAAATGATTTGCCCAACCCCCACCGCTTAAGAGTAACAAGAATAGGGTACAAATTCAAGTGTGATTCTTAAGTCTAAACCTTTTTTCCTCCCAAGACAGGGTTTCTCTGTGTAGCCCTGGTAGCCCTGGCTGTTCTGGAACTCACTCTGTAGACCAGGCAGACCCTGAACTCAGAGATCCGCCTGACTCTGCCTTCTGAGTGCTGGGACTAAAGGCCAGCGCCACCACAACCCTGTGACGGAATCTAAACTCTTAAGCATTAGGCCATGATGGCCAGTGTTTCCTAGATGAAAGGGTTAAAGTAGAGACCAAGACCTGCAGAAGTTAACAGTGTTCCACCAAGTCTACAACATGAAAGTGGATTCCACCTCTGCCCACCATCTTTCCCCAACAGAAGCGATGAAGGGGAGACAGACCCCAGGCAAGAGAACACCAGTGATTGGGTGCCCAGTTACACCTGTGCTAAGCATCTAACGGCCGGCTTCAACATTTCTCCTTAAAGGTTGAAAATTTTGAATTCTCAAATCAAAACTCCACGTTAGTACAGAGCAGTTTAGTCCCACACCAAACACACCACCACACAGCAAAAGCATGGAAAATGTGGTAGAAATTGAATTAATGTTCTCCCTGGTTACCAAGGAGCATTCGGTGCAGTGGAAGGGCCGGTCATATCATCTTACACCAGCTGATACTGATTTTAAAAGTGAACAACAGTTAAGGACTCCTAGCTCCTAAGCTAAGGCAGTTAGGACACTGGAGAAACCCCCAGAGGCATGAGACAGGCAGGCTTGTCTGTGGGCCAGTTTATGTCAACAATCCGGTTTGGGCTAACTGGATTAGTAGCAACTCCTTCCCCGAGCACCAGGTGGCCACTGACCATGGGAAAGAGACAGGACATCTGCTTTATTAGAAGTAGAGGATGAAACACCAAGTTGGAAAACTTGCATGTGAAAACTGGACTGGCAACTTCTCCTGCAATCCTCAACGGGCAATTTTTCAAAGACCTGATGTTTGCCAGGAAACCTGCTAATTCACAATGGAGAACTGGGATAATTTGTTTTTGATTTTCATTTTACACTCCCCTCCCCAAAAAGAGGAATTCTATGAAGAGCTACTTGTGGGTCAATCTGCCTCATTCCTCAAAGCGTGCAAACTGTCAAGGTCTGAAGAGGGCTCCGTGAGTCTCCCGCTCCAGCCTCGTGAGGTGGCTGACTAACGCATGACTTGTGAAAGGCATTCTTAGGGCTTCAAAACTGCCAACTATCAGGCCGAGTATGAGTATGGGATGGGGGTCGGGAGGAGGAGGGGGGAGGGGGCAGGAGACAAATCATAAAGGACCTCTCTGACCAAACTTTTACTAACTGGGATTACACAATAAGCTCACAGCAAGTGGCTTTGAAAACGCATCAATCTCCCCGACACCTCAAAGTTTTCCGAACTTGAATGACGGCAAAGAAACCCACGCAAAGGATCAAAGGACTTGGGAGAAGGCAGTAGGAGAGCCGCGCGAGCTACCCCGAGGGGGCGAACACCGGCTCGAGCCCCAAATTCAGAGCCGTGCACCGCCGAGCCGGGACCCCGAGAGGACGAGGCGACCCATCCTCGGAGGCTCCACTCACCAGGAACTGGAGCATGATGTCGGTAGGGAGGGCGAGGAGGGTGTGAAAGGGGCTTCAGCTACAGCTCCGCTCCCGGACTCCTCCCCAGCGCGAGGGCGGAACCCGCCGTCAGGTTCCGGTTTACGCCCCGCCCCACCCTCTCCATGCCCGGAAGCGACTTGCGGTGCCGCAGCGCCCCCTGACAGTCATCGCGGGAAGCAGTGCAAGCCTAGTCTTAGAACCAAGGCCTCTGTAAAGCCACAGTCGGACGTGGGGCTTCCTGGCCTACTCAACCAGGATGAGGGTGAGGTGGTGCGTCTCATGCCAGGTGAGCAGCTGAGTCTTTGCAAAGAATCACGCTAGTCGCCCCCACAGTGGACTCTCAGACTGAGAGGAGGAAAGGGCCCATTTTTCAAAAGCCCTGTGCTGCCTAATCCAGCACAGTCCTCAGACCCATGATAGAGGACGGAGAGAGATCTTCGGAGTCTGGCACAGCTGGATCTAAGTAGTGATTGCTGGCAGCCAAAAGCAACTGCCTAATCTATCTGAAGTTCACTAAAGGCCTAAGTGGAGCTTGCATCTGGCCCTGTCTTACTGCTGGTCGCCTCCTTCGTCCACAGTCACAAGGAGAGCACTCTTCGCACTTTGCCCTCAGTCTTCAAATTCAATTGCATCTGCCTAAGTGAAACTGGGCTTTCAAATAACAGAAAAACAAATCTGTAGCTGGGTCTAGTGGTGCATGCCTATAACCTCAGCACTGAGGAGTCAAAGCAGAGGGCTCGAGGAAAGTTCAGGGTCAGCATGCTAGACACGGCATGTTCTTAAGCCCGTCGGTAGACGGAGAGATCGTGTCTTAGAAAAATAACCAGGAAAACAAATCATATTAGCTTAAGCCAAATGGGAGTGCATTGCACAGACACAGAAAAAGTATCACGGATATTCTAAGATTTATTAATTTTATGATTGCTGTGCCTGCATATATGAAGGTGCACCAAGTGCGTGCCCAGAGTCCTTTCAGGTCAGAAGAGGCCATTGGATCCCCTGGAACTGGAGTTGTGGATGGTGGTTAGCCACCATATGGGTGCTGAAAATGGAAGTGCTCTCCAGCCCTCTATCAGAAGTCTCTCTCCGTCTCTGCTTTTCTTCCTCCATCTGCTTCATTGCTTCTCTCATTCTCCCTCCTCCCCCACTCAACTCTGCTAAACTGACAAAAGATCTGGTTAGAGAAAAACAATTAGATAAAGTGTAGAGATTACACACCATCAAGAAGACAGATCTGACATACTAAAATGTGTAAAAATTGAGAAAAATAACCTAGTTAAGTAAATATCTGCAGAGAAAATTGGGGGGGGGCATTCTGAATTTACCATATAATTATTTCCTACCCATAAAAAATGATAACTCAGTGTGGCTAGTTTTATGTCCACTCAACACAAGCTGGAGTCAGCAGGAGCCTCAATTGAGAAAATGCCTCCCTAAGAGCCAGCTGTAAAGCCTGGTGGTGGTGATGCATGCCTTTAATCCCAGCACTCCAGAGGCAGAGGCAGGTGGATCTCTGTGAGTTCGAGGCCAGCCTGGTCTACAGCATGAGTTCCAGGTCAGCCAGGACAACACAGAGAAACTGTCTTGAAAGAAAAAAAAATGCAGTTATAGGGCATTTTCTTAATAAGCAACTGATGGAGGAGAACCCAGCCCACTGTGGGTGGTGCCATCCCAGGGCTGGTGGTCCTGGGTTCTATAAGGAAGCAGATTGAGCAAACCATGAGGAGTGTGTAGTAAGCAGTATTCCTTCATAGTCTCTGCATCAGGTCCTGACTACAGGTTCCTGCCCTGTTTGAGTTCCTGCACTGACTTCCTTAGATGATGAACAGTTGGGTGGAAGTATAAGCCATATAAATCTTTTCTTCCCAACGTGCCTTTTTGTCAACGGTGTTTTATCACAGAAATAGGAACCCTAAGTAAGACAAGTTGGTACCAGGATAATGGGGGTATTGCTGTGGACAGACCGAGTATGCGTTTTGAGAATTGTGGAAGGACTTGGGAACTTTGTGCAAGAAAAGTCATTGAGTTTTCAGTGCTCAGTGAGCTGTTCTGTATGGCCTGGAAGACAAGAATGCTGAGGGCAATGCAGACGATGGAGGCCTGGCTTGTGAAGTTTCAGAGGGGAGTTTAAAGATTCTATCAGGGCTGTTTGTTATTTTGAATTAAGATGCTGTGGTTCTGGTCAGCAGAGACTGAAAATTATCCATGATTAACAAGACAGCACCATTGAAGTGAAACCTTTCCTTTACTGGGACAATTGATGCTAGTTAGCTGGAGCTGAGAAGCTAGCAGTGATTGAAATTAGACCAGCATCAGCTGGGCTTGGTGGTGCATGCCTCTAATCCAGCACTCAGGAGGCAGAGGTAGGCTGTGAGTTTGAGGTCAGCCTGGTCTACAATATGAGTTCCAGGACAGCCAGAGCTACAGAGAGAAACTCTATCTCAAAAACCAAAAATAAATAAATAAAATTAAAAAAATTAAAAATATACCAGCATCGATCTGAGCTTGAGGGAGTTCACAGTCTCTGAACCGACATCTAGGGGGCCTGAATGGGACTGACTCATGTGGGTGACAGTTGTGTAGCTTGGTCTGTTTGTGGAGCTCCTAACAGTGGGATCAGGACCTGTCCCTGGCGCTTGAGATGGCTTTTGGGAACCTCATGCTGGGATGCCTTGCCCAGCCTTGAATCTGGGGGATTAATTTTGATTTTTACAGGAGCCCACAGGAGTTGAGAGACTTTGAACTTTTAAAAGAGATTTTGGATTTTTAAAGAGATTGGATTATTTTAAACTGGGTGTGGTGGCGCACGCCTTCAATCCCAGCACTCAGGAGTCAGAGGCAGATGGATCTCCAAGTTCGAGGCCAGTCTTCTCTACAGAGAAGACTGCTCCAGGACAGCTAAGGCTACATGGAGAGACAAACAAAGGGAGAGGGAAAGGAGAGATTGGATATTTTAAAGAGACTAAACTTTTTAATGTAATTAAATTTGTAAGGACTATTGGACATTAAAGTTATTTATGTTTGATATTATAATATTAATATTAAGTCCATCCTGGGGCTAAATGAAAAAGGAAAGGTTCTAACTGAAAAGTGATGTCTTTGTGTGTCAAGTTGACAAGGGGTCAGTTGTACCGGCTAGTTCTATGTCAAATTGACACAAGCTAGTCATCAAAGGGGGGGAATCTTGATTGAGAAAATGCCTTCATAAAATTCAGTAGTAAGGAATTTTCTTAATCAGTGATCAATAGGAAGGGCCCAGCTCAGCCCATTGAGGGCAGTGCCACTCCTAGGCTGGTGGTCCTGAGTTCTATAAGAAAGCAGGCTGAGCAAGCCAAGCTGAGCAATCAGTCAGTAAGCAGCACCCCTCCATGGCCTATGCATCATCAGCTCCTGCCTCCTGCTTGAGTTCCTGTCCTAACTTCCTTCGACGATGAAAAATGATATGGAAATAGAAGTCAACTAAACCATTTCCTACCCAACTTGCCTTTTGTCATGGTGTTTCATCGCAGCAAGAGAAACCCTAATACATCCAACAAGGGGGGAAAATTAAACATACAAGTAGAAAGAATAGCTATAATAATGCACAACCCAAACCAACCGAGACATCACTTTACATCCACCAGCGATTAGGGCTGGGGAGACGGCTCAGTCAGCAAAGTGCTTGCCACACAAGCATGAGGCCCTGAGTTCCAGTGCGGGGACAGAGACTGAAAACTCTGGGGTTTACTAGCCAGGCTAGCCTAAACCTGTGGGTTCTGGGCCAGTGAGACTCCGTTTCAAAACGGATGACATCTAAGACTAATCTTCGCTCTCCACTCACACAGACACACACATTATTGGTAACAATCAGAGGTGTGGAAATACAAGACCTCTCACCCTGCAGGTAAGAGTATAGTGGGGAAACACTAAAAAAAAAGAGCAATGTCTAGCAAAAAAGGGTTCTTAACCTCTCAAGCAGGATTTCCACTTCTGGTTACATAATGTGCAGAAGCCCTCTTACATGGCATATGTCTCACCAAGGAGATATGTATATATAATCAGCACTCCAGTTCACAAAATATTGGGACCTAAATGTCTGCGGATCCCATTACAGCATAAGGCGGAAGTCAGAGTGTTTGCACAACGGGATACTGTAACCATTCAATTATAAAAACGCAAAACTATCAAAAAGCATGCTGCATGAAAAGCAATTTATATAGTTGTTTCATAATGTGCCAAAACAGATAACTGTATTTTGCTCTGCAAAGTAATACTACTTAATGCCTGTGAACATACACTCAGAAGTAACAAGCATGGGTCAGAAGAAGCAATGAATTAAGAAGTGACTTCCGGGAGGGAAGCAAGGAAGCAGGCTCACTGGATCATGGGAGCCTAACCCTGCCCACCATACTTTTCTCACACAGGGCCTGGAGCAAATGACTCACTACAATTCACTGTGAGCATCTGTGTAGGTGTGTGCCTGTGTAAGCAGAAGCCACAGGAGGGCGTCGGGAGTCCCGTGCTATTTGTTACCTGCCAGCTTCTTCCCACCAGGAGCTAGGATGATGAAAGACTAGCAAGCCCCGGGAAGCCTCCTTCCTATCTCTGCCCCCACAGCACTGGGGTTATTGGCACCTATGTGCAGCGGTTCCTGGGTCCAAACTGCAGCAGTCATGCTTGTAGAGCAAGGGCCATTCTCCAGCCTGAACTGAGTTAAGGTATAAAATTAGGTGTATGACGTCAAAGACCGGATATCCAGGTTTGTTGTCCTTTAAGCATTTTTAATTGAAACGGCATGCAGTTTTTAAATATTCTAATTGAAAGGATTCATTAAATGATTAAAGGTTTCCCTGGACACAGATATTCAGTCTGAAAGTATCACCCCACAAATTACTTACTCCAATGGGAAATGACCTTCATCTCACCAAATGATCACAGGCCACACTGATGAGATACGCCGCAGGCATAGTATCACCTGTGAAGCTGATTCTGGTGGAAAATATTCAACATGAATCTAATCAAAAGACAAGAACAGATGCTCTTTCTAAACAGCCAAAACCTGTCAACTTCTCCTCTTAGCAAAAGGGGAGAGGCAAGGTGTGAGTAGATGAGGAAGATACATGTACCATGTGATTCTCTTTCTCTCTCTCTCTTTTTCAAGACAGTTTTCTGTGTCCTAGAACTCTCACCTAACTTCCTGTGGTTCCTAATTGGATCTTAGGGTTTTTAAAAAAATGTTTTGGGGGCTGGAGAGATGGCTCAGCGGTTAAGAGCATTGTCTGCTCTTCTAAAGGTCCTGAGTTCAATTCCCAGCAACCACATGGTGGCTCACAACCATCTGTAATGAGGTCTGGTGCCCTCTTCTGGCCTTCAGGCATACACGCAGAAAGAATATTGTATACACAATGAATAAATAAATAAATATTTTTTAAAAAGGTTTTAAACTAAGTTTTAAAGACAACTGAGGATATTTGGATATGGAAAGCATGTAACATTTTGCATTTTACAGTAAAAGGTCTGAAACATGAAAATGTCACTGGTTAGGAATCATCTGGGCACAGGTACAGCTGAAGAAAAAACCCAGAATGCATACACATTAAAGAGAAAGCAAATATGCACACCGTTCACAACTAGTGGTCTAAGTTAAAGGGAGGCACTCACCACACTCTGCTCCCAACTCTTCAGAAGGTCCAAATTTTTTCACAATAACTTGGGGATAGTGGTATTTAGAAAAGACTAAATTCATGCCTTGTACCGCACAGATAAACAGTTTGTCAAAGCTACAATAGTAGTAATTATGAAGAGAACATGCCTTTTTGAATTACCAGCTCCAATATACTGATTAACACAGGGAAAATGAATTAAAAGCCCTACATTAGCTTAGTCCTTTCTGAAAATAAAGCCTTTCCTATAAATGCTAAAACTGTAAGTCAAAGTACCTAAAACCTGCTTCTCTTCCCTTTGCTTTGCAGAGGACCCAGATAACCTTTCTCTTCAAGCCTCATGCACCATTAGGCCCTCCACTGCATGAAGAAGCAATTCTGTTCAGCCGTACTGCTGATGCTAACCTCCCTCCCACACACTTTCCCACTGCCCTGCTGACCTCTGAGTCAGCCCCCTGCACTCCTGGAAGAACTGAAGAGAACAAAAAGGGAACGCTGGGCCAGTAAGGGGGCTCAGTGAGTAAAGGCACTTGCCACCAAGCTCGCTGAGACCCTAAGGTGAAAAGAAAACCAACTCTCCAAGCTGTTCTCTGAACCCTGTGCAAGCTATCCTTTCCTTCGGAAGCTTCTTAGGCGTGGACGGTCAGTAGGTTCACATCTAGTTATCTGTATGTGGGTACACTTGTGCCATCATGCACACGAGGACAACATGCTAGCGTGAGTTCCCTACCTCCACCAAGTATGTTCCAAAAGTCAAATTCAGGCCATCAGTCTTGGCAGAAAACACCTTTATGCGTGGAGCCATCTTGCTGCTGGCCCAATGCTGTGTTCTTAGTGACAGACAATGGGCTGGAGGGAGAGGTCAGTGGCAGAGCATTTGCTACCAAGAGTGAGACCCTAGGTCCACCCTAGGATCGTAAAAGACAAAAGAGGGCCAGTGCAGCGGCAGGCAGGAGGCTGGCATTCTGCACCCAATTATATGCTCCCTCATCGCCCTAGGACTTGTGCCTAACAGGACGTTTTCTAGTTATCCCTATTGTGCAGCTGCCGGGCAGACAACCACTTTCAACATCTAACAATGACCAAGTCTTTGAATGAAAATGCTTAAAGCTGGAGAAATTTTATTGTAAGATTTCAAAACAAAAGACATCAACTCTAACACCATGGACCGACAGCAACGCTCTGCACCCACGTGAGAGCCTCAGCCCTCCTGCAGCCTCTCATGTTGAAGGCTCAAGGTGTAGCTGGAAGGGAACCTGCACCTCCAGGGGTGGGCACGGGAGAGCAGTGATTATGCAATCTTTTCCTCGGTGCTAACCACACTAATGAGAATAGAGGTGGATGATTAATTTGGAAACTGTCACATTCCTTTCAAAGAAACCAAGATGGATTGTGCTGCCATTTGAAATGCAGGAAAGAAAGGCAAAAGCTAACTTCGGGAGATAGTGCGATGTTTTTGAGGCATTTCTGTTTGCACAGCACGAACGTGGCTGTAGTTCACGATCCACTCTGCTGCAGAGACCTGAGCATCACAAAGGCTCAAAACAAACTGTGCTTTAACTGTGTGTTCAGAATCTCTCCAGGGGAAAACCATGAATATCAAAACATTTTTATGTCAAAAGGCTGATCATACATTTGTTTTGTTATTTTTTAAAAAGTATTTTATTGTTCACAAGTGAGGATGAAATAAGGCAGAGGTTTACAGAAAAGATGTCCATATATCAAGAAAGAAATAGCAAAATATCTTTTGGTCATAATTTAGAAATAAAGTCATCTATAAAAAGGAGATGGTTTTCCTCAGTTCATCTCTTCCACAGAAGAGCAAAGGCATGGCTCTCAACTCCTCGATATCCTCAGCAGGCCACGGATGCGTCTGACAAGGGCCTGGATGAAACTGTAGCGGGAGCGAACTTTGGAATATAACCCTTCAATGTCCAGCAGCTTCTTTTGTAGTGATTCTCCAAAAGCATTGATGGCATCAGACTGAAGCTGGAGGTAATACAGACACCTTTTATTATTACATTGCTTTCTCTGGTATATCATTCTGTGTCTTTCCACTTAAAACACTGACATCCTACTCTAATGTGGTCTTTCGTATATAAAAAAAGGTGGGCGTATACTTCAGGGGCAGACTAGCATGTGCAAGGATGCCCACCTCACCTACACATAAATTCACAAAGGGCACTTCCCTAATGTAAAACACTATCAGATTTTTGTAATGGGGTACCAAATTAATTAAAAATTTACATTTCTATCTTAGAATGTTTTTGTGGTTTTTATTCCTGTACAAATATATATAAATTAAAGGTATATCTTAAATAGCAACGATTGTTGATGCTGATAAACTAACAGACATATAAAAAATAGCTCCTAAAAGTCATACCAAGTTATTAAGGGACTAGAGAGATGCTCAATGGTCAGGAGCATTCACTGGCTGCTCTTCCAGAGGACCTAAGTTCAATTCCCCAGCACCAGCATGGCAGCTCACAACCATCTGTAATTTCAGTTCTAGGAGACTTGATGCCCTTTTATAACCTCTGTGGGCATCAGAGGCACACATGGTACACAGACACACGTGCAAACAAGACACCCACAAGTAAAATGAGTATTTTAAGTTGTTGAGCAAGTGCCAGGCTAGTGATGGGTAAGCTGTTAAGAGCACTTGCTACATTTACTGAAAAACAAGGCTCAATTTCCAGCACCCATACCAGGTAGCTCACAGTCACCTCCTCTAACTCCAGTTCCAGAGGATCTGAAGCCTTCTTCTGGCCTACTAGGGTACCAGGCATGCACATGGTGCACATACATACACCCAGACACTTTCATACACACATAAAGAATTCTTTAAAACAAAAAAAGAGTAAGTGTCTTTAGGGAATAAAAAGAAACTTTTATTTTCTATTTTTATCAACAAACTAGGTTTCCCTTTTACAGAGAAAAGTATATGAGGTCAGAACCTTACCTGGTCTATATCATGTTGGCTCACTGAAGCCAGCCCACTTCTGAAGTCCAGGTTGGGTTCTGAGGAAAAGGAATCTGGAGAGGAGAGGCAGAGTGAGGAGCTCGGCAAGCATGCGTCTACTGCACAGCAGAGGCACCCGCCAGCAGTGGGACATGGCTCAGCTTTGAGCACTGGACGCCTGGCACGCACATCCCAGTCCAGGACAGGTCAGCCTTCCTTTAGGAGTCTAATGCGTGTTCATCCATCCCAGAGCCATTATGCTCCAGAATAATTTCCCAAGGGCAAAAAATAAAAACACAAAAACAGTTGTGTTGATTATTTAGCTCTCCAGCCCCCGATTCCAAGTGCTCTGAAACACATAAAACTTAAGGTCACTTGGAGTAGTTAGTGGTGTGCATCCACAGTCTAGTTACTCAGGAGTCTGGATCAACTGAGCCCTGGATTTCAGGGCCTGTCTGGGAAATAAAACAAGACCTCGCTGCAAACAAACAAACGAAAATGGAAAGAAGTACTGGCTTTTCAGGGTTGAAAACTGTAGATGCATTCCTGGCTCATTTCTTTTGAGAGCAGCTTACCTTGTAGTCTTCTGCTTTTAAATAAAGTCCTAGAGGCAAACAACGAGTCTTGGGAATCTGTTGGAGTGCAGTGTAACAAGTAGTACTCCAGATGGCGCCAAAGAATAAACAGGCAGGTCTCTATGATAACTGGAGTCAGATTAAGGAAGAATGTCATCACGTGCATTTTACAAACCAGTTTCCAAGGGGGAGGGAAGAAGAGCCTGTGCTTGATTATGCACCATGAATGCTCTCATAGACAGGGATGAAGTTCCACTGAACATGGTCCAGAAAGAGCTCCAATGTGAACTATGGCAGGCGAGGCCCACAGGCTACTGTGCCAGCAGCCTCTTGCCACACAGAAAGCATCTGCAGATTTATAGCACTCTAGAAAGTAAGAATAAAATTAACAATATGAAACTACCTCAGGTGTTCACTGGGCAAAAAAGACAGGCCACAAAACAATAATTATGTCCTTTCCAAAATAGTTTTGGTAACTCAAAGGAAGCACTGCCACACTTTAAGGTTTGCACTCTGGGCTGTGGTTGCAGAAGGATACAGGAACAGAGGGACAGCAGCTTGGCTCGATTATTGATCAGTTTCACCAGACGCCGTCTCGCTAAGGCACACTTCTGTGCAGTAGAGATTTTATCAACACCAGCGGGCATCACAGACTGGCACAACTAAGTAAAAGGAAGAGTATAAACTGTAACAACTTAAACAAAATAATATACTATGAACAGGTCATTATAGTAAGAACTGTGAAAACACTTAAATGTATTTATATAGCTTTGTGGATAAGTTTATCATCCAAAAACTGAGAGTTAAAGAAGCAGTCAATTCCCACACGAATGTTTACCTGCTGTCTTTGAAAATCTGTTTGACAGACAGACACTGCCAACCCACAAGTGTCCCACCAGCCCTTAGTGTCCTATTAGATGAAAACAAACAGCCCTTTCAAAGCAGTAGATAAAAAGACTGGCATGGATTGTCAGTTAGCTTCAGGAGAAAGTAGAATGGTGGATATGTGCAGACATGAAGTGATCAGGACTGACATGGAAACTCAGTACAACATGAAGATGCTGAACAGACCAAGTTCTACTGCAAAAACATCTGCAATAGGAAGCCCCATTTCTCTGCAGCTTTGAAGAGATTATTGGAAGCTCTTTACAGGGGCAGCCACCCTCCCATTTTCTTAAGAAGGAGATACTTGGCTGGTTCTGAAATCAAGAGGTCCATGCTTCTGAGGTGCATACAAAGGAAAGTAAGTGCAGATCCTTTAGTAGCACTGAGTCTATCTTCTTTACTCCCGAGCCCAAGCCTCATACCGGGCCCTTGTT
Source organism: Alexandromys fortis (assembly GCF_014885135.2). Classification (NCBI taxonomy): domain Eukaryota; kingdom Metazoa; phylum Chordata; class Mammalia; order Rodentia; family Cricetidae; genus Alexandromys; species Alexandromys fortis. The sequence goes on along the minus strand of NW_026067941.1, from coordinate 3,827,315 downwards.
GGTAAAGCAACGACTTCAAGTCCCACAGCTCATTACAAGGTTCATACCTCTTTTATCTCATCTGGGGGAAGTTGCTCTACATTCTGTAGCTTGTTGAGACTGCGTCGGTGGCTGTCATAATAGCTGAAGAAATCACTGGCACTCTGTTTCAGCAGGTAGACAATAATGCCCAAGCCAGGCAGGCGCCAATATGGAACCACTGGAACCTGGGTGTCTAATAGGTAAGAGAAAACAGTGCTCCACTTAACACACATTTCCTATGGATTCCATTTGTTTGTGTTAAAAGGGGAGAACATGAATGCAGTCCTCTGCTACCACAAATTACACAGTGAGTTGGGGAACTCACAGGGGTCAGCATACCTGGAGTTCAATGGATGAGCCTCACCCTGGAAAACAACCTTCTATGAGTTTAAGTCATCTGTAAAAATTACAGATGCTCTATAATTTAGGTCATGTAAGCTATGATTAATAACAACCCAAGACCACAGTTAAACACTACTGCTGGAGCTGGAGAGATGGTTCAGTGGCGAAAAGCACTGGCTGCTACTCGCAGGGGTATCCAGTTCAGTTCCCAGCACCCACATAGTGGCTCACAACTGCCTTCTGATGCAGAAGATCTGATGTCTTTCCTGGCCTCCAAAGGCAGTGCACACAAATGGTACAGTCAAACACCCATGCACATGAAATAAAAAGCGATCTCAAAGTTAACAAATAAACACCCCTGCTAAAACACAAGTAATTAAGGGCTGCTGTAGTCAGGTACATAATCACCACTAGAGTTCTTGGAAAGGTAAAGAAAACAGCTAATGAGCACCCTTTATTAGGTGAAAATCAAGGCTTTATAAAAATTACACACCCACCCAAATATACAAACCACATACACTTTTCAAAGGCTTATGTATATGAGCGTTTTGCCTTCATGTATGAATGGCACATGTCATGCCTATGGATGGTGCGAGCCACCACGTAGGTGCTGTGAACTGAACCTGAGTCCTCTTCAAGAACAGTGTTATCTGCTCAGCCCCAGTCCCAAACCATAAACACACACACACACAAACACACACTTTTAGGGGTTCTTGACCGAAAGTGAAACAACTTGCACCTCATTCAATGGTTGCAGTTACAAGTATTTACCTCTAATCTGCACTGTTCTGGTTGCTGAACTGACAGCTTTAAGTCATTCTTCCTAAGAAATACCTGAAAAATTAACTGGATTCCATTTTAACCTGCCTCACTACAACAGCTCCCTCTGGGAGCAAAACACAGCAACTTACCTTTTACTTGGCTGCTTCTTAATGAGGGTGCAAAGGAGCAGTTTAGGAATAGCCTGAGCTACGAATTAGTTTTAAGAATAGCCTGGGGTACATAGGAAAACACTGTCTCAAAGAACAGAAAGAAAGTCACTGGTGGGTGACTTTAAATCAAAAGGGGACGGGATTCCTAAATATTCTATACCCAAACTAGTTAAGCTACCTGGACTTCTTGCAGCAAATAAGACTCCCTGGAAATCACCAACTTCCATTATCGCTAAACCAGTATTCAACAGCTCTGTCTTTTGTATGATCCACAGGATGGTAACCTGACCTTCACTACTGGCTTGTGAAGACAACAGAGGCTAAGTCAGCCTACCTAGCACCTAAAAGTTTATTATCATGTGACAAAAATGTGGAGCATACATGACCCACTTAGACACTGAATCACTGAATTCAGCATGAACTGGTTCAGCACACAAAGCTAACTTACTGAGTGATCATACATTCCACCCAGCTAGCGTCCCCTTCAATTCCAAGGGCTTTCTTTGGGGTTTCTGGTATTATTTAAAACTACACTCTCTTACATGGCTTTTCTAGTTTTAGCCTTAAGAATCCAAAGACTTTCCTTATTCTCTGTGCTTCCGGCCTCACACACAGATCTAAAACGGTACCCCCGACACTTTCTTTAAAAAGTCATTTTAAACCAGGTGGTGGTTTCACATGCCCTTAACTCCAGCACAGAGGAGGAAAAAGCAGGTGGATCTCTGAGTTTGAGGCCAGCACGGTCCACAGAGTGAGTTCCAGGACAGTCAGGGCCACACAGAGAAAACCTTGTCCCGAAAAACCATAAATAAATAAATAAATAAATAAATAAATAAATAAATAAATGA
>NW_026067941.1:3713509-3823321 GCF_014885135.2 Alexandromys fortis | reverse complement strand
AGGGTTTCTCTGTAGCTTTGGAGCCTGTCCTATAGCTAGCTCTTATAGACCAGGTTGGCCTTGAACTCACAGAGATCGGCCAGCCTCTGCCTCCCAAGTGCTGGGCTTAAAGGCATGCATAGCAACTTTTAAAAAGGCAAAGCACTTAGTAGGTGAAGGCAGGAAGAGCAACAGTTTAAGGCCAGACTGCCTCAAAAAGTCTGCCCCAGAGCAGGAGGGTAGGGTCAGCTGTCAACTGTAGAAAAACAAAACGCTGCAAAAAAAACCTGACACAGCTTTGTAGATCCAGGACTGGAAGGATCTACAAAGGAATGAGGACTGCTACAAGTTCAAGGCCAGTCTCGTCCACGTGGAGAGTCCCAGGTCAGCCAGGGCCACACAGCAAAAACCAACCAACCAAACAAACAAACAAGATAGTAAAATTAACAGTTGCTCATAGCTTACTCATCAACAACATTTAATCATAATAGCAAAACACTGAACATTAATATAAAAACCCTGTGATACGGTTGTGTTAAAGCTTTAGCAATGTGTTCCAGGAAATGCTGGAAGAAGAGCAGGGCTAAAGAACTAAATCTTCACCTGCAGTAGAAAGTCAGAAGGTGATTCTGGGAACATCAAGTAATTGAATGACACAGGTCATTCAGGGTCATCAAAGGACCCATGAAACAGCGGAAAGGGCAGCTCTAGTCTAGGGGACAGCATCTTAAAATGACTATTTCAAGAAATAAGTCAGTTACCTGAAATCTTCCAATGTGTCCCTGGAGCTCCATTAAGGATCCTTCATTTACGTCAACATCGAGTTCACTTAACATACCTGTAAAACATGGCCTATGTGTAAAGTAGCTAGTGCTATAATAAAAACACTATAGAGTGCTTCTGGAATTTATATCCTCTACATGCACAAGCCGACTCCTGCCATCAAAGTTGGGAGAAACAGAATTTTCCAAAGACTGAGCACCTTTCATAGATTAGCAACACTAGCACAAGGCATTCACACAACCTAAAACCTACGGAGGTACTTTCAAAGGTATTTTTTAACAGTTTAAGAAAAACCTTTACTTAAAACTTTCAGGAGGAGAAGAAGGAGGGGAAACTGTGGTCAGTATGTAAAATAAATTAAAAGAATCCAAAAAGAAAAAAACCTTCAAACTTTCTAAAATCAGAAATCAGTACTTCCTATTAAGCAGTGAGAGCTTGGACTTACAAGATGAATGAACTTTAACCCTCCCCCTAACAATGAAGTGGAGGAGGAGCTAACTTCCGCCGTAAACACAAAGGATAATAAGCTGCAGGACAAGCTCTGAGCCTCAGCTCAGGACCTGGCTGCTCCCTCGAAGCAGCACGGAGGAATGAGAATAAATTCACGGAACACTTGCAGACCCTAAGCATACTGAGGAGTTAAGACTTGGGAAAATCAGGAGGCCCTTGCAATACCTGCACTACACTGTGAGATGTGGTAGAGGCAGGAAGGGGGACTGTCCTGGAGTCAAACTCTGACCTCCACTGCTGAGAAGACCCCAGTTCCCCTCAGAGCAGCAAGGTTCCAAATATTCTGAGAGGAACTGCACCCAGTCTTAATCAACTCTCCCACCCAGAGGGCTCAAATCCAGACGCAGCCACAAAGAGGCAAAGTGCTAGAGACAGCAGGCCAGGGGCTGTCTCACAGAAATAGAGGAAGTGTAGTTAAGTGCACAGGCTCCGAATGCACACTGCCTGGGACTCTGTAACAGTCCCATGCTTCAAATCCCTCACCTGTAAATAACAACAGCCCAACCTCTCGAGAGCCTTACATACTCGAGTTGACTGCCATGCTGGGGAAAGCAGCGCCAGCACATACCTAAGGAACATGTTACAGGGTCCCAGGCATTGCACGTACTGAGGGCACAAGCCTCATCACCTGTGCTATCATTCAAGATCACTGGCAGCACCAAGCAACCTTAAACACAAGGGGACCCAGTGTTTACCTTCTCCTTCAGGGAAGAGGCCTGCAGTGAAAATTTAAAATGCCAAGACTGACGTTAGGGTGCTGGCTTTAGAATTTACATAGTATAGAAATTATACTTAAGAACAAAAGTGACAAAACATTCATCATTTCCTAGCTAGCATTTTTCTTAATCATGGCAACCTTTTAATAACTAACTTTTCTATACTCTTTATTTTATTTTTGGTTTTTCAAGACAGGGTTTCTCTGTAACTTTGGTGCCTATCCTGGAACTAGCTCCTGTAGACCAGGCCTGCCTCTGCCTCCCAAGTGCTAAGATTAAAGGTGTGCGCCACCACAGCCCGACTTAATTTTTTTCTATACTCGTGAAATATTTCTAGAATTAAAAGAAATTCCTCTTATTTCTCTTTAAAAGCAGCCCTGGCTTTCCTGGAACTCGCTCTGCAGACTGGCCTCAAACTCACAAAGATCCTCCTGTCTCTGCCTCCCAAGTACTAAGATTAAAGGTGTGCACTACCACCACCCAGCTTTCAATAAGCTTTTAATCCATTAAATGCATGTAAAATTCTTCTACTGCGCTCGTCTATCTCCTCTGCATGCTGTGATCCCAATACATGCAGTGCAGTGTTTGCAAAGCTATCTACCAAATGCAGGTAATGAGACCCTGATGCTTTTTAATTATCTCCTTGAACTTTTTGATTATTTTGAGTATATGGTTGATATAAGTATAAACTTATTACTTAATAAAGGTAGTTGAATGTCTCCGGTACCAAGTTCAAGTCAGTTGCATGGTAACTGCAGAGTAAGAGAAACGTCTCTCCTCAGTCTGTGCCAGTCTGTAGAGAATTAACTTGCGCTCAACATAACCAACTCACCAGGAAGTGCTGCTTTACTTATGATTCCTGTCAGCAGAGCTAATTCCTGCAAGGAGCCGGCGCTAACATCATGACAGCGCAGGATCGCCTGGATGGTATCGGAATGCGAAATGAGAAACTGCAGCACCTGAGCGGCCCAAGATGGAGGAGGAAGAGAAGAAAACTGCATCATATGTATAATTCATCTGCAAGGAACTGTATGCAATGAAGAACGAGAGAAGCAGCTGCTTTCTCAACTTAAACAGCTCATTCCCTCACAAAGCAAAATTAACTGCATATTAACTCAGCAGAGCTAGCTGTAGACCATGACTTAGAAACACTGCATGAAAACACCTATTTTACTTCTTTTGCTTTATTTAAAAGGAATCAAGAGAATTTCATATTAATGGGCATAAAATGGTCACTAAACTCAAAGAAGTCACTCTTTGTAAGCTTGACTTGGGTAGCATGCTTCAACCATAAAAGTTCTTGCTACTATTGATAAAGCAAGAACGAAAGCGACAGAAATTCCGTCCTTCTTTCTGCCTTTGTTATTGTCTGGAATACTCCTGAGGCACTAAATCCAATTCCAGGGAAAAGTGGAGGTGTGGGGGTGTGCGGGTAGAAGTGGGGGAGGATCACTTAATCTAGTAAAGAAGCAGTCAAGGAAACCCCGAGTTTAAAGAATGAGCTCAAAGCCATTCGAGTATCAAAGGATGTCCCTTGGGCTGCTGCAGGGCAAATAAGGCATCTCTGTAGAAACCACAACTACTACCTGGGGAAGCAACTCTGACTGCAATGTAGGAAAATATCAGAAACAAAAGCATCTCATTACCTCATGCTGTTAAAAAAATCACGTGTAAATATGATACTTTATTTTATACTTTTTATTTTTGTTGGAAACAGGGTCTCATAGAGTCCAAGAAGGCCTTGAACTAGCCACCTAGCTGTGGAAGACCTTGAACTCTTGATCCTCCTGCCTTACTTCCTAAGTGTTTGGATGACAGGAATGTATAGCCATACCCAGTTTTAGGGGCTTTGTTTTCATTATTTTGAGACCGAGTTTCACTGCATAGCCAGGCTAATTCATTTTATGGCCTCGGCCTCCCTAGCACTGGACTTACAAATACACACTACTACACAAGGCGTGAGGCTCCCCTTTTGTATTTTCTATAGACCTTGTGGTGGTTTAGATGAAAATGACCCCATAAGCTTGATGTGGGAGTGTCATATCAATCTGTTGATTTCATTGGTTGAGCAATAAACCAACTGCTTGGCCTCATAGCTTAGAACATAGATGGGAGGAGAAAACAGAATAGAATTCTGGGCGGAAGAGGAAGTGAGGTCAGACTCTGCTCTGCTCCCGGAGAGACCCGACAGCGCTGCTGGAGCAGAGACACCATGATGGATGGAGGCTAGAATCTTCCCGGTAAGCGCACCTTGGGGTGCTTACACACATTACTAGAAATGGGCTAGTCCAGGTGCGTGAGTTAGCCTAGAAGAGGCTAGATAGAAATGGGTCAAGCAGTTAAATGAATACAGTTTGTGTGTTGTTATTTCAGGCATGAGCTAGCCAAGCAGCCGGGGTGTTGGGGACGCAGCCCCGCCGCTCCTATTTCAACATAAGCTTATATGTTTGAATACTTGGCCCCAGTTGGTATAACTGTTTAGAAAGAATATGGCCTTGTAGGAAGAGGTGTGTCACTGAGGGAGGGTCTGGAGGCTTGAAAAGATACACACCATTCCCAGTGTGCTCTCTCTCTCTCTGCCTCCTACAAGATGTGAGTTCTCAGCTGCCCCTGTGGCCATGCCTTTGCTCTGCCATCGTGGACTCTAACCCCCTGAAACTGCAAGCTCAATTAAACCCTCTTTTTTAAGTTGCCTTGGCCTCGGTCATGTGTTTGCCAAAGCAATAGAGGTGGTGCACACCTTTAATCCCAGTACTCAGGAGGCAGAGGCAGGTGGATCTGAGAGTTCGAGGCCAGCCTGGTCTACAAGAGCTAGTACCAGGACAGCTAGGGCTGTTCACAGAGAAACTCTTGTCTCAAAAAATAAATAAATAATAAGCAAGAAAAGAAAAAGAAAAATGAAAAGCAACTAAGACAGGCCTACTATATACCCTCTCTAAATCCCTGGCTAAAATACATCTTAAATGTCATCTTATTCCTACCAGGATAACTGCTTACTTTTCTACAGAAACAAATTTCAATCTCTTGTTTTCCATCTCAGGATTCTACTAAGCAGCTACAATGTTCACTCACACAAGATTACAAAAGCTGGTCAGATGCTCTATACTCTGCTTTGCCACTAACAGGATGGACATGACTTCACGTGAGCTTTCCATCTACAGAATCTCTGCATTTCTAAATGGAGGTTCTGCATTAGTGACTTCTGTACAAGTGTTCACCTTACCTGTCCTGCTGCCTGCAAGTGCTGGGCTATACTCGACGTGAGGATGACCTGGCATAGCTGGAGGGCTGGAAGAAGAATTTGCCGGTATCGATCCACGGGCGTTGGGATGAACATTGGGGGGTCTCTCATACCAAACATGCTTGATTCATTTCAAACAACAAGGAGAGAGCAATACTGCATTTAAGATAGGGTCCTAAAAATTCATTATTATTTACATGCTAAATTATAAACACTTATATGTTAAAATCTTTAAACAAAATAAAATGAGTGGAACAGAAGCAGAACACAAAAAGATGCTTTATGTAGACAAGGGATTCTATGTCAGGATCTAAAAGTATTTAACTCAAAACTCTCTTTACAGACAGAGAAATAGTTAACTTTCGTGTTTAAAACTTGTAGTTTAGGGGGGCTGGAGTGATGGCTCAGCGGTTAAGAGCATTGCGTGCTCTTCCAAAGTACACAAGTTCGATTCCCAGCAACCACATGGTGGCTCACAACCATCTGTAATGAGGTCTGGTGTCCTCTTCTGGCCTGCAGGCATATATACAAACAGAATATTGTATCCATAATAAATAAGTAAATATAAAAAAAAAGATTAAAAAAAAAACCCTTGTAGTTTAGTATGAGAATATCCCATCTCCTGAGTAAAACAGTTCTGTGTTTAGCCTAAATAAGCTTAGACACTAATTTGCCAATGGATTTTCTCTGAGTTTAAGCAATAACTAAGCTCACCTTAAGTAACTGTTATTGCTAGGAAGATATGCTGATTGCCTATCAATGCTGCCATCCTGTACACTGTGGGAGGGGGAACCAGAGCTCATGGGAAGAATCAGCTCTAAAAGTGTGTATATGACTTACAAACCTGACAACCCGATCTCAATCCCTAGATCCCACACTGAAAGGAGAGAAGCAACTTCCAAAAGTTGTTCTCAGACCTCCACACACACTGTAGTGCCTGCAAGCCACACACCCCCCAAATAAATAAAATTAAATTTAAAAAACCAAATTTAAAAATTAAATTTAAAAAAACTGAATGATTGAACTGACATCTGCTGAAAAACTTGAAACTTAAGGCTGGGCAGTAGTAGTGCATGCCTTTAATCCCAACACTCAGGAGGTAGAGTTTAGGGGGATCTCTGTGAGTTCAAGGCCAGATTGGTCTATAATGGGAATTTCAGGACAGGTAGAGATGTTACACAGAGAAATCCTGTCTTAAAAAAACCAACCAACCAACCAACCAACCAAACAAACAAACAAACAAAAAACTATCCTGAAACTTTTCTTCTCCCTGATTTTGTTCCTTATACAACCCAGGCTAGCCTCAAGCTCACAATCCTCCTGCCTCAGTCTCCCAAGTGCTAGTCTTACAAGCAGACGTGTACTACCACACCTACCAACAGGGTTTAAGTGTACTATTATTTTAGAAGGCCCCTGACTAGAAACAAGTATCTATGGAACTCATATAAAATAAGGCTGGCAAGGTAACACAGGCTAACAGAATTCTCACCCTCTCTCACACACAGCACACTACTCCTCTGAATGGAAAGAATTGGTCCCACCCACTTTTTACTATCTTGGGAACTTCCACTTACAAGAAAATGACAAAGGCATGCAACACTCCCTAACCCTTAGGAAAATTATCTTTGTGATTTCCATTAGTCCTTTACAATCCTTTGCTAGGAGTGTAAACAAGCTGGTTCGTGTGGACACTTACCCATGTGGGTCCATCTCTGGGCGCATGTCATATACCTGGCACTGTGCTAGCCTCACAACCACCCCAGACCTTAGGAGCTCCAATGCGCCTTGCTGTAACTTAGCCACTCTTGTGAGCAACGCCTGCAAAATTAAGAAAGGACGCATCAGTGCTGAAATCATGGCCAAGGGCCTCACAGGAACACAAGACACTCATACACATTCCTTATTAATCACTAATGAGGGGGAAATCCTGATTTGCCTATAAAAATACATCATATCTTTCTCCTAAGATATTTTATGGGAACTCAGAGGTAAATATTGTACATTTATACTACTGTACATGTATTATTGTTGCAAATCGTACATTATTATTATGAATTATTCAATTCAAATATAGTTTACGTCAACAGGTCAGTTGAGTTTGCTGTGCTCACTTCAGTGTGGCTTTAGTATATTAAATATTTAGCAAATATCTAGGAATAAATGGGTGAAAAGAAAAAGACTCTAAGACTTCCACGATGGTGACAGAGGTAAAATATTTAACATGGGGAAATTGTAACAGATCTGGAGGGAAGGAAATGACAAAGCAGACACTGCATTTAAGTTGCTGCTCCTTCCATGAACCCTGGCTTTCATGCCACTTTCAGGAGCATCCTGAGTCAGCAAGCAGCAGGATATGACCCTCGAACTTCTCAGGATAATTCCAGAACACCTTCACACACAGAAAATGCGTTCCTAGCACAAATTCCCAGATGTCAAGCTCTTAAAATAACAACAGTTTATATAACAGAAATACTCAGGGTGCAGCAGCAGCCCAGTGGAAAGCACAGCAGCCTTCCAATACACACCTCCGGGCCCTAAAGACGCTGCTGACCTAATGCCAATGTCCACAACCCTTACCATTTTGGATTCATAGGTATAAAGGGCTTTTAAGAGAGGAGGCTGTGGAGTCAGCAAGCTCTGCAGAGTACGGTCATCTTCCACCAAGCTATCCACAAGGACCTTCAAATAGCCACTGTTAGAAAGGTACAGGAGCCACTGCTGCTGCTTGTCCACAGAGACAATCCGATCAAGAAGAGCCAGGGCCAGCATCTAAAGGAAGAAGGAATCAGAATCAAAGGCGCAATATGTGAATGGCTACCAAACCACTGACAGCCACTGCCTTTACTTGAGGAACTAAGAATATTTATAATAAAATTTCGATGTTTTTGAGAATTTGGAAACTGTATGTAACTAGAATCTCAATTTCTTGATATAAAGAGAATTTTCAGTTTCAAATTTTAAATCTGAAGCAAAACCTGTATTAAATATAATTTATATTTTAGCCAGAACCAGGCACTACTTGTTTAAAAGAACAGAAAACTAATTTCTTGAAAATGTACGTGTGCATGCCTGTGTGAGATCACAAGCACGATAAAAGCCAGAAAAGGCACTGGATTCCCTGGAACTGAAGTTACATTGTGAGCTGCCCAATGCAGGTGCTGGGAGGTGAACTCAGATCTTCCCCAACAGTAAGCACTCTTCACTGCCGAGCCACCTCTCCAGCTCCCATGTTTTCTTTTAACTGTTACTTCTAATTCTAAAATTTTATGTGTTATTTAGAGGAATCTTAGAAAAGAATTAAAAATACATGTAAACTAATAAACACAGTTAAACCCATTCTGATCTATTTCCTCCCAGTGTTTTATTCTATATAGAAAAGTATTTTAAATTTTGAAGCATAATTGAGGGGTTGCTCTCTAGTTCGTATTTTATCCTATTTCTTAAGTTTTCTTTTCTTCCATGGCCATGAAGTAAACCCCGTAGGTGCTACAGGATTGTGCAGTGGGATGAAATCCTCTCACCGTGTCATCAGGATGCCACGATGCTTTACTGAAGGGAAAATGCAAGCTGCCTTCATAAGGTATCGTATAAAAGAGAACACAATCATGGCCAGCAGCAGACAGACCAAAGACCTATTAGGCAGGATTTTGTTGTTTCTATCCATGTTGTTCTACTTGCAAACCTCAAACTTAGCATATGTAATTAAGAAGAAATTCTGAGTTAAGATTCCACACAATCAAAACAGAGTAACACGACGGAAGCTACAATCACAGCAGATGAGCAAACTCACTATAAAATAATATAGAAAATAATTCTCCACCTGCAATGTACATTTTAAAAGTTGATTCAGTATACACCTTCATAAATGCACACTACTGTTATTTTACCCTTCCGATCTCGTGGCCATCACAAGCGTCTCGGCAGACCACTTCCATGAGGGCAGCACCATAACTTTCAATGATAGCCATATTTTCTCGTTGTAATTTACTAAACACATCTTCAGGGGCTGTCAGCCTTTCCCACATAGTTTTCTTAGCTGCAAGTATTAAAACAGAAAAAAATCCAATGAAAATCAGTTCAGCAACTCTATCTCATATCCCATAACAAAAGAAATCCATTACTACATGCGTACAAGACCAGATCAATGAGTTCAGACGAATGAACTCTAAGAACACATCATGCACGTACACTAATAACACTCATAATGTATGGCTCTTTCAGAAAGTAAAATTAATTATGGATCCTAAGAGAACCGAAAACTTGTATTTACCCTGCTAATCAATTTGCTTTTATAGTTTGTTGTCATCTTTGAGGATTTGGCTAAGAAGAAACAGATACGATATAGAAAAAAATATCACTCAAAAAGGAAAAACAAAGTTTTAATCTTTGGGATTTTTTTTGGTTTGGTTTTTTTTCAAAACAGGGTTTCTCTGTAGCTTTTGAGCCTGTCCTGGAACTAGCTCTTGTGTATCAGGCTGGCCTCAAACTCACAGAAATCTGGCTGCCTCTGCCTCCTGAGAGCTGGGATTAAAGGCGTGCGCCGCCACTGCCTAGCAATCTTTGGGATTTTTAAATTGAAATATTTATTAAAGTTAAAAACATTATTTATAAGGGAAATTTAAACATAATAACCATTGGTAGTATAAACATATATTTCATTAAGAGTCATACAAACCTTATAAAACTTTCATAACCAAAAAAAGCAACAGTTTTTATTTCAAACTAATTCCATGATTTTCCTCCTTAATTTCTGAACTACCATCTTTTTTGTTATTTTTCAAGGCAGGGTTTCTCTGTCCCAGAACTTGCTTTGTAGACCTGGACGACCTCAAACTCATAGAGATTCACCTACTTCTGCTCCTGAGTGATGGGATTAACAGCATATGCCACCATACTCAGGTCTGAACTACCATCTTGAACCAGGCACACAGCACACACTTGAGATCACTGTATAAGACTCTGAGTTTGATTAGCCTGGGCTATACAAAGATCCAATCTGTACAGAAATAAACTGTCATCTTGACGACTGTTCTAAGTGTGCTATAGACCTCCACCTAGTGGTTAACTAGTGTTCGCCACTTTGACTAAAGGAATATGAAAAATACTTTTTTAAGAGAAAAATATGGGAGTTATTGGGAATGAATAGCCCCAACTACATCTTTTTCTTTTTTAAAAGAGTCTGATTATTCAAAAAGATTCTTTAAACAATTTATTTTTCTTGACCTTAAAAATACCTGCATACAGGGACTGTACAGAGGTTAAGAGGTTAAGAGTACTGACTGCTCTTCCAGAGCACCTGGCTTGATCCCCAACTCTTACATGGTAGCTCATAACCATATGTAACTCCACTTTCAAGGGATCTGACATCTTCTTCTGGCCTGGGACACACTGTGCACAGATACACAGATATACATCCAGGCAAAACACCCAAACACAGAAAATTGTTTATACACACACATACACTAAGTAGGCACTACACCTGGTTGTTGTTATCTTCTAAGGTATCACGCAAGAATGACAGCCACCATAACAATGAGGAACTGTATTAAAGGGTTGCAATATTAGAAAGGCTTGGAACCACTGCTTTAATGAAGAAATCCTACCTTGAATTTATGTAAAATAAAATACACATATACTACAGATGAGCATTTGTACTAGGTAAGACCATTTTTATACGGCCATGAAAAAAAATCTATTAAAATAAAACTACATACTGCTTCATATGGGAATTCTACAATAAATCTTCCTCTTGAAAAGTAGAGACATATGAGAATTTTGAGACAGTATTTCTGTGATAGTAAAGTATTAGAATTTCTATGCCTATGAATAAGCAAACTGCTTAAAAGTTATGTTCTTACTATAGAGCCATTTTATAAGACTTCAGTAAGTATGTACTGTGGTGCAAGAAGAGACACTGTCCAAGTCTACAAACAGTGCACTGCAGTTCAAGAATATAAAACTACACATCACCTGAGACTCCTAAAAACTAAACATACACCCCAGCTTTATAGCAATCTAACGGTTATGTCAAGATTACTAACTGTAGATTGTAGTTGTACTGAGTCAAAAGATAGAGAACTGACATAGGTTTCAGAAGTTATCATCTTTAAAAATAGAACAGACTTGATTAGAAATCAATCTAACCTTACCAGCTTCTAATGTGTCTGGCTCATCTGGTCTCTGGGCAATCTGTAGGTAATAAAGTAGAGAGCCGTACAGGTGAGTCCTCACACGCTGGAAACCACCACCTAGGAACACAAAAACATGCAGTCAAGTGAAAACTTCTTTACCAATCAAATTCAGGACAAAATCATAATGTACAGAAGATGTCGATGGAAAAACCTGTCTTCAAAATAAAGTCTAGCAGTTTCTTCAATATGATGTGCAGCGAAGAGTCTCCAATAGAAGCAAAGCCCATTGGCCGGTTCTCTGCTGCAGGAGGGGAGGTCCAAGAACTATCAAGCATGAACGCGTAAGGGGCCTCGCCAGGTCCCGAGACAAGTGGCTGCTTCTGTTCTGTGCGGACAGCCTGGCTAAGGTGAGCGGTCAGGGTGAACACAGCGCCGGCCACCACTGGCATCAACTCCTGTGCTGCTTCATCATCCAGCACCTGAAAGTGCCCAGGGGATCAGAGTGAGACCCAGCATCATCATCCCTGTAACAAGCCTCACACACACACACTAGGCTCTTCAACTACCTTAACAATACAAGAACTAAGCCGAGCGGTGGTGGCGCACACCTCTAATCCCAGCACTCATGAGGTAGAGGCAGGCGGATCTCTGTGAGTTTGAGTCCAGCCTGGTCTACAGAGCTAGTTCCAGGACAGCCAAGTTACACCATAAAATCCTGTCTCAAAATAAACAAACAAATAAATAAAAACAAAAAGAAGAATGTTAGAACTATTCAAAAGAAAAATATTGAACAACTGTATGTAACTAATTCTTATCAGAATTCCATGCAGATGTTTTTGCTCTGAGATACACACCCACGGTCTTCGCCACTGGGATCTGCCCATGCCTCTTTTTACAAAGCTTCCTGAATGGTTATGTAATACTCTAGCTCAGAGCTCCTACTGTACAGAATCCACCTTTCTCAAGGAAAGCTTTCACATCAGTATTATAAACTCTAGTTTGCTTCTAATTTAAAAGCAAGAAAAAAATTATATTTACTTAAAGGCAAATGCATATACCTATACTACACAGTCATACATATAAATTTTTAGTCATATAAAGTAACTTAGAAAGTAAATCACCTTATCATGTACATCTTGTAAAATGTCACGAATAATCAGTTGTCGATCTTCTGCCTGGATGAGCTCCTGAGGACAAGCAGTTAGTATAATCTCTACCAGCTGCCTCCATGATTCCAGCGCGTGTCGTTTTGCATGAAGACACTGCAGCAACTTGTTTCTTCCAACAACATACTGAAGAATAGTGCTGATTTCCTAAAGCCATAAATATAGAAACCGGTTACCACTCAGGGACACAGTACCTGTTTTAAACAATTTCCTATTTTTAATACTGTCATTTATTCAGAAAACTTACTTAAATTACATTTATTAATAAATAATATTGTGTAACCTTTAAAATTTCAATATTAAAAAAATTACAAAAAGACAAAAGATTCCATGAAAGTTTAATTCTATTTCATTTGTTGTGTGTGTTTGCCACAGGAAAAGTGCAGGGTTCAGCAGACAACTTCTGGGAGTACATTCTTTTCTTCTATCATTGCGTTCTGGAGAGCAAACTCAAGTCGTCTAGCTTGACAACAGCTTCAGTCTGATTACTGAGTCATTTCACTGGCCCTCACGAGAGCTTAATGTTTAAGTAGTTTACTAATCACACATGCATTTATTGCTTTTTAAGCAAGCAACTTAAGTAGTATAAATAGCCGAAAGTGTCAAACAGAGCTTACCTCCATCAGCAAAGGCCTCTGTCCTATGGCTGCCATACCCTGAAGAGCATTGACTTCAGCTACGAGAACCCTATGAAGAAGCTAAGTAATTAGTGAAAAAGAGAAAAATATCATCAGACGTCAGTAGGATAATACGCAGCAATTACCATAAACCACCCTAACTGGAAAAGGTCCAGGTATCTCTGGACAGTGTAGCAGCAGTATGGTCCAATGTGCACAACAACATTAGCCATCCCCCTCCTTCCACAAAGGGACTTGGGCAGCAATTTAATGCTGGGTGATCAGTATTGTTCTCACTTTGTTGAGGATGTCACCATTCACTTGGTAGAAAACTAAAAAGCGAAAACTACTTTGTAGTCTTCGCTGGGTGGGAAAATACCTAAAGGAAAGTCGATGAAACCTCTTAAAGAAAGTAGAGGCATTTATTAAGTTTTATTCCTTTCTATTAGACAAAATAGCCCAATAAGCTAATAACAGAAATCAGTTCCATGGAAGAATGAAAATACACACACACACAATCACACTTTCCCGACAGTGGAAGTCTGACGCACAGCTACTGACGTTCTTTGACGGAACCCTCACCTTGACATTGCAGATCGTCTGTCCCCGTAAATTCTTGTGCTCACAGTTGGCAATGACTTGCTCAATCTGAGCACGGTCAAAAAAATCCAGCTGCAGAGGCTCAGGAATCTCCTGACTGAAGTCAATCGAATCAAGAATACTTAGAATCTTTCGACGGACTAGAAACAAGAAGGAAATGAACTGTACTCGAGGCACGGAAGAGAGAATAAAACACCATACAGAGCTCACTTTGAACATGCTATTCTCTGAAACCAAAGACCTTGCTGAAATCTAAACCTGACTTATTTCTGATATGGCCACTTACTAAGATATTTTCCCTCCGCTCTGTAAACCCAAGGTTACTGACAACAAATAATCCTTGACATAGCTTTTTTATGTAGGTGCAGGCTCCAGAGCTATATGTAAATTATCTTACAGTTTTTAGCGATGTAATGTGGCTATAACATACTACAATTCCAAGGGCTTCACCTTTTGTGGCAGTGTCAAAATGAAGGAATCCAGAGACAGACCTAGTTTCGTCTTCTATTCCTCCTTCACCATCTGTTCGAGCACCAACAACAAAAGATCAGAAAAGGAAAAACACACTTTGAAATTACATTTACTTAGAAATGGCAAACATACTGTATTTTGTTTCTGGTTCAAAGAGCCTTTTGTAATGAATAATTAAGATGCAAAGATTATGAGGACTAACTAGCAATGTTCATCTAACTCCTTTCATCCCTATGGGACTCATCCATAACTCTGAAGGGGATAATTAGAATTTCAAAACTGGCAAGACCTCATCATACTAAGAAAATGATTAAAAAGAAGCATGTATAATACACATTGAAATAGCTCCGGTCATGCTGGATCAGTGAGACAAATGTCACCATTTTGTATAAATTATGACTTGCAGATGCATTAAGAGGAAAATAAAATTACATCGAAGGACATTTTTGGGTTTGGGTGGGGTTTTTCCCCCTTTTCTTTTTTTTAATATTTATTTATTTATTATGTATACAATATTCTGTCTACATGTATGCCTGCAGGCCAGAAGAGGGCACCAGACCTCATTACAGATGGTTGTGAGCCACCATGTGGTAGCTGGGAATTGAACTCAGGACCTTTGGAAGAGCAGGCAATGCTCTTAACCACTGAGACATCTCTCCAGCTCCCCGCCTCCTTTTCTTTTTGAAACAGTCTCTCTACCTGTCCTGGAACTTGCTATGTAGAGCACTCTGGATTCAAACTCACAGAGATCTACCTGCCCCTCCCATGTCTCCCAAGTGTTGGAATTAAAGGCATGAGCCACCATACCTGGCCAAAGGACAATTTTTAATTTTGTGTTTTAAGGGTAACTATACTAAAGCCAGGAATAACCAGCTCTGTCTCAAGTGCCATCCTAAATGTAAGCTGTACACTCATCAAGAGCAGTCAAGACACCGCACACGAAGTATTAGCACTCACCTGAGTACGGCTTCACTGGCATGTCATCCAGGAGGAGGTGCAGAAGCCTCTGCGTATGTGACCGCTGGCGATTCAGAGAAGTCACTCTTAGTTCTATTGAGGCAGTCTTCATAAGCCACGACATTTGATTCAGCATAGAGATTTCATACTCTGGAATTTAAACAAATACATTTCATTTCCCATTGCTGTAACAAAAGGTCAGAAAATTCCACAAATCACCAGACACTGCCTCATGAAAGTCAGTAATTTCTGAATCTTACTATCAAGATTAGAACATGAAATTATGAAAGAAAAAAACGACACAAATGAAAAAGAAGTTATTCTGTGTCCACGAGAGATGAGGAGAACAATACAATTTTATTAGTGCCGGATGTGGTATATGCCTTTACTCTCAGCACTCAGGAGACGGGAGGGCTGTGAATTCCAGGCTAGCCTGATCTACATTGCAAGTTTCAGGCCAGCCAGATACATAATGAGGCACTGTCTCAAAAAAAAGGTTATTACCAGACTAGTTGCACAACAATTTTATAAGTCTCTCATAATTTAATATTAATGCCACTTTCTACTTTGTTTTTAAGTGTAATTTTCAAGTATATAACAATTCATAAAAATCTTATTCTCATTCCATAAAATACACTTAAACTCACATACATAACTTTATGATGATAAAATAGCTGGTGGAGCTCTTGCCTTCATATATAATCAGGGCTATAAATTCCATATATAAAAGAAACTTAAAGGGGCTGGAGAGACGTCTCCATAGTTAAGAGCACTTCCTACTCTTGTAGAGGACCCTGATTTAATCCCCAGCACCCACATGGCAGCTCACAACTCCCTATAACTCAAGTTCCAGAGAACCTGACACTCTTCTCTTCCGGGCTCCATGGTTTCCCGCAGGCACATGGTATATACAAACACAAAGGGAAACACACATATAAAATTTAAAAATAAATCTTTCAAAAGAAGTTTTCAGATTCAGTATTATTATGCTTTGAAATAGTCTTGCAATATAACCAAGGCAAGTCTCAAACACAGTCCACCTGCCTCAGCCTCCTAATGCTGCAATTGTAGGCATGTGTGACCATTCCTGGCTCAGTATTTTTTTTTTAAGATGTTATTTATTTATTAAGCATACAATGTACTGCTGGCAAAGAAGGCACCAGGTCTCATTACAGATGGTTGTGAGCCACCATGTGGTTGCTGGGAATTGAACTCGGGACCTCTGGAAGAGCAGCCAGTGCTCTTACCCTCTGAGCCATCTCTTCAGCCCCCCTGGCTCAGTATTTTTATGCTTGATGGATCCTGTGCTTTGAAGTACTAAATGATGGTAACGCAAACATAATGACCAAGCAATAATATTAACAGATGTCAGTCTATCCTGGTTGTTCTATGTGTCAACCCGACGTAGGAGCAACAACTGAGAAAGTGCCTCGTTCAGATCACAGACATATTAGGCACATCTGTGAGGCATTGTCTTAGAGATTGAAGTGGGAGGGCCTGGCCCATTGCAGGATGCCACCCTGGGTTTCTGGACTGGATGGTATAAGAAAGTAGGCTGAGCAAGCCAGTTAGCAGTGCTCAAGGTACATCTACCTTGAGTTTCTGACTGACTCCTCTCAGTGATACAGAGTGTGACCTGACTAGAAAGATAAAATAAACCCTTTCCTTCCCAGGTTGCTTTTGGTTATGGTGTTTATCACAGCAATAGAAGCCATAACTAAGATATAGGCCAAGCTAAGTCAATCTTTACAACACATATATCATAAGCCAGACAGTGACTATTCTTTTGTATATACTCATGTATAAAATTTTAAAGTTTCTATAATGTTTTTGTATAAGCAAAACCTCAATTAAAAATGAGAAAATTATAAAATTATAACACTGTCAATTGGATAATTCCCAAGGATCTTACAGTTTTCTGAGAAAATGAGAAAGCTGACAATTACTAGCACTAGAAATGTGTAACAGAATGTATGGACTCGGTTTCAAACTATGACGATATAAGGTAAGCTTCAGGCCTATACGACAGTGCAGGTCTGTGGGTTCAGTCGCTCAGGAGGTTGAGGCGTGGAGAATAGCCTAAACGCACAAATTCAAGACACCCTTGGGTTGGCTGTAACATGGCTCAGGAGATAAGGGTACCTGCACCAGGCCCAACTACCTGAGACTGATCCCTAGGAACTGTGTGGTGAAAGGAGAGAACCACCCCCTAAAAACTGTCCTTTAATCTCTACAGGCATGCTGTTGTGCAAAATATAATAAAAAATAATAATAAATTCTACTATATGTGTAAGAGATTAACACAAAAACATGGAGAAAAAAGTTTGCCAATAGTTCAGCAGAAGAAAATAAAAGCCAGGCAGTCGTGGTGCATGTCTTTAATCCCAGCACTCCATGGGTAGAGAGGCAGGTGGATCTCTGTGAATTCAAAGCCAGCCTGGTCTATAAAGTGAGTTGAAGAATAGCCTGGATTGTTAAACAGAGAAAGCCTATCTTGAAAAACCACACACAAAAAAGAAAAAATCCAGAGAGAGAGAGAGAGAGAGAGAGAGAGAAGAAGAAGAAGAAGGAGGAGGAGGAGGAGGAGGAGAAGAGAGAAAGCCAGGTGGTAGTGGCGCACACCTTTAATCTCAGCACTCAGGAGGCAGAGGCAGGGGGATCTCTGAGTTTGAGACCAACCTGATCTAGGACGAGTTCTAAGACAGCAAGTTCCAAGACAGCCACAGGGCAACACAGAGAAACCCTGTCTTGACAGACAGACAGACAGACAGACAGACAGACAGACAGACAGACAGACAGACAGACAAGACACACGCCTGCGTGCACACCAACCAACCAAAGAGGCTGGGGAGATAAGACTTCCTGCCTTCATGAACACCAAGCATACAAATATGACGCACAGATACATACATGCAGGGGAAAACACAAACTTGTTTTAAATATGTTTTCTAATTTTTAAAAGGAAAAACAATCTTGATAAAGTTTAAATTAGGCTAGAAACAGTTCGTAGTCATGTCAATAAACTAGATTTATAATTTCCTTTAAAATTACTTTTCAGTTTTATTTCAAGACAATTTGACTAGTTTCAAATATATATAAGACACAAATGTAAATTTTTCTAAGAAATATTCATTCACAAGCAGGCAAGATGTCTTAGCAGGTAAAAGCCCTGCCACACAAACCTGATGAGCTGAGTTCAAACCACAGCTCTGACTCACGTAAGATGGAAGGAGACAGGAAAAGTTGTTCTCTCATCTCCACATGTGCACACCCACGCACAAATAACACACACACAGAGGAAGAGAGAGAATATCCAATTTCAGTGATCTTGTCCTCCAACACAGCCTTTAACTTTTGTTAGTAAAGAACCAAATTCCCTCATTCAGATTATACTCGTGTATTTTACACTAGAAGTGAAAATAGGAATTTCTCAAGCAGAAATTACAAAAACACCCAGAGTACCAGTAGCAAGGAAACAAATGAGGTCCACAACCCACTGCTCTAAACTGTGTGTTAATAAAGCCAGGCAACAACAGGGTAGGCATCGGTTACACAATATGACCAATCCTAAGCTGAAAACACAAAACCCGACATGTTCTAAACCCCAAGATTTCTAAGTGCCCACATACCACAAGCAGAAAAGTCTACATCTGACCTCACATGACAGGTTGCAGACAAAATGAAGGCACGCTAAAAATCTGTGGTAAAATGAACTTCAGCTACTCCTATAAGGTTTGCATACACACATGAGCTTCGTGTTTAGAATTGGGTACAGTCCCCAGGGTCGTGTGGTGTACACCTTTAATCCCAGCTGAGGAAGAGTACATCAAAGGCCAAGCTCAGGTCCAGATGAAGAGCCTATCAACCAACTCATCCGTCAAATATTCCAATTCTGAAACATTTCTTACCTTTCAGGTAAGAGTTCTCATCTTATAGTAATAAAGCAATATAATGTCCTACCTTTGTTAGAGAAAGGAAGATGTTGCAACTGAGAAAACAAGAAATCCTGGCTGGTTCTCAAGTACCTCATAGTAGGACCAGATGTATCAGAGCACGCACATAACTGATAGATCACCTAATAAAATAAAAGCTCTCAGTCAGCACTGACTTGAAGATAGAAAAATATGAATGTAAAGAATTAAGATGCATCAATAATCCAAGCAAATGGAAAATCACATGTATAAAAAATGTAAGCTTATACTTTAAAAAACTTACTCATGTATTTTATGTTTATGAGTGCTCTCTATCCATATGAACACATGCATGTTAGGAGAGGGTATAGGATTCCATTATAGATGGCTGTGAGCCACCATGTGGTTGATGGGAAATAAACTCAGGACCTCTGGAGGAGCAGTCAGTGCTCTTAACTGCTGAGCCATCTATCTCTCCAGTCCCGTAGGCTTAGATTTCTAAACCCAGTTCAAAGTACTGACATTTGCAGACATGGCCTATAATTCCAGAACTAAGGAAGCTGAAGCAGGGTGATCATTAGTTCAAGCCCAGCCTAGGTTACATAGCAAGACCCTGCATTTAAAATAAGAATAAAAAAGTTTTATATGACAGGACTAAATCTTGAAATCATTCTAAGCATATTTATTAATACAAACACAAAATTAATTAAGCTTTAATATTTTAATTAATAGTAGTACTACCTAGTAGCCACTTCTGAAAAATCATAATTATTTCATCTCAACTTCAAAAAAACTCAGTAAAACTTCGTAGAATTCAAACAATCACTATTTAAAAAAATTACAAAGTAGTTCAACAATGAATCAATATGTGGCTGAAAAATGCAACATGACTTGAGAAGCAGAGTCTTTCCATAGGTTGATGAGTTTGAATTAATACTAGCAATACACTTCTGTGACTGTAAGAAGAGTATTTATTCTCCTAGCCAAATCTGAGGTCGCTGGTAATAACAGTCTATGACTATCTTGGCACAAGCATAGACTATGACTAAACAGAAACTATTTAAAAAGTTGAGCCCAAATCTTTCATGTATTTTATTCAAATAAATAAAACTTCATAATAAAATAAAATAATTACAAAGATTTGCGAACTTCACTATATTACAAATAGAAGCTCTGAATACAACTTTAACAAAATAGTAAATTTGAGGGGGAAGCATTTATATCAATCTAAGAAAAACTGAGGTCTGATAAATATACAAAGATCTCCATTATGTTATGCACATGATTATCAGAAATACCTAAATAGACAAAATGGCATAAACATGAAAATCACTCAAAATAAACCAAGAGTCCACCTGTTCTTATTAACAGACAATAATTAAGTCAGTTGTGGTGGTCAAGTAACCAGTCCCAGCTCTTTGGAAAGCTGGAGAAGACAACTTGAACGTACCAGTCTGAATCTCGGCTGGCAGACAAAGAAAGAGTCAAATATGTCTCTTAAAAATACACATCCCTGACGCAGATGATAAGCTTTTCAACTACTTCTGCATATATATCAGATTCCATAACACTGAGCTTCAATTACCTCAGATCTCTCATTAAAGAAGATCTAATTCAGATTCAAAGAAGCATGAATGTTTAGGAAAACCAGAGTACAAAAGTGAATACTGAAAATCACAAAGATAAACATGAAAATAACAGATATGTCTCCATTACACTGGGAGAATAATCCTACTTTTTAAGCCATGAAATGTGAATCATAGTGCTCTTGATCTTAAGTTGAGGAATTAGTCATGAATTATAAAGTCTAGTTCTCAGAACACTTGTAAATTGAGTAAAACAAGACACAAATATAAGGGAAAGTTCTCAAGCAAATCTGAACTCTAATCAGATTCTGCCATCTCCACAGCTGAGGACGTCCTTCTTTATAGGCTTCTTCAAAGGTGCCGCTTGTACTGACACACTATGCCTCAGCAATCCATTTCACTGATGGAAAATTCAACACCAGAGAAGCTACATAGCATGCCCAAGCTGGCTCAACCTGCCAGGGGACACAGATGGCGACCAGGGATCTTTTGACCCAAGCACACTCTAGAACGCCCCCAAAACATACTTTAAATACAGCACCACTGGTAAAATCCATGAAAACACCCCGTAGTTCTCATTTCTCCCACTGTTAGGAACTGCACGTCTGCAGGATTTTGTTTATGCCTCATGGATTTTATCCATAAAGACTGGAGAAATTGTTAAATGAACTCATTTCTATCCTAAATGCCCCTCTTCCATCTATGAACTCAGTTGCCCACGTTTCTGTTCAGTTCCTCACAGTGCTTCCACTACGCACCTGGTAGCACAGCTCGGCCAGCTGAGGATACTCCTGCACAGCCACAGGGCCAGTTCTCCCTTCTGTCCCTTTCTCCAGGATGTTGAAGATGGCGTGCAGGCAGGTCCGAGGGCAGCCTAACACTCCTACATGGAACCAAAAGGAAATGCAAGTTTTCTCAGGGTTTCTGCATCACAAAATCCGAGACTCCCTTTATCACAATCTAATTTTAGAAATACATGCTCAACTGTGATATGCTACAGGAAATACTGATACAGGAAATTGACAAATCTCAATTCTCTAAATCTTAGATCTTAATGTCTGACCTACAATACTTTTCAAGTGTCATTTTCTAAGTGAATTGCCGTGTGAACACAGAATTTAATAAATGAAAACTTACATCAACAAACACTTAAGAAATAGATGCCCATGTGTGGTACAGCTATACCTGGGTCTTGCAGATTTGTAGTACTGATGGGTTTCTTCAATTCAAAGCCCAACAGGTAGAGAGCAAGATTGGGTGGATTGCGTTCTAGAGATGTAATGAGAAGATTCAAGATGTGGATTCTCGTTTCATGGCGGATTGCAGCTAACTTCTTTTCATATTCTGAACCTGAATACAGAAACCACAGAACAAAATCACATATCAATGGAAGGAAAGCACACCAAACTTTAAAGAAGCGTGTACTCAAAACCCCAAATCTACTTAATTCTTGACTGACCACTACAAATGCTTTGATTTAAACAATCTTAAAACTATTTATTCTAGCAAATTCTCAATTTCTCTTATATGAGCACCAGATGTTTCAAAGTTTTTCTCTTTACACTGCATATGTATATAAAATAAAAGCACATCTGTTAATCAGAGCCATACCCTCTTCAACACGAACAAATTCTTCTGTGTCTTCACTATCCAAGCACTCTACGAATCCAGCCATCAGCTTCTGGCTCACACTCTGAAGTCACAAACAGAAAAATGATAAATTAATAAAACTCTACACATTAGACAACCAATGGTAAACATGGCCCATCTATTCACCTGTGAAAACAAAGCCAAATCTGTCCCAGTATTTAGGTTTGTTTTGTTTTGCATTTTATGTGTATGGGTATTTTGCCTGCATGTATGTCTGTGCACCAAGTGCATGCCTGGTGTCCAAGGAAGCCAGAAGAAGCCAGATCCCCTGGAACTGGAGTTACAAACAACTATGAGCTACCACACGGGTCCTGAGACTTAAACCCAGGTCTTCTGGAAGAACAGTCAGTACTTTTAACCACTAATCTCAATCCCTCTCCCCTCCCCCACTCCCGTCCCTAGATTTTAGTTGCTTTTAACTAAAAGAAAACTTAGCTATTTATATTGCTACACATAGTCAAAGCAGACATGGTGGCATGCACCTGTAACCCAAACACTCAGGAAGCTGAAGTAGGATGATCCTAAATTTGAAGTCAGCTTGCTCTGAAAAGAGAAAGCAGACCAAGTGTGGTGAGACACCTCAATCCCAACCCCTGGGAGGCAGAGGTAGACAGATCTAAGTTCAAGACTCACCTGGTCTACACAGTGAGTTCCACGCCAACCAAGGTTACATAATGAGACCCTTCCTCAAAAAATAAAAAGAAAAGGGAAGGAGGGAAACAGAAAAGAAATCTGGCAGGAAAGAGTATGCTCTGATCAGGAATGATAATTTGAACTTAAAGCTCAGCATAGTGGCTCACACCTGTGACCCAGCACTTAAGAGGGATAGGACATGCCTGGTGCCAAGTCTGAACCACATAGCCAGACCCATTCTCAAAAAGAGAAATCACATCTGCATCTCAGAGTAGCTCTCAGCCTTGGTACTGCCATCATTCCAAGGGGACTCACAAAGATGTGAGGTCACTTTCATTTGCTACAACTGAGTGTACTACTGACACAGTGGCAGGGAACCCAGTAATGTGAAAGGTCTTATAAGAGCTACAGCCAAATGACGATCTGGGGGCTCGTAGATGGCTGAGTGAGTGCAGGTGCTTGCTGCTGAGCATAATGAATTAAATTCAAACCCCAGAACCCACATGGGAAGAGGAAAACTGACGCCTCCAAGTTGTCCTCTGACCTCCAAACCCACTTCTGCAGGCCTTGTGCATGGAGATCCATTCCCTCTCTCTCCCTCTCACACACAAAACAAATAAAAACTTAAAAACAACAAACAAAATAAAGATCTATTTCATCTGAAGTGATAAAATGGCTCCTGTTTTAAAGCACTGTTGAGGAGATCCAGTAAAGGTCTGTATTTTAGTTAAGTACAGCCTCCTACAGACATAGATGTTTACAGATGAAACACAGCTGCAGTACTCCAGCAAGGACAGCACAGCAGCCAGAGCTCAGAGCCCACCTCTTCAGTGGAGCCTGGACCAGCCAAGGCAACATAACACCATTTCAAATGAGAAAAGGAGAAACTCAACTATTAGGAACAGAAGAAAAAGGAGCATTTGAGCCGATATAGAACACAGGCCCAGAGTCAACCTCTCCACAGGTGGAGGCAGGAGGATCACTGAAACAACACATTAACGGTCTCAGGAAGAAAAAAAAAAGATCCTTAAAAACACTCTATAATAGCAAACATAGCACAACTGTGGATCACCAGAAACCACAAAGGTAATTGGGTCAGCACACAGACGTGGCTACAAGATCAATGTCTTCAAATGCTAAGAGTGACGGCCATTTTGTAGATGACACAGTCACATACTAGAGTGCAAACACTCACAGAGCACACTGCAAAGGGTTAACTTCAAAGACAAACCACAAGCCGGGCGGTGGTGGCGCATGCCTTTAATCCCAGCACTCGGGAGGCAGAGGCAGGAGGATCTTTGTGAGTTCAAGGCCAGCCTGGTCTACAAGAGCTAGTTCCAGGACAGGCTCCAAAAACTACAGAGAAACCCTGTCTCGAAAATCAAAAAAAAAACAAAGACAAACCACAGTCGAGTGTACAGCTACTTCCTCACCTATCTCTGATGAATGCACTTACTCTTTGAAGATCATTCCACAAACAACAATACAACTCATCCAACACTGTAGCCACTAGAACACATCAACAAGAGAATCAGTTACCTGGTCATGTGTGAAATCGCCAACCAATTTGATCTGAATGTTGGAATTGCAAGAGATACAGCAGAGGATCTTGGCACTTTCAAATGCCAATTCAGGATTACTGTTCCCATGATATAGATACCTTCAGAAGAAAACATTGAAAAACAATGTGATCAAGCTTGGCTTTTCACTGTTGTCAGAAAAGAAAATTTGGGGGTTTGAAGATGGCTATGGCTAAGCACATTTGTGGAGGACCTGGTCTGGCTCTCAACACCAACATCTGCTTACAATTACCTCAAACTCCAGCTCTAGAGGATTCAACCTCACCTCTGACCTCTGCAGGTGCACATACACACAAGCAGGCACACACAAATACATATAAAAATTAAAAATAAATAACTCTTAAAAGAGAAAGAAAACTTAAAGTCTACAGTTCACCTACAATATAACACTTTCGGACAAATGAGAGAAAAGTGTCCCCCTTATAGCTACAAAAGAACCTCTTCTTACAAGTTGAGTAAGCCAAGCCATGCCTTCCAAAATACCTGTGTGAAAGTCTTAGTCTACAAATGACTATTTGAAAAAGGGCCTTTGTATATGTAGGAAATCAAGCACCCATGAGGTGATTAAGGAGGAGTGTGCTCGCTATGTTTATGTCAACCTGACACAAACTAGAATCATTTTGGAAGAGGAAACCTCGATCGAGAAGATGTTTCCACCACACTGGGCTTTGGGCAGCCAGTGATTTTTCTTGATTGACAGTTTATGTGTGAGGGCCCAGCTCACTACGGGCGGTGCCACCCCAGGGCTCATACACCTGGGTACTATAAGAAGCTAAACAAGCCACGAGGAGCAGGCCAGTAAGCACCATTCTTCCACGGCCTCTGATTAAGTTTCTGATTCCAGATTTCTGCCTTGAATTCCTTCCTGACTTCAATCAGAGATGGGAGTGTGAGCCGAGAGCTGTAAGATAAAAACTTTTCTCCTCAAGCTGTTTTTGACCACATTGTTTTATCAGAGCAATGGAAAACAACTCAGACAGGGTACAAGAAGACTGCCTTCACAAAAGGGTATGTGGACAGAAGCACTCCCAAAGATCACATATGAAGAAGCTCAGGTGCAACACCAAACCAGCAGAGCGTCAGCAAATGTGCGGGTGTAAATCCATGTATGTATATAGGACTGGGGGTGGCTCTCTATCCCTACCCCTCAAATACTGAATTTCCCTACAGAAAACAAACTCTGTTCATTTTGAACCTAAACTTTTAGAACACAAGAATGAGCTAGGAAGAGGGAAAAAAAGGAAAGGCATGATAAGGCTCAGAGTGATTGAAATAAAGGAGTGAAATTAGATAAGGTTAAAGTAGGCCAAACCCAATAATCTGTGGTATATTAAATATGCAACAAAAAAGAGACTAAAAACTGGAGAGACTCTGTCATTCTCTTGCTCTCCTGACAAATGTGCCTTACCTGGCAATGTTAACCACATTGTCAGCCTTCTTAGTTCTGGGATTAATTCCCTGCAAGAGCTGTTCCAAAGGAGAGACGATGAGAGCCAGCTGACTCTCTCTCAGAAGGTCCATGAAAAGGTTCTCCTTTTGCAGAGTGAGATTGAGAAGTGCTAAGCAATGCTGAACTGCTTTTTCCAGGTGTTTCTTCCCTGTAATCCCAAAGGAAGTTAGAATCTAAATCAATCTTGGAAATGAGAAAACAAACTTAAAAGGCAGGTTTTAGCTTCAAAAAGTTCTTGTTTTTTTACAAACGTTTAACAGCACCCACCCAGTTATTTCTGTGCCCAGGCTACTCATATATTAGCTTCTCTTTTCTCTTTTCCATGATCCTCTAGAGCAGCGGTTCTCAACTTTCCTAATGCTGCAGCCTTTTAATACTGCTGCAGCCTCATGCTGTAGTGACCCCCAACCATAAAATTATTTTCATTGTTACTTCAAAACTGTAATTTTGCTGTTATGAATCATATTATAAATATCTGATATGCAGGATATCTAATATTTGATCCAAAGGGAGTCATGACCCACAGGTTGAGAACCACTGCTTTAGACAATGGCTCTCTGAATGGATAATGTGTGCCCAGTGACCATTTGACAACACCTATAAACACTCATACTGTTCTCACTAGGAAGGTGTAACTGGAACCCAGTAGACAGAAGCATATAGCACACAGTACAGCACCACAGCAGAGCGATCAAAACTGTCAATAGTGCTGAGTGAGGAAGAGACCGGCTTCAAGCAAGACACAACACAGGATTCAGATTCAGAGTTAAGCATGTTAAAGATGTGAAAGCAAAAGAAACATCTGAATTATCTGCAGAAGACCCTGCAATGAGATAGTAACAATGAACCAGTCTCAGTAATTCAGTCTGTTTTCACTCATAATGATTCACTGGAAATACCACTGTTGTTGAAGAGACTCTTACACTACAAAAGCCAAACTTCACCAGTTCTGAAGTCACACAGACTTTCGGGCACATACCAGGGAAAGGCGCGTAGGTATCTAGCTGCTTAACTCCTTCTTCCAGTAAACTGAGAGCAAGTTCCAACATCGGTGACTCATTCAGAAGATGATACATCAGACTGAAGCCAGGTGGCTTATAGGCTATGATTTCTTCTCCTAAATAGGACACAGTGCAACAGATGATGAGCCAGCATCGGCTTAAAACTATTTAATATCATGTGTGAGTGTGTGCGTGCGCGTGCATGTGTCTCTATGCACACGTGCGTCCAAGTGCATGTTCAGAACATAACTTGCTGGAATCAGTTCTCTTCTACTGTAAATTCCAGGGATTTAACGGAGACCACACAAGTGCTGTTACCTATGAAGAAACAGTGAGTGTCCATCTCACTGGCCCCTCAGTCACAACTTCTGTTAGACTCTCTGTTTCTGTGAAATGTATTATCACTGTAACTTAAACAGGATGAACTCAGGTGAAGGCAAGCCTAAAGCTGTGACAGTGACACAAGCCGTTGAGGGCATCAGTCCCACAGAGAAATGGCACCTGTGCATGGGGACCAGGGCCCACCATCAAAACAAGTGAACTCATGGAAGGAACTATGACCTGAGTACTGAGTAAAATCCTATTTTCTTTTTCACAGAACATGATTAAAACAGTAAAGCAAAGATTAAATTCTAATTTTAACCATAAATTTTAACTAACATTTATATAGTCAGTAAATCAAACTCTGACACTTACCTTGTAGCTCCACAAACTGATCTACAAAATCTTCAAGCTGAGGCTCATAATCTCTCAGTAGCTTATAAAATACTTCCAAGACAACCTCAGCAACTTCCCACTAGAGAGAAAAAAAAAAATTCAGCAACAATGAACGGTCCAAGGTGGGAATTGTCTAGTTTCTATTCCCTCCACTCTACTCTCCAGAAAAGAGACAAAGTCACTAGTCTACTTTATGAATTTATGCAAACATTCTTAATTCACATTGTCATCTGTCAAAGGATAACAGGTTGGCTTGTTTACAGATAGAACATGTTTTAGATGTTATTTAAGAAGTGTCTCTTCAGTCAAAGTTTGAGCTCTTTTACAAGTTTAAGGTACTGAGCATCTGAACATGTTCACTTTATAATTATACAATATCAGATTTCTATAAAGTTCAAATAGTTTGCATTTTCTCTGGGAAGCTTCATATGAAGCTCAGCACAGTGACCTAAACTCTCAGCCACATGGCTCAGACCAGGGTTCTCTGCCCAACAACCAGCCAAAATGCCCCAAATGCCCCCATAACCATCTGACTGTTAAAGATGGACTTAAAATAGTTTATATGGAAGGACACGTAAGTACAGCTATATACTCAGTGAAATTTAAACTTTTGCAATGGATTTTAACCATTGCAGAGAGTATGTTATTACCTATTTCCTTTTGTGATGGTGGAGACTGAGCCCGACTGCACATGCAAGCCACTGCTCTCCCTTACAGCACAGCTGCAACCCTTACACAGAGGTCTGGTTACGCTGCTTTTTTAAATGATTGTTTTGAAGTCATTAAACTATTCAATTTTATCAGGGCTGAGTTTTAGAACTCTGGCCTTTTGGATTTTCAAAAAAAGACATTATCACCTCACAGATTTGAAGACTGTTAAATCTACTACCTCTAAATGCTATAGTATTAATCTCAATCTAAAGTACTGTAGTCTTGAGAATTCACTGTCTTAAGATGTAGTTACCTAAATTAAACTAAAGAAAGTTTCAAGTAAATAACATTATAAAAATTGACAAAAATTTTTCAGGGAAAAAAAACAGGAAGCAGCAAGGAAAGCACCAATGTCTGCAGGGGAACTCAGATGGGAAAAAAATTATCTGGAGAGCACGTGGGTGACTAGAGCTGCAAACACTGTGGTCACAATGACCTTGTCTAGACGTCTAAAACACACTTGTTTAAACATGAATCAGAAGATCTGTGAAGACTGTGATGAGCGCACATGCACTGCTCATCTCCAATGACATTTAATACAGCAAGGTTGCTATTAATATTTCAGAAGATCAGGACATTTATGTTAAAAGGGGATTCTAGAGACTAAATAAAATGTATCCCCTTGTATTTATCATCACTAAAAATAAATTATAAAGCAAAGAGAACTTCAGTTTCTGTGACTAAATATTAGATCATCACATGCCCCCTGGTGATGAATATACAAATAATCAGACTATGCAGGTATAGATTTAAGGAATGTATACTATGCAGCCATCTAAAGGCCATTTTTTAAGTGAACCTTTCTAATTACTTGAAATCTCCATGATACTATACGACAAACAATAGAAAGTAATAAGGTATTTTTTTCTAGTGATATTTAAATGGGTGTACAAGAAAAAAAAGACAAGAAATAATTATTTTTCTCTTAGTAACAGGGCTGGGGGTGATAAAATTTCTTAAGTTCTGAATTGTCCAATATTAGAATGAATGGAGTTCTTTCTATAATTATTAATATAACAAAACATTCCACAGGCTAAGCAAACAACAAATGAAGCAGAGACATCCCTATAAACTATACCCAAGGGCATTCTGTGAGACAAACAGTATTATACACTAAAGGTAAACTACATAAGAACCTGGGAGGGTCTCTTACATAGCTTAGTGGTTACGAGCTTAGATCTGAGAACAGAGTCCTATATTCAAACCCTGGTCCTGGACCTTGGGCAAGTTCTGTAACTTTGCTAAGCCTCCCTCTGTAAAATTGGAACATTAATAGTACTTGCCTCAAGGTAATACTAGAATTACATAAACCAATATATACGATAAGCTCGGTGGGGTCTAACAGTAGAGCCAAGATGAGCAGAAACATCATTGCCCTCAGCAGTCAGCCACGGTAGCTAAGTGACCAGTTCACACCAAGCTTCCCTCTGGGTGAGAACTAGCAAGTCAGCTTGAATTGATACAAATCCTAATCTAAAACATCCCATTTGTTTCCAACAAGGGTGAAAATAGATTTTAATTCAATTTTAGTTAAAAAATTTGCTCAATGAGACATGATGAGATTTTTATCTCAAAAAAGTACTCAGTTAAGGACTGTGAACTCCTGTCAGAAAACTCATTGATCATTAAAGTGTGTTGATTTTAATTCCCAAACTTATTTGTAAGACACATGAATAATCCAAGGTATTACAGAATTAGGACTATAAATGTCACTAACTTCCAAGAGCCGAACTGAATTTGTATTCCCTTACACCTTGGTTGAAGGAAGTGACAATGAGTTCAAAGGAGAGAAAGGGTTTGCTCTAAACATAACCTTTTCAGCTGCTCTCCGGTAAGCTCGCGTACGGAATCTGAGAAACACAGAATCTCTGAGGAACTGCAAATAAGGGTCAAAGCCAGGGGGGCGCAGGCCAGCACCCAGATTGGAAGGGAATGAGCTCTCCACCAGGGTACTGATCAACTGGCAAAAGGCCCGAGTCAAGGGGTATTCTTCACAACGTGACTCTATTTCATTGAGTTCAACCTTTAAAGAAAAGAATAAAAAAATTAGCAATACAAATATGAAATACAAAGCATTTTGCTAACACTAACTCATTAATAATGATATATCATCACACAAAAAATTAACAAAGTACTTCCTACTTAGCAGAAAAGACAAAGTGTATCAATCACATATTATCTCAGCCTTGAAATAAAGTTTACACGCTTCTTTTCAAAATAAGGAGACAGCACACCAACTGGTTATACATATGAGTGACATTATACAGACTGAGCACATTAGATTTAGGAATATACATGTATATACATAAACCTTCTGACCTCCACACACATACCAAGGGACATGTGTACCTAGGCATATACATTACCATACAGTAAATAAATAATGATAAAAAGAGTTCTGTCTCTATTTCAGCACTCTAAAAGTAAATATATTCAATTTAAAAATTACAGAAATTTAATAGTCTACAAATAACCTCTCCCAATCTTATTTTGGCACTAATGTAAGAATTAATGAATACAGTGTTGAAACTAAAAAAGAAAACCTTACCTCAATACCAATAGCTTGCCTCTGGCTTGGAACCCTGACGGTCTGCAGTATCTGAAAGGAAAAAGAAACACATGTCAGGACCATCCTTGTTCATCAATAAGCAGTAATGGCACTGCACAGCTACACATCTCCCCCACCATTCCCATAGGCATCACTCTATCTACAGGCGTGATCACCGAGGAGTCCCTGACCAACTAACTCTTGCAGACAGAATTATAACAAACGGAAAACTGTAAAGATCTAAGAGCACACAATTCACTTTTCTCAGCAAATTCCTCTCAGATATTCTGGAATTTGCTCTTGAAAAGAACTCAGAGAACCATACCCATGTTTAAGACACTCTGCTCACAACCAGTCATACATAACCAAGAAATAGGTTATGTATGAGAAGAGGCAAGTTTGTGATCAGTTCTTCCTGACCATACTACAGGCCTTCAGTGTTCTAGAGTAGAAAAACCACACTTATTCATGATACTTCACTTGTCTGACAGTTAAGGGGCTACTACTATGTAGATTACAAACAACAACGAACAAAAAGTAGCTGACTTGTAGAAAAGAAATCACTCACTGAGATGTCAAATATCATGCAACCCTAATCCTACCCGTCTGTGATGGTGTAATGGGTGGAAGTCAGAGGAGCTCCTGCTATCATACTGCCGCTGCTGCCCAATATGAGCCTTTATGTCCACCAGGGAAAAATCATCCAGCTGCTGTGAAAATTTCTATAAAACTTATCAAACAGCTGGATGGCCCTTTAATGGCTAAAGCCAAAACACAGAAAGCTACTTAAATACCCCACTTTGGGCAGGAAAGGCACAGAGGAAAAGGAAGAGTATAGAAACCATGAATATCTATTTCCTGCATTAATGGGTAGAGATATGTCAGAAGGCTGGTCTAAAGACAACCATGGCCAGCTGCATAATAATGGGCCATGTAAAGATGGAAAATACAGCCAAACAGTGGTGGTGCATGCCTTTAGTCCCAGCACTAGAGAGGCAGAAGCAGGCAGGTCTCTGTGAGTTCGAGGCCAGCCTGGTCTACAAGAGCTGGTTCCAGGACAGGCTCCAAAAGCTACAGAGAAACCCTGTATCGAAGATAAGATGGAAAATACAGAAAGAGTCTGGACTATACATACTATTATTGTGTTTTCTTTAAATTTTTTGACTGTACATGAGCTAACGACAGTAAAACACTTTATTATGAAGGCTGTTAAGTTAAACCAACATTAATATGATTAAGTTTTCTTGAATTAGAAATTTGAGTCTAAGGATATATTGCTTTGGAAAAGAGGTTCTGCTTTTGTTTCCACAGAATATGAGAATCTATGGATTGCTTCCATATTAATATGATTTGATCACACAATACCCCTTGAAACAAGGCCCATTTAATACAGCATCCACGACAGCTCCAGGACTGCTAACTGAGATGAGTCAACACACAGGATACCCCAGTCAAGATTTAACCATATTTCTACATTTTCTCAAGATCCCCATAAGATTAACAATGCCCCTTATCAGCAGGAAGCAATATAGAAAACTACAACCAAATATCCCAAAATATTGTTTATAAATGTTTGTTTTCATTTAAAGGGTTTGGGTTGTAAATGATTAGTAATCATAGTCAATCTCTTTCGAAAGAAAAAAAAGGGATACAATATAGAAATGATGAGAAAAAGGTAGATCATTGAATCTATGTTAATTCAAAAAAAATTTTAATCTCAAAATACTTTATACTGGTATGGATTTTGGTTTATTGATACAAACTTAAGGCCAATTTTGTTATACTGTATGTATATTTTCTACTCTTGTTTAAGGTATTATGTTTATGTAGCTTATTTAAAAACATAATGTATAGTTAAGAGACACAATTTAATAGTCATCTATAATAGTCAAACTTATAGCAATGCTAGATTTTTAAGGTACTACAGAGATTATTTCAGATAGAAAATCTTCAAACACTTCAAAAACCTACAGAATATGGCATTTAAAATGTTTTAAGAACTTAGACTTTTCTCAAGAGTGAGCCACGTCTGTTTCTGGCACACGAATTACTTCAAGACGAAGATGAGCATCGAAGAAGCTCTTTATGGAGTTTGCTTTCAATGTGGCAAGGCTAGCCATTTGGGTAAGAAACTGCTCTTGCCTGGACTTCTTGACTGTATGCTGTATGAACTGGACATGCAGGACCCACAGGAAAATGATCACTAAACTTTGCCAAAACAAGGCAGGATGGTCCTTCAGAGTTCCTGCTTCACAGAAGAAACTGCCAGACATTCTGCAGGACACAGAAGAAAATGACTGACAATCTGCAAATATAGACAGGACAGTCTTTCAAATTTCCTGCTTCACTGAAAAGTCAGCCAGACACTATGGAAAATGGATGTCCCAACATTATGAGAGAACTCTGGGTGACTGTCCAGGCAGTCAGATATCACTGTCATTTCTAGAGTTTTGGAAGTTGCTTACAATGCACTTCCCAGATACTTGGCAATATTATATCCTCCTGGGGTCGTTGATGGAGTTGAAGACTAAATAGTTATAATTAATATAGTTTATATATAATTATATAGTTTTCCTTCATTATGATAAACAATAAATTAAATATAAAACTTTAGACTCACAAAGATAGGATAGATAAAAGAATTTTTCCCCCTATGACAGGGTTTCTCTGTGTAGCACTGGTTGTCCTGGAACTAGCTCTAGTAAACCAGGATGGCCTTGAACTCAGAGATCTGCCTGCCTCTGCCTTCCAAGTGCTGGCCATGCGCCACCATCACCTGGCTTAGAATATTTTCTTTAATCTTGCCAAATACAAATAGACTAAATACCATAACTTTATATATATTACATTCTTACTTGATAATTGTTTTATATAATTTTACGTTAAAGTTAATTAAACAGAAAAGGGTAAATGATGTATGCTGTGAATACATTTTATTACCAATGGTTAATAAAGAAGCTTATTTGGCCAACAGGCAGGCAGAACAGAGCCAGATGGGAAATCCAAGCAAAAATAAAGGGAAAAGGAAACACCATTCTCAGGGGAAGCAAGATGCGAGGTAACAAACCATAAGCCTCTTGGTAAATAATAGATAGGAGTTATTTTAGGTTGTAATAAGCCTGATGCCAAGCAGTGGTGACATACACCTTTATTCCCAGCACTCAGGAAACAAAGGCAGGCATTTCTGTAAATTCAAGGACAGTCTGGTCTACAGCCCAGTCTAAAGAATGAGTTCTAGAACAGGCTCCAACGCTACAAAGAAACCCTGTCTCAGAAAAAGTAATAATAATAATAATAAGTCTGAGCTAATAGGCCAAACAGCTTGTAATTAATATTAAGCCTCTAAGTAGTTATCTGGGAACTGGTAGGCAGTGAGATACAGTTACAGCAGTATCTCACTGACCTTGGGAAGTAAGACTTTTAAAGTTACTGAAAGAACCTACTTTCAGAAACTTAGTAAGGTTGTGAACCGTAAGAAAATAACCCAGACTATATGTTTTTAATGCTATGCTGGGCTCCCAAGCCCTAACTTCCTACATGGGAATGCCCTGGAACACTGCTCCAACCAGATGCTCTTGCTTCTACAGTATACTCATTCTCCAAATCATACAAATAAGAGAGTTCATGGCACTACCTGAGTGTATTCCAACGACTGCCAAAGTGAAGCAGCAATTTCAGGAGACTTTCCAAAGGCTGCAAGTGTCTTCAGTAGCTCAGCTTTGAGAACTGGGGGAATACTGCACTGCAGGAGCCCCAGAATCACCACGACAGGCGTCCACTGCGGATGCTCACAAAGCGCCAAGCGAGCATTTTCACTCTGAGATTTGAACACAAAACAAGAAAGCTATTTAACTTGTTTATCTAGGGTTTTCTGTTTGGTTTTATGAGATGTTTCTCACTATGCTGCCTATCCACCTCCACTAACTCAAGCCATCCTCCTGACTTGGCCTCTTGAACAGATGTCAATAGAGGAACCTACTACCAACTCTGGTACATTTAATACATACTAAAACAAAGAGAGTCCATCATTTAGCTTGAAGCCTATTGGTAGATTAAATTGGATTCCTCATGGAAGGAATGGAAGATAAATTTCAAAAAGTTTCGTTGGCAGACCGAGGAGCAGAAAATACTACTATAAACAGATAAATAGTCTGTCTACTAGGGTGACATAAATCTTAGGCACTTTTAAGCTCTTTCTACATACAGTATTATGACACTAAAATATATCTGATTCTGATGCATGAGTCAATAAATACTTTTCCTGAGAAAAAGAATGAAAAATATTTTATAAATGATAACTATGCTTTATTTCAATAAGACATTATAATATATTTGACATTTAATGCACAATAACACCAAATATGATTAGAAAATCAAAACCTAAGAAATACATTTCTATATTCCAGACAAAATGTCAACCTGAGCAGTTTGTTTTGCTCTGGTAATCAACACGTATTTCTAAGTTGTGAAAATGATTAGATAACTGTTACTTTCTTTTAATGAAAACTATTCTTGTTGAACAAATATATCAATACACGTGTCTATCTCAGAACCTCTACTAGAATTACTTTCTAGAACCCTGGTTCTCAACTGTCCTAATGCTGTGACCGATCCTTTAATACAGCTCCTCACATTGTGGTGACCCCCAACTATAAAATTATTTTCATTGTTACTTCCTAACTGTAATTTTGCTATTAAGTGGAAATATACTTGTGTTTTCCAATAGTCTTAGGAGACCCCTGTGAAACGGTCGTTCAACTCCCCCAAAGGGATTGCAACCCGGTTTCAGAACCACTGTTCTAGAAGGATGCACACACAACTGACTACTTTCCTCTCTTGGCTACTTTCTTATGTGTTCAGGCTATAATTTTCAAATTAAGACTGTGCTAGTACACAGAACTAGCAAAAATTATGTCCTCTGAAGTCTAGAAAACAAGAGCATAAGGATGAATGCTACGTATGTGCTAAATACATCAAAACATTAACCACTAAAAGAAAATGCTTGGCCACTTAAGATGTCACCAGGCTACAGCATAAAACAAATCATTCTAAGGATGGACTACCTACCCAAGTAATGATAGTAGATGTTAGCTGCAGAAAAGCAATCAGTCCATCCTGCTCCTTCTGGGTGATACCACGTGAAGGAAGGTGACGGTACTGGACACTATCTGCACTTGGCAGGTCCTTTCGGAGATGTTCATGATAAAGCAGTAAGGAGTGAAAGAAATGCTCCCAGGATACAGGACTGCCGCCTGCTCCCTGAATGTTTTCAACTGAAAAGAAAAGCAACAGAATTTTCCTTTAAAAATCGCCTACTTGGGGCTCAAAGGTAGAAGTCTGCCTGCCGCATGAGAGGCAACAGGGCGAACGAAAGGCCCAAGAATAACTTAATTTATGATGACATTGGTCTGCCTCTGTCCTAAATCGTCAGTGTTGCTCTGCCCAGGTAAGTAGTATGCTGAAAGGGGTCCGAATTCTTTTTGGTTCTTTCTTGACTAGACCTAAGGATGGGGTAAAGCCCAAGAAAGTGACTTTGCATGCCATTTACCTGCTTCCTACCCAGAAGTTCTCGATGCTGGAAATGTAAGAAAACTGCTACTTTTTCGGACCAAATAATTCACAAGGGACGAGCTTGAGTGCTCATAAAAAGACAGCTGTAGCACAGATCTATAAATTATACTATTCCACTACATACCAAGCACTGTGGGACAGAGAACCACAAATAAGACAAGCAAGCCCTGACAGAGTAGCCAATATGCTGGCTTGGGAGACAGGCATGTCTTTTTTAATCGTGGCTCCCTCAACTTGTCACCAGGGCTATTTTAAAGCTTAACTTCTCCAAACTTATCTTCTCCACAAACACAGCAGATATTTAGTTTCTTTTCCCTTTTAGCAGTATATCTGGCTTAATTTAGGTCTAAAATTAAATTAAGTCTGAAATATATCTGGCTTAATTTAAGTCATTCTAAAAATCAGTAATAAGAAAATAAGTATTGATGAGGGCAAATTACAAAAATCAAATTTAGCTATATATGATGACTTATACCTGTAACTCTAGTAGTCTGAAGGCTGAGGAAGGAGGATGGTGACAGGTCTGGGGCCATCCTGGGCTTTCAACCGAGTTCTAAGACAGCTTAGGCTATGGAGTGAGACCCCCATCTTAAAACAAAGTAAAGCCAAACAAAAACCTCCACTGCAAGGAAATATACTTGGTCTTATATATCAGATGTGTTCTCAGAGAACAACATATATGGCTTCAGACTTGTTACACTTAACTGTATTTAACAAGATAAATGGCAAAATCCCCCAATCTGAGACCATAATCAAAGTATTACCATGCATAAAAATGACCAGTGTAACTCTTTCCCTCAGTATTATAAATGCAATTTATACCTATGGTAGAATCTACACATCAGTACAAGAACATAAGAGTGTAAAAACAAATCCGGCATGCAGACTGCCCTTACCGTGACTGCTACCATTGACTTTGAGCAGGCTAAAACAGTAGTGGGCACACTGAGGTCCATTGGCCAAGCCCTGGAGCATTTTTAAATAAGGAATATAAATAGTTGGCGGCAACAGGTCACCCATTTGTCTCACAAACTTTGACAAGACAACCTGAAATTAAGAAAAAAAAGCTTATAGAAAATGTACCTTAACTTTAAGGTAACATGGACAGCTAATAAAAACCACATAAAAACTAAAACAAATTCAGGGCTATGATTTAATTCATTGCCACAAAAAAACAAAAGTAACTGCTATTTTATTTATGAAAAACTTAAATATAATATATTTCTTAAATAAAAGAAGAAAAGTGATGACTTCTAAATAACTTATTACCTGTTCAAATCTCTTCAACGGCCAATCAGAGAGTGAAAATAAAAAGCTCTAAAACTCACCTGGCGCTGAGGGGGTCGCTGATGAGCCACTCCCAGGTAGGAGCCCATGATCGTTGGAGTCTGCAGGGGCTCTGAGGGACACCAGTATTCCAGAGCAAGCTCCAAATGGAAAGGGTTCTTTTTGTATAGTTCACCAATCTGCAAAGAATAAGCAAAAACTATAGAGAAACGTTTACAACAAAAAAAATTACAGAAATAAAAAAGCACCTTAGTATTAAATTCTTCTGCAAAAATTTTCCAAGGTCCAAGAAAAATAATGGAACAGAAAAGAGATTTTAAAAGAAAAAATTCTCTCTCCAGCAGAATGACTTACCAGGAGCATTAAGTGTTCCAGGTCCCTCCTCAGTGAGATAGGGGGCTCGTTTCCCATCTGGATGCTCATGTGAATCATTCGAGCATCTTCATCCGCCCGATTCTTCAGCTGCTTCACCTTTGTATGTATTAGACAAGGCTTAATGCAAATATCTTATGCATTGGTTAATAACAAAATCAAGAAACAAGGTAACTAAGAGTAACAATATATAAGAAACATCACTTAAACACCTGTATATTTTAGCAATATAAAAAATGCAATAGGAATTTCACTAAAATACTTAAGATTATAATATCTTAAGTATCACAGGGAACCAAAGAGATGGTTCAATAGATAAAGACGCCTGTGCCAAGTCTGCCCACCACAAGATGGTGGAAAGAACCAACTCCTACAGGCTGTCCTGATTTCCACTCCTCCCTAACCTGTCTATAACATGCTCATGTCCACATACACACACACAATAAATAAATAACAAAATGTAAAAAAAAAGTTACTACAGAATTTTCCACTTCACAGAAATTGAGATTAATGTCTCTCAAGAGAGACATCACTATCATTTGGCGTGGATCATCTCCAGTGAAGTATTATCCTAAATACTGAATGAAACTTCACATCCCTAGAACTACTAAGAACATGTTACCATGATGTAACAAGCAAAACTTATAACCCAGCATGCTGTGAACACTACACTCTGGCTGAAAATTTAAACTAATGCTAATGAAACAAGAAATTACTTTGTTCTGGGGGACTAAATAAATAAATAAATAAATAAATAAATAATTTATAGCTGCAAGTTCCACTATTCCTTTCTCAAGATTCAATAGAAAATAGGCAAAGCATGGAAAGACTTGAATAACAATTCCAGCTAATTACTGATAAACAATCCATAGAGTAGGTCTCTTCCATTTTTTCACAGACCATATTACTAAGAAAGGCCACAAAAGCAAACCTCAACATTAAAGCAATCCAGTGAAGTATATTCTCTGACTCTGAGGATCTGACTAGAAACTAGTAAAAGAGAAATGACTGGAAGTCTCTTAAGTATTTAAAAATTAAATCTCAATCTCTCTTCCTCTCTCTCTTCCCCTCCCCTCCTCTCCCTTCTCTCTCTGTCTCTGTCTCTNCCCCCCCCCCCCCCAGTGACCAAAAGTCAACTCAGGGAAATTAAACGGGGCCAGGCAGTAGTGGCGCACACCTTTAATCCCAGCACTTAGGAAAAAGGCAGAGGTAGGTGGATCTCTGTGAGTTAGAGGTCAGCCTGGTCTACAAGAGCTAGTTCCAGGACAGGCTCCAAAGCTACAAAGAACCCCTGTCTCAAAAAAGCAAAAAACAAAAACAAACAACAAACAGGAAAAAAAAAATCTTAAATCATCTTATATATATTAAAGTAAATTACAGTATTCAAGAACTGGGTGATTAGCCGGGCAGTGGTGGAGCACGCCTTTAATCCCAGCATTTGGGAGGAAGAGGCAGGCGGATGTCTGTGAGTTCGAGACCAGCCTGATCTACAAGAGCTAGTTTCAGGACAGGCTCCAAAACCACAGAGAAAACCTGTCTCGGAAAAAAAAAAAAAAAAAACTGGGTGATTAAATTGTTTCCCTTGCCCAAGACATTTCTGACTCTTATACCACAATTCCCTCAACTTTCACCTTCTCAGACAATCATCTCTCCACAATCAAATACTCAAGTAGATATTAATTAGAAGAAATTTTAACCTTAACCTTTCTAAGTGTTCCTTTCCCCAGATAGGAAATAAAAGCATGAGCAGGCTTCTTCCCACTTCAACTCTGTTTGCTCACCTTCATCTTTAGAGTTGCTGGAGTCTCGACTTACCTGTTCATCCTGACCATTCTAGCTCTTCACTGAGCTAACCTTAGCCTACAGAAACCTACTGTCATTTACTGCCTGATCTGCGAGGAGGTGCAATGCAGTCTACACATTTCTTCATATACAATTTGTCTATGAGGATGAGAGTGCCTCCTCTCTCTGCTTTGTTTGCTTTGGCTGCTTAGTGTTTCTTTTCTTTGTCCTTTTCTCTTTTGAGAAGAGGGGTTTAGAGCGCTCCATGTACACGATCTAGCCCTATCTGTTTGCTTCACACCTAGCACAGTACCCAGACCACAGGAGAAACACAATGAACAGGTGCTGAGATGACAGGTCCGTGCCACCCCATCTGGCTACATTCATTTCCTCATATGTACATCCTTACGTG
Organism: Alexandromys fortis; assembly: GCF_014885135.2. NCBI lineage: Eukaryota > Metazoa > Chordata > Mammalia > Rodentia > Cricetidae > Alexandromys > Alexandromys fortis. Next base: position 3,782,939 of record NW_026067941.1, on the reverse strand, counting down.
TACACTGAGGTTCATCTGCATACCACAAATTAAAAGTCTAAACAATTATCTATAAAAGGAGATTTTCCACTATGCCTCTTCCAAATCAGGTATAAAAATACTGTAGTCCCTTGAAATTCATGAAGAATTTCAACACCACCTGAGGATACCAAGAATCTACAGATACTCAAGTCCCTTATACAAAATAACAAAGTAGTTGAATACATCATACATACATTTTCCCATATACTCTTTAAGCCATCTCAAGATGGCTTAAAATACCTAACATAAATAATACAAACAGTTGCTATTCTATATTGTTTAGGAAATAATGGGGGGGAAAAGTCTATATAGTTTCAGCACAGACATTTTTTTAAAAATATTTATTTATTTATTTATTATGTATACAATTTTTTTTTATGTCTGTGTGTATGTCTGCAGGCCAGAAGAGGGCACCAGACCCCATTACAGATGGTTGTGAGCCACCATGTGGTTGCTGGGAATTGAACTCAGGACCTTTGGAAGAGCAGGCAATGCTCTTAACCTCTGAGCCATCTTTCCAGCCCCCAGCACAGACATTTTTGTTTTGTTCTCTGTGTAACAGCCCTGGTTGCCTTGGAACTCTTTGTAGACCACCTAGAACTCATGGAAATCCACCTGTCTCTGCCTCTAGAGTGCTGGGGACCAAAGGTATGAGCCACCATGCCCAGCTTAGACACAATCCTTCTGAGCCTGAAAATTTCAAGTCAAAGCTGGCTGATTCTGAAGACACAGAACACATGGAAAACCAAGACTATTAGCAAGGCACCTCAGCACTAGGGTACCTGCTGCCCAGGGTACTAGAAATTAACAGTAATCACCTGCCCACAGAGGGATTTTCAACCTACTACTTCTGTGTTCTCAGTGTCCAACGCTCCTTCTGAAAGGGTTATATCGTTTCACTTTACCGTCCAAACTGCACTTGTAATACATCACTGCCGGATCTTAGTCTGCACTGACTTTATTAGTTGAAGTTAGTCAAAATAGTTTTAAACTGTTTTTCTTTATATATATATCTTTGTGGTTTTTTCTCTTTTTTTAAAGATTATTTATTTATTGTGTATACAGTATTCTGCCTGCCTGCAGATCAGAAGAGGGCATCAGATCTCATTATAGATGGTTGTAATCCACCATGTGGTTGCTGGGAATTGAACTCAGGACCTTTAGAAGAGCAGGCAGTGCTCTTAACCACTGATCCATCTCTCCAGCCCTAAACTGTCTTAAAAAGCTCATTTTATACTGTTATACTTACTTTCATTGGCATAAATGCAAGGAAGTCTGTAATGAGATTATGGGTTCTGCGAATGTAAAATTCTTCCTGATAGAAGTTTTCGGATAGCACCACAGACTCGGTGAGGAATAAGAAGACGCTATCGGCAATGGCAAGTTCAGCAATTGCTTCATCAGCTTCCGTGAACTCAGCCAGGGCTAGAAAGATTTAGAATATAAAAAGCAAACTGAGAAAAAGTCTTTAACTCAAGTTCTATCCCATGGCATTTTTCCAGCCTCCTAACCGGTACTATGCACAAAATGAGAATACACAGAGTTGTCATGAACTCACAAACTCCAAATATACTGAAAGAGTACTCTGAAACACATGAAGCTGGGTGCGGTGGTTCACAATTTTAGTCCCAGCACTCAATAGGCAGAGGTTGGTGGATCTCTATGAGCTTCAGGCTAGCCTGGTCTACACAGCAAGCTGCAGGCCAGTCAAAACTACATAGTGAGAGAACTTGCCCCAAAATAAACAAACAAATAAATGAATGAATAAAGGGGAGCGAACATGTTCTTCTTATGAGTGACCTCTGACCTGTTAGTTAGGAGATGAATAATGTTAACACTGTTGTAGTCAGAGAGCTCTTATGCAAGCATTAGCATCCTAAAACAATACAAGAGCTTTTAATTCTACTGAAATCTTCAGGGTCATACAGGAACAAAGGAAAAGTCATGAGTGAGGAACAAAACCTAGACATGACTGATTTCTTTACTCATCTGGCAATCTACAAATAAAAGCTTAAATCGTAATTCAAAGACGTATGGTAGTCTACTTGGGATGTTTTTAAACATCTGGATATTTCCAAGCTGCCCATAAACAGACAGACAAGAATGAGCCTTACCACGCATGGTCGTCATGTCATTTCTAGACTGACACTTCATTTCAACTATACTGGTCAATTTTCCACACATACTAAATTACAGAAATCCCAATTTAACACTTTACCTTTAAGTGTTTAATATGCAACTCAAAAGATACTAAAAAAAATAAAATAAAATATTATATATAAAAAATACCATTATCATATCTTTCAAGGTATGATTTCAGTTTCAAATATACAATGGTCAAACACAGCTGTGTCATCCAGACTGTGAAATGTCTTGATTTGGTTTGGAGTTTTATTGTTTTGTTTGGGCTCTGTAATTTTTTGCAGACTGTTTGAACTGGGAACTAGATACAGTCTACAAACTGCAGTTAACTAATACACTACCCCTATGTCCCTTTTATTTTTGTTTCAGCCTTTACATGCTGCAGTTTTCCATAATGTGACATGCATGGTGTTGCTTCCAGTGGTACATGTCATCTTGCCCACTCTGAAAATGCTACAACTTGGTAGAGTTTCATTTAGAGATGTTGACAAGATGTCAAATTATCATGTGGGCTGAAGAGATGGCTATGAGGTTAAGGGCACCGGCTGATCTTCCAAAAGACTGGGGTTCAACTGGCAGCACCACATGACAGCTCACAACTGCCTGTAACTCCAGTTCCAGGGGACCCGACACCCTCACACAGACAAAAACACAGACAAAACACTAATATTCTGTAGACAGAAGTTTCTATAAGGTTAATATATATTAAACATTTGTCATATTAGTAATAATATAGAGTACTAACTCTAGAAAAAGGTTTCATCTACCTTCCTGTACATGATTTTGGGTTTGAGCCTCTATCAGTTTTGTGCAGTGAACCATGAGCATGCCTAATGAAGTCTCCAAAAGGAGGCTGGGACCCCACAATGACAATTCCTCTAGGACTATGATATCACCACTAAGCTGAAAAACACCACCTAAAGATCAGCTTTGGACTATAAACTGCTCAGAACAATTTCAAGGTGGCTATCTGACATGATCTAGCCTCACAGACTACTCTAACCAGGACTTGAGACAAGCCCTGCACTTTCCCATTACACAGAGACTGGACAACAAACGATACAGATACCTCTCCCAGGACTTGACAATTAACCCTAAAATTTTCTCTTCCAGATCCCCTAAAGATACCATTGCCCCCAGATAGCAGGAAGTAAACTTGAAAATACAATGTCTACATTCCTGAGGGATAGGGTGTGTAGGTTCTGGTCATTCAATGGGTTATAGATATTTGTCATTTATAGGGAGGTTGGTTACAAATTGTTATTGGTAATGGTTAGAAAAAAAGCCAAACAAAGGAAAATTAGATTCAAGATTCTTGTTTTGAAAAAAGGGAGGATATAGACATAAGATAAAAAGGTATACTATTGAATCTACTTTTAAAAAGCAACTAATTTTAAATGTTTTACACTGCATTAGATTTTTGTATATTGTATACAAATTTTGTATATTGATACAAATTTGAGATTAATTTTGTTAGAATATACTGTACATACATTTCTACTCTTGTTCAAGGTATTGTACCTATACAACTCATTTAACAAGGTAATGCCAATTTCTAGTCCTTGAAAATTATTACCAACTGTTTAGGATAATAAGAAAATGCAGGCTAATAGCTAATCTCCTATTATAATCAAACTTGTAGTCACACAGGGTATGTTTTCAAGGTCAAACAAAGATATATTTTAGATAGGTCACCTTCAAACACTTCAGAGATCTACAGAATGTAGCATTTAAGATGTATTAATAACATAGGTTCTTTTCTCGTTTTTATGACAATGAGATATGTCTGCTTCTGGCAGTACCAATCTACTTCAGAGATGATGACAGGCATCAAAGGAACTCCACATGGAGCTTGCTTTCTTTGTAGCAAAAAATAAGCCACTGAGAAAGACAGTGCCCTTTGTTCAACCACTGTCCTAATTGGACAAGCAGGACACAAAAGAGAGTGACTACCAAACCTTGCCCAGACAAGTCCTTCAAAAACCCTGCTTCACAGAAAAGTCCGTCAGATATTCTAGGCTTGTAGGTTAAAGATGGATGCCCCAACATTGCAGAAGAACTTTGGGTGGCTGTCCAGGGAGCCAGCTGTTTCGGTCATTTGTTACATTTTTTGGGAAGTTGCTTGCTTGGACTTCCTGCTTACTCAGTTTATATTATTTCCTTCTTTGGTCTCTGAGGGAGTTGAAGACTAAATAATAATAGTTAAAAATTTCCTTGTCTACCTGATGCAGAAAACAAGTTGTGATAGAAAGTAAATTCGGTACAAGACTTTGGACTCACTAAGAAGGGGTAGATATGGAGTATTTTCTCTGAATTTGTCAAATGTAAATGGACTAGACTAGACATTGCTGATACTATTTATTGCCTGTATATATCGTATACAGTCATTGTACTTATTGTGTATAGTTTTTCTTATGCTTCCTTTTATTTTAGACAAAAAAGGGGAAATGTAGTGATATTTCATTTGTATTCTAATAAATAAAGCTTGACTGAAGTTCAGAGAGTAAAACAGCCACACTGGTTAGCCATACAGACCAGGCAGTGGGGACACACACCTATTAATACCAGTAGCCACACTAGTTAGCCATAGAAGTGATGCAATGGTGGCTCACACCTTTAATCCCAGCACTTGGGAGGCAGAGGTAGGTTGATCTCTGTGAGTTCAAGGCCAGGCTGGTCTTCACAGTGAGCCAGAGATACACGAGAAACCATGCCTGGAAAAAACAACAAAAAGATTGGGAAAACCTGCTATGTAGCTTATTCTGTCCCACGGTCCTAGAGACCAAATACATAGTCTGCTGCTAAGTATTTTCAGTGTCCTCTGTAAGATTAGGAATACATAAGGAAAAGAGTCTCATTAAGAGGAAAATGAACTAGCTGGTTTTCTTTCTTGTAAGTTCCTCTATGTAGCCCTGGCTAGCTTTAGACATGCAATCTGTCTGCCTCTGCCCAAAGAGTTGTGCATATAAGTGTAAGGGTAAGACTAGTTAGGTTTTGGGGGTTCTCTTGTTTCTGTTTGAAGATTTATATTTTATTTTTAACTCTGTGTATGGAGGACTAAGCACCGAGTGCAGGGACCCAGAGGCACTGAATTCCTTAAAGTAAGCTACCCCAAATGGCTGCTGGAAACTCAAGTCTTCTACAAAAACAGCACAACTCTTAATTACTGAGCCATCTCTTTAGTCCTCGTTTGTCTTTTGATTTTATATTTTGAAATAAATTCTATATACCCACCCATAGCATTTGAACTAGAAAACAAAGTATATCATTCTTGAAAAGAAGTTAGCACTAAAAGTACAAGGGTTTAGCACTGCGTTTTCTCAGACGTGTCAATACACTTTGCTCTTATTTATTCCCCACTTAACTATACATTCCCCTGCATCTCTATTGTTGGTTCCCTTCCTGCCCTTACTCCAACTGTTTTCATGTCAAGTGAATTCCACTACCTATGCCATTGCCTGCACTATTCCTTCTACTTTCAATACACACGCGCAGGCACACACATACCCCTAAATGTTTTCATATGAGAGTTTGTAATATTTTGCTTATCATAATAGTCAGTTCTATCCATTTTCCTACAAATGTCATGATTTTGCTTTTCTTTATTGCTGAAAAACAACCCCATGGTTTTTCATGGTCTATACAGCACATTTTATAAAACAATATTCTTAAATCCTTATAACTAATAGTGATACTAATGTTTAAAAGAATCATTAACAGGGAGCTGGAAAAATGGCTCAGTGGCTGCTGTTCCAGAGCACCCAAGTTCAATTCTCAGCACTTACATGGTGGCTCACTTCAGTTTCAGGGGATCTGACACATCAGTACACAGACATGCATGCAGGCAAAATATCAATGTACATTTTAAAAAAAAAAGTAACAACTCAGTTTAAAATGCTTAGGATGGGAATAAAGTTGAGTAGAGAGAACATGCTAAACAAGCCCCAAGCTTCGATCGAATTCAGCTCTGAGCACCAAATAGAGAACCGTAACAGTACTGACTGTTACAACTGATAAGAATATGAACATGAAGCCAGGCAGTGGTGGCGCACGCCTTTAATCCCACCACTCAGGAAGCAGAGGCAGGAGGATCTCTGTGAGTTCGAGACCAGCCTGGTCTACAAGAGCTAGTTCCAGGACAGGCTCCAAAACCATAGAGAAACCCTGTCTCGAAAAAACAAAACAACAACAAAAACAAAAGTAAAAAGCGGGTTGGGAATGTAGCACAGTGGTGGAATACTTACCCTGCGAGGTAGAAGGCCTTAAACTTAGCCCCCCGAGACTGCAGATGAAGTCACCATGCCAATACTTGAGAGTAGAGACAGGATGGTCAGGAGTTTGAGGTCATTCTTGGCTACAAGTTGAGTTCAAGTATAGCCAGCCACTGTTACACAAGAGCTCGTCTCAGGAAGGAGGAAAAAAACAAAAAGCCAACTGCTAGCCTGGAAAGGCGGTGCATTCCTTTAACCCCAGCAGCACTCGGGAGGCAGATGGATCTCTGAGTTCAAAGTTAGGGCTNAGAGAAACCCTGTCTCGAAAAAACCAAAAAAAAAAAAAAAAAAAGAATATGAATATGAAACCTAAGAGGTTTAAATAGCGAAAGACCTGGTACTAGAAACCGGGACCATAATTCCTAGGCTATCCTTACACATTACTCTAGGGCACAATCTATTGCGCCTCTTAGGATTGGGAATAAAAAGCTGGAGCAATGCCTCAGTGGCTAAGAGCACTTGCTGCTCTTTCAGAGAGGCCTGGAGTTCAATTCCCAGCACCAAGTCAGACAGAACCCAACTGCTTGTAAGTCCAGCTCCAGGGGACCCAACACCCTCTTTTGACCTCTGCACACACATGCACATATATACACAGACATACACACATATGCATAAATAAATAAAGATTAGGTTCGAAAAATTATGGTATAAAAATATGACCATCATGGTTATCAAAATGGATCAGCAGGTAAAGGCACCTGCTGCCAAACCTGATGACCTAAGATGATCCTTAAGACTCACAAAGTGGAAAGAAGTAACTCCTACAAGTGAATTCACACACTCCTTGTGTGAACACTCATACACATATAAATGAATGTACACAAAAAAAATAAATAATTCTTTATAAAAACTTCTGATACTACACCTACTTAAAGTTGGTTAATTTTGTGTCATAAACATAGTAAATTAAAGAATTAGAAATGAAAAAGATGTAATATGTAGGTAAGAAAAGAAATTTGTAGACAAATATAAAAATCAGTTATCTACTCACTGTAATTTTTTTTAAGTACAAAGAAAAGACTCCTAATAGCAGAGACCGATAGGATAATGATACCTACTGAAACACAGGCTGGGAAAGTGGGTGAGTCAGGGAAAGCGCCCTAGCATTGGTGAGTCAGGCTCTGGGTTCACTCAACTGCCAGTATCAGAACAAAACACTGACGTGGGTGTAAAATGTCAACTTGATTGGAGTTGGAATCAGAGAGACAACTCTGGGCATGTCTTTTGAAGACATTTCCAGAGTGGCTTTCTTGTTGTTTTGATTTGGTTTGGATTTGGTTATTGAGGCGTCATCACTACTATATCCCTGACTGGCCTGGAACTGCTTTGTAAACCAGGTTGACCTTGAACAAGAGATCCGCCTGCCTCTGCCTCCAAAACACTAGGACTAACTCCAGAGTTTAGCTGAGGAAAGACCCACCTTAAATGTGGAAGTACCATACCACAGGCTAGGAGAAAAGACAGCAAACTGGCACGTGCCACAGTGCCCCCCTCGTCTGGACTGCAGACAGGACATCAGTTCGTCCTCCTGCTGCTGTGCCCTATCTGCCACAACTGCATCCTCACGAGCTACAGGAACCAGATACCCTTCTGCCCTTCAACTGCACCTTGGTCAGTCACCAATACACAGATACCACCAATGAATCCTACAGAAGTGACTTTTTTTGTATTTCAAGTTACAATGGAAGCATAGCTTGCATTTGACAAGGGAAACCACTTAAAACATAGTATCAAGAAAGTAGAGAGCAAAATAGGATGCCCTGTATAGTAACACAGGTTTAAGCCAACTCCCCTATCTATGCTTGATTGATCCAAATTACCTCCTTTCCAACACACCGAATTTACAAAACTAAATTTTCAGTTGGATACAATGTGGAAAAGCTTGTGAACAAAATCAAGAATGAAAATGAAAAAGATTTTAAAAGTAGCAATTAGATGGTTGTGGTGGTAAACACTTAATAATCCAGCACTCTGAAGGTAGAGCCAGAAGGATCAGTAGTTCAAGCACACCGTGCTGTTACATAGCTTGGAGCCAGCCTGAAGTACACTAAGCCCTGTTCAAAAAAGAACTAGGAATGTAGCTTACTGGTAGAACCCTTATCTAGCACACATGAAGAAGATTTTGAGTTCAATCATCAGCACCCAAGAAAGAAACAAAAATCGATGTGATTCGGCCTGCTGGAATTTTCAACTTTTAACTTACTCTGAAGGTTAAAGAGCTCTGCCACTAGATCCAAGAAAGGAAAGTAACCTATGAAGTTCTTCTCTGAGATAGCGAAAAATAGTGAGTCTCGGGACTTCTTTATAAGGTTTTGAGGGGTTTTTGTTGTTGTTTTTGATATAATATACATTGCCCTGGCTAACCTGGAGCTCACTCTATAGACCAGACTGACCACAAACTCACAGAGATCCTCCTGCCTCTGCCTCCCAAGTGCTGGGATTAAAGTGCTAGCACATGCCACTGTTCCTGGCTTACAAACTTTTATCAGCAGAACTTACATTTTCTCAGGCTCATATTTACACATGTTCTCTCCCCAATTTAAAATATGATATTTGAAAATAAATACACTTGAGGCTGGAGAGATGGCTCAGTGGTTAAGACCACTGGCTGTTCTGTTCTTCAGGTTTCATTCCCAGCACCCACGTGATAGCTAGAAATCATTGCTAACTCCACAGGACTCTTGGGTCTTAGGGAAAATAAGATACACATGTGGTATACAGACATATATGAAGACAAAACATTCGAACACTTAAACCTAAAAAAAAAATTTTAAGATTTATATTTATTATGTATACAGTGTTCTGCCTGCATGTGTCCCTGCAGGCCAGAAGAGGGCACGAGATCTCATTACATACATGGTGGTTGCAGCCACCTCGCAACCATGTGGTTGCTGGGAATTGAACTAAGGACCTCTGGAAGAGCAGTCAATGCTCTTAACCTCTGAGCCATCTCGCCAAAGTTTTTAAGGGAAGATAACAAAAATCTTGCTAAGTGTGGTGGCTCAAGCCAATTATCTCAAACTTTCATGATACATTCCTTCTCCTAACAATAACAAGATCACCTACAATTTACCTGTTACATCAGGTAGCTGGGATATTCCCCTCAATGCCAGTGCCCAGGCAAGTCTAACAGTGGCCTGCAGCCCAGGAAGCTTCCAAGGCTGTGAGTCCTGGAGACGAGAATGAATTGTTGCAATGTACTGTCTCTCTGTCAACAGTGGAAGCTGATGAATCATATCTGAAAACACAAAAATAGACCACTTCACCAAAAGAGAACAGAAATAAACTCTCACTTCTGATATACAGGAATATCTACAAGTCAAAAACACTCAGCATTTTCAAAGGGAATTATGACTAACATTATTATTTGACAAAACAAAATCCACATTACAGTTAAGTATGATACAAACAGACCTGGCAACCTAAGTCTACCTCTTGGACTCATATGGCAATTAACTCCTGAAAGTTTTCTTCTAACACACACACACACACACACACACACACACACACACCCTGGATCACACAGTGAGACTCAAGGAAAAAGGCAGCCTTAAGAGGTATAAATACAAAATGCAATACCATCTCGTTCCTCTGTGCTTTGTTCTATAAAGCTGGTATCAAAACAGTAGAGAAGAGCCATAAGGAGAGCCAGATTCACTGCGTCCAGGGAGCCGTTAGCCTCAACCGTTACTCTTTCCAAATGTCCAATAAGGAGGAGGGTGTCATCTTTGGCTAATGGTGACTGGCAAGCCCAGGCAAAAAGACTTTCTGCCAGAGATTGCCTGCACTCCTTGATGAGATCAGAAACCTACAAGTGAAAACATAATTGTGATATAAATTTTATCAAGCCTGGTGTTGCAAAATGTAGACTATCTCCCATAAAAGTCGACAAAAACCGCTAATTAGAATCCATGAGTGATGTTAAAATTATCAGAATTCTGAAGAAATTCTAGGGTTTAGTCCTCTCTTTTCAAGTCCTTAAGAAATTGTGGTGACCAATTCCTTCAACAATTCATTCCAGAAATAACTAGACAACACGTAAACACTGACAGAGTAACTGGAATAACTACAAACCAATCCATGAGCAGAGCAGGGTTTCCATAGGAGTGGCTGCTCATACCTTGACTTCCAGAGGCAGGTGCCTGGTCTAAATAGCAAGTTCCAGACCAGTCAAATACTACCTAGTGAGATCCTGTCTCAAAAAAGGGGGAGTGGGTGGGAGGCAGTGATGGTACACACCTTTAATCCCACCGTGGCAGAGGAAGGTGGATCTCTGTAAGTTCAAGGCCAGCCGGGTCAACAAAGTGAGTGACAGGACAGTCAGAAAAACCTTATCTCAAAAAACAAAAACAAGAACCTCTGTTTTATGGAGCTGGAGAGGTAGCTCAGTGGTTAAGAGCACTGGCTGGTTTCCCAAAGTACACCGAGCACACACAAAGGCTCACTCACAACCTTCTATAACTACAGTTCCAGGGGATCCTCTACCCTTTTGTGATCTCTGAAGGTACTGCACACACATGGTGCACAGACATATAGGCAGGCTAAATAAACACACACATATTCAAACAAATAAGTAAATATAAAAGGGGGGAAGGATGGGAGAGATGGCTCAGTGGTTGAGAGCATTGTCTACTCTTCCAGAGGACCCGGGTTCAATTTCTAGTACCCACATCATGGCTCATAAGTGTCTGCAACTTCAGTTCCAAGGAATCTGACACCCTCACAGAGACATACAGGTAGGCAAATGATCAATGCACACAAAATAAAATAGATAAATAATTTTAAAAGGTAGCAGTGATGATGATGATGAAACACAGAATTTTCTTCTGCCTAGGTGAAATTAATGTTTCATATTTGACAAAGATTCCCATTAAGTCATTTTATAGAACCCTTGCCTCTTTGCGGTGTTTCTCACTGCCCAAACCTCTCTCTCTCTGTAGTTTCTCAAACTCATTATTCACGTCAATCTGTGACACCAAAGTAAGAACTTTGTAAGTCAATCCTTGTTCCATCAGCTCATCTGTAAAGCGTGTTGTCATGGAAACCAACTCTGGACTGTAATGAAAAGAAATAAACAATATATGAAACAAAAATACTGTCTTGACAGCAGCCTATTACTACAAACAACCAGGAGGAATTAGTTTTGTTCTTTTCACCCTCTCTCTCAGTCAGTTCAATAAGGCTCTAAGTGATTTCTCATGTGCAAACGAGGCAGGTTTAAACAAACTCATCACTCTGCAAAGAGCAGTGCAGTGTATTATTCACCTGAGGGCACAGTTTACTGAAACTGGATACACTCAGGGGAAATTGTTATTTCCAAAATTCAAATTCAAGTACTTTTACATTAACCCCTTAAGTCCCAAAGAGCAAACAGACCTGAGTTCCAATGTCCATGTCTTCCCTCGTCTAGACTGTATCAGGGTTTTAAGAGAATTTGCAATGCACCGCTTTCCATCCCAATATAAAAGGACAGCTACCAATCCTCTGGTGAGGCCAGGGAAGTGTGGCTGCTGATGTTCTCCTAGAAAAGGAATTGATTGTTTAGTAATAAAGTTCAAATGTGTTTGAACTGGAACACAAATCCTTACTCCAAAATTTATTCAAATAAGCAGAGTCTCAGAGTTAAGGGGACCCGGAGGACCCTGCTCCCTGATATTCCTGGCATAGCAGACTCAGGGCCACCCACCATATGTTAGGACGAACCCCAGCAAAAAGAACAAGAAACCATCACTTTCCAAACTCAGTTTCATCTGATTTCCTACACTGTGCCCTCTTTTCTTCACTCATATGAACTCTTGAAACGTTTTCAAGTTTCCTCCTTTCAAGGTCACTCTCCTCTAATCTGCACCACCTCCTGCCAAAACCTTCCTACCTCTTTCCTACACCATGAGACTGTGCTCCTCCACACTAAAGGAGGCTTTACTCACCTTCATTTACACAAGTCTTCTCAGAGTAACTAGAACATGGTGATAGAGGGTATGTGTATTAAATTAGCCTTCTGGGCTGGGAACCTGGTTAAGTGGGTAGTGTTTGCCTGCCAAGCTAAGGCCCTGGTTCTATCTCTAGCACTGCCAGGAAAAAAAGCACAAAGTCCTGAAATGAATTTAAAACTCAAGTGCACTAAGACAACATCCCCACACACAAGGGAAAACTATCTTCACCCTCTTTGAAATTACTGTTCAACTAAGATGTCTGTATTTCCTTTGCATGACTCCTTGTGATCACTAATAAACTGCGTATTTTATGGAAATACTGATCTTTACATAGTAGCCACAAACTAATTTTTTTTTCCAAAACAGGATTTCTCTGTGTATCTCTGGCTGTCCAGAAACTCACTCTGTAGACCAGGCTGGCTTCGAACTCTGATCTGCCTGCCTCTGCCTCCTGAGTGCTGGAATTAAAGGCGTAGTTATCTGGGATTATATGTGTTTGTGCTAATCCTCTAGTAGTACCTTACTACTGCAATGAGAATAAAGTCCAAACATCTGCACTTTCCTCCACTAGCCCCTATTCACCAGGTTCCAGGCTCAGGAGTCTTCTTCCCTTAAACATGTATTTATTCAGACCGGAAGCACATGTCTTTGTACCTCTATCAGCCTTCCCCAAGAAGTCTGGGTGGCTGGGATTCACAGGTGACTCAGGCCTCAGGTCAAATGTCCTCACCTTGGAGAGGCCTTGACTAAGCCTATCAGACTATCTTAACAGTCCTGATATCTCTATGCCCCATGCCCACCAAGTTTATTTTCTTCCTAGTATTATTATTAAAATTATCTAATTTTTCACCTAGATGCCCATCATCTACCTAGCCTCCTCCAGAAGACAGTCCAAAACAGCAGTAAACCTTGCCCTCCTACTCACTGCATGACAGGGCTTGCCTTGAGCCATGCAATTCTAGAGATGTAACTTAATCTTTGCTAGTAAATTACTACGTCAAGATCTACCTTAAGGCAGTTCAGCAACAACTGGAATCACTAAGCTTGCCCTTTAATCCAGATAAATATTTTGAATCATTCTGTCAAATAAATGATATCTTTAAAAACAATGTGCTAGGGGGCTAGACAGATGGCTCAGCAGTTAAGAGCATTTCCCAGCACCCACAAAGTGGTCCACAATCACCAGTAACTCAAGCTGCGGGCTCTAACACCCTCTTCTGACCTCCCACAGCACTCGAATGAGTATGGTACCCATACACACACCAGGTACACACACATGCATAAAATAAACAAATAAACATTTTAAACCCATTTGTTACCCCAGCATTAAATTCTAAGTCAGGAGTACATACCATCATGATTCTGTACTACGTACCACAGTTTCACCCAAATGTCAACTTACCAGCAAGGAGAAGCTCAACAGCTGACAACTCCCCAATATCAAAAAGGTCACTGATGATAAAAGCTTCTTTAATGAGCTGCTCAGGGAGAAGTCTGGTTCCTTGTTGCCCCTGGATGGCAACACCCTCTGTACCGGCTTTCTGAACCTTCTCATGCTGTTGAACGTTTTTTGGCTAGAATGATAAAATTATAATCAAGCAATGAAAACAGTATATTGGAGGCAAGGTCCTACAAGTGCTCCTAGCACTTTCCACATAATGCAGCCTGACTTGCCTTGGCAGCACAGACCGCTAATCCTAACACTCAGAGGCCAGGTAAGCAGAGTCAAGGCCAACCTGGGTGAAAACAAAAACAACACAGCCTGGTAGCAGACCAAACTCAAGTGTTTCTTATCTAGTAATCTAGAACTGGAGGATATGAGGCAACACTTGGCACTGCCTTCAACTTCTTAATTCAGTACTACCTTCTCAAAACTTCTACAAAGTTAGAAAACCCAGAGAAAACACAAATACTACTACTCTGTTTTCCACATGTTGAAGCGACTTTTCTAGTTACATACCAATAATCCAAACAGACATACAAGCTGTATTAAATAATGAGCAATAGCATTACTTTGTAGAGTTAATCATGGATTTTATTTGCTATAAAATCTTTCTCTGTGTGTGGTGGTGGGGATGTAACCCATAGATAGAAAGATGGTAGGCAAGTGACCTAGCACTAAGTTACCTCACTAGCTCCCCCTAAAGACTCCTTGACTGAAATATTTACAAAAGACACAGAGAAGCCTCTGCCAGATAACAAGCTGTCAAAGTTCAGGTCCTAAAGAACTGCCTGGGTCATTTAGCACAGCGCCTCTACCATGCAGAAATGGCACCAACAAGGTAAGTTAGGTAACTTGTTTGAGATCATGAGGTGGTGTAGGAGGCCCTTCTGTATTTGTACTGCTTTCATTGGTTGAATAAAGAAACTGCCTTGGCCTTTTGATAGGGCAGACTTAGATAGGCAGAAGAAGAAAGCAGAGACAGGCAGACACCATGATTCTCCTGCCTGAGACTGACACTGGTTAGCATCTCTCCCGGTAAGCCATGACCTCGTGGTACTACACACATTACTAGATATGGGTTAAAGCAAGATGTGAGAGTTAGCCAAGAAGAGGCTAGATATAATGGGCCAGGCAGTAATTTAATTAATACAATTTCTATGTGGTTATTTCGGGGGCTAAGCTAGCTGGGCAGCCAGACGAAAAGCAGGCCCACTCCTCATACTACAATGAGGGAGAGTCAAGATAGAAGATTCAGCAGAGTTTACTCCCGGCTCCAAGTCAGGGCTCCTTCTACTAAGGAAAATCACAAGAAAGACAGGCCTGGTGGAACAGGCCCACATCCCAGCTAGCTACTCAGGATAGTAGGTCCAAGGCCAGCCTGGGTAAACTGAAAAGTTTCAAAAATAAAAAGACTGTTAAAAATAAAGTACAAAAGGGCTGGTAATACAGCTCACGGTAGAATGCTTTCATAGTATGCACAAGAGCACAAGATTTAATCTCTAGAAACACACCCCACTCCCAAACACACACAAGCAAGAAAAAAAGGAAAAGCAAAAGAACTAAAAAGCAAAACGCCAAACTAGTGAAATGGCTTACTGCAATAAGGAACTTGATGTCCCATGCCTGGAGACGGAAGTTCAATCCCTAGAACCCACAGTGAAAAAAGCAGACTCAACCACCAAAAGTCGTCTCCTGACCTCACTCATGCACTATGCATATACACATCCACAAAAGATAAATGCTTTTTTAAAAAAAAAAGCAATAACTCACTTCTTGTAGCACAATGTTGTAAATCTTACATCATCATACTAGTACATTAAAAAAAAAAAACAACTGTCAGACAGATATGACTGTTCATGTCATGTCTATAATCTCTGCATTCCAGAGGCTGAGACAGGAGGATAAAAGCCAACCTGAGCTACGCAGAGTTCCAAGCTAGCCTTAGATACAGACACAGCTGATTACTCTTATGAACTACCTCAAACAACCAGAAAATTGTGCAGGAGCAAAGGAAGAAGTTTGTAAACTCAAATCCCTCCACTGTAGTACCTTCCTACTTGAGAAGGTGTCAAGATACAGTAATGATATGTAAAAAATAATTCAGCTAATACAATTTACATTACACTATGGAGACTTAAAATTCAGGATACCTGGAAATCATAACCAGTGAAGGTCAGGGTACTAGGAAAGGCAGGAAGTATAAGGCACCAGCATTTGTGGGATATACTGCATTTCCTAAACCATCTTTAGATACTACACTTACCACTTAGCTGGAGATAAATTCAATAGTAAGTTCCATGAAAAATAAAAAGACAATAAACTGTTTGGGAAAGGGGCATTTTGAAAAAGTCTGAATTGCACAGCACAGTTCAAGCACCAATGTTTACACACTGAGAGTTCACGTGTCTCTTCTTTTTTTTTTTTTTAAGATTTATTCATTTATTTACTATACATATAGTATTCTGCCTGTATGTGTACCTGCACCCCAGAGGAGGGCACTAGATCTCATTACAGATGGTTGTGATCCACCATGTGGTTGCTGGGAATTGAACTCAGAAGCTCTGGAAGAGGAATCAGTGTTCTTAATTGCTGAGCCATCTCTCCAGTCCCTGTTTTGTTTTGTTTTTTTTTCTTTAAAAAACAAACAAAACTGTGTTGGTGAGGTGGTTGAGCAGTGAAGTCTCCTGCCACCCTGCCTGAGGTCAAGTCCTGGGTCCCATGCACTGGAGAGAACTCACTACTGAAGTTGCCCTCTTCCCTCCATCTTTGGACCATAACATGCTCATGCCCACACCCCACATAATCAATCAATCAATCAATCAATAAATGTGACTAAAAAGATAATCACTCTCCGGATCTAATTTTTTAAAAAAAAAAAAAAAGAAGAAGAAGAAGAAGCAAATCTAAGAAGCAAAGAAGAAAATTTCCTACTGGGTTTTTAAACAGTGAGATGAAGTCCGGTTTGTGTTTCTTCAAAATCATGTCAAGAAGGTGGACAGCTTCAGGTTGTCTTCTCCAAAGAGCATTTACGACTGTGTGCCAAATGTCTTTGTAGGGCCCCCATAGGCTGGCAGCTTAAAGAAAAATAAAACCATCATGAAATAATACATGTCATCTACATGTTAGTCATACTCACACCTACCTTTTAGTACACAATTACCAAAGGAAGTATTAATGGCCATTCTCAATATAAAAAGATACATATGTTACATACATACACCAGCCAAAAACATAATAGTACAATTCATTAGAATTCTTTGGCAACAATATAAACTTGCTGTCTAACAAGAATAAAAAAAAAATCAAACAAACTTAAAGTGGATTGTCAGACAGCTGAACTTGGCATTTAGCATAGCAAATAAGGAAGTTAGGACTGATCTACGTAGGTTAAGCCTGCCTAAACCCAGACAGACCGTTTATTCAAAAATCACAGCAAGGGGAACCACAGGCAGTAAGACAAACAAGCCGGGCCTTTTAAGTGTTGCAAGAGGGACAGGGCAACTCTCAGTAGTAGAGCACGTGCTCAGCGTGTGGGGACCTTGGATTCAGCCCAATGCACACACAAAATTAAGTTTAGGAGACTAACAGAAGTTGTGAACAGGAGAGCCTGGGACCACAAGTGTATCTTGGCAGTGGAAGACAAGCTTATCGTGCAAAATGCCTGGCTCAATTTCCAGGACCAGAAGCACTGTGTCAGGTCTTCTATGTGAGGATGTGGAGAATAGGAGTCAACACATCTCAATCTTCCTTAGCAAGTATCATTCAACTTCCTGTTTTGCTTCTACTTCAATCCCGTTTGCCAATCTTTTGATTACAAGTATAGCTTTTTATCAGCCAGATGTAGTGGCACAAACCTACAACAAATATCAGCTATGTGGTCAGATGAGGCAGGAGAACTCCTGAGTGAGATATGCCTGGACAGCACCTCAAGATCCCATTCCAAAACAAACTGTTACTTGTCAGGCGACCCTCTCCAGTGAAGAGCCTGCTGACAGAGCTGCCACAAGTACCCCCCCACACATACTGCTACCACCATCAATGCGTTAGAGTGCAGGTTTGCCTATGGGTCTTTCCTGAATTTTATTAAAGAAGTCAATCAACAGGACCTAGTTACAGCTAGACACACTGACAAAAGTCACTTCTGAGTCTATTGAACTGACCCTTGGCCCTGGTAACTTCTCTCAGGACCATTTTCTTGACCCTCTCTTTGTAAAGGTAAAGGACAGCATAGGTTTGAGCTTTGGATTGCAGCACAGACTAAAAAGTTTGAGCAGTAACGTGAGGCTCAAAAAGTTTCTCAACTAGTACACTCCATGCAATTATACCCTCCAAAAAAACATACAGTTTTGATCTCAGCTATTAAAACAAGTGGGGTTCAACCTGTAGTTTGTGACCCCAAAACAAAACAAATAAAGCCAGACCCCAAACATACAACTAGCAGAGTGGACAATGATATTCTAGGGCATGGGTACTGGACTAGGAAGTGTTGGGAAGCCAAGGTAATAGGTAGGTAAGGCGGTAATGGAAGCTACACTAAGGTGAGGACAGTAAAACAGGAAGGGCCTGTAGGAGTAGAAAGGAATTAGAACTGGCAACTGAGTGGGTACAGGATACAAGGAAAAGTCTCAAAACTGACCCAGGGTGGCTCAGTGTAGAACTCAAAGCCCTGGGTTCAATCCCTGTAGTGGTGGTGGGGGAGTAATGGGGGAGTTTCAGGAAAACCGGAAAAAGTCTTATCACAGAGATTTCAGAAACAGCCATGAAGGCACAAACACATCTGTAATACCAATTCTCAGAAGGCTGAGGCAGGAGAAAAATTTGAGGCCAAACTAGGCTATACTGTAAAACACACACATACATACAATACACACACACACACACACACACACACACACACACACACACACACACACACAGCAGGTGCCTGTGGAGTCCAGAAAAGGACATTAGAGCCACTGGAGCTGCAGGTGCTGAGCCTGATGTGAGGGCTGGAAGCCTAACTTCGGCCCTGTGTAAGAGCACTCAGCCACCGACCCACCTCTCCAGCCCCAAATTTAGTGGACATTTTAAATCCTCATCAGTGAGCTTTCAGGGCAAAAACCAGAATCCTAAGCACCCTGCACAGGGTGGCAATGGCCTACCTTGTCAGATCTATTTGCTGTACCCCTGCCGTCTTGATCTTTAGGTCTTTGAAGGTGCAGTCTTTTCTCCCGACTGTGGAACCCACCCGGTGTACTCACATCCTTAAATACTTATCTTACCTCATAGACATCAGTCCATTCTCAGTTTTTTTTTTTTCAATATTAGTTCATTCATACTTCCCAAATCCTTCCCTCCCCCGACCTCCCCAGCTAGGTCAAATACCCTTACTATGAACCCTCTTGCCTTGATTACCTTTCAGACCACTTAGGCAACTGAGTTTGTTTTCTTATTGAACTGAACTTACCAGTGTCTCATACATGGTGAATGAGTAAATGTGATATCCTAGAAGTATCCCAAAACATTAAAAGAAATAAATATACTTCTCAAGGTTAGTTAATTATATTAAAAATACACATTTAGAAGTTTGGAAAATGTATTGCTCTTCATTTCTTACTGGTAAAAGGATAATTACTGAAATTGCAAAACTAAATAAATCTTATATACTTATGTTTGTTGATGTGCTGAGATTCATATTCAACTGAGAAGACCAGTTGTGATTTGTGTGCATATTTTTGATCTGTTACTGACTGACTCATTAACAGGAAAACACCCAAACTTTTCTATGTAATTTACTGAGCTTGTACACTAATCATGTGTAGTTCATAGACAGTTATTAGTTCTTCAGAAGTCTTTTTAAAATATTTACCTTTTTCAATTACATGTATGCATGTGTATGTCTGCACAGTAGTGCGTTGCTCATGGAGACCAGAGGAGAGCTTTGTATCTCCTGGAATAACAGACTGTTGTGTGGGAGCGGTCAGGATAGATGTTGGGAGGAACATACACACACACAATTAAAAATCTGTTAAATTTGGTGAACTATGTAACATAGAACCCTAATCAGAGCTGTTTAGAAGGACAGAAACAAACTAAATGCTTACAACCTTAGGAGACATAGAAACAAATGGAGCCAATGAGTGCATACCTAATCTCCTACAAGGTTTGACAATGGAGAAGCAAGAGAAATGGTAAATAAACTGAACATGAGATCAAGGTAAAGACAGGCTACTCCTCGGATCTCTAAGTTCGAGGCCAGCCTGGTCTACAGAGTAAGTTCCAAGTACACAACAGGTGCCAAAGCTACAGAGAAACCCTGCCTTGAAAAACTAGAAAGGAAGGAAGGAAGGAAGGAAGGAAGGAAGGAAGGAAGGAAGGAAGGAAGGAAGGAAGGAAGGAAGGAAGGAAGGAAGGAAAATGGAGCGAGAGGAAGCCACACAAAAGAGAGAAAGAGTAACAGAGGAAGAACAAAAAGGGTGGGATTTACCTTGGGCAAGGTAGCAGAAGGAAGCTAAGTGCAAAGGTATCTAGATTCTCAGGCAAGGGAGTGAAAAGATGCCTGCTGGCTTTTCTTTTCTTACCTTTCTGGAGGGCAAAGGTTTGAGAAGCGGAAAAGGTATGAAAGAGTCACCACTGTGAATAAAACAGGGTGACCAGGTAGCCTGGCATGTCGGTGGCTGCTTACAAGCTTGTTTGTGAGTGGATCTCCTCAGCAGGCATGGCAGTCACAACAGTGAGAGCCATTCGGTCCAACCCAAGACAGGTATAAGAACTCTAGCCGTCAACCACCCTTTCCTCTCCACCCTACTGTATGTTTAAGGTTTTGTTGTGACTAGAGAAATAATAGAAAAAATGGCAAGACAGCAGCTTAGCTACTCTTGTGAACAGCAGCATCAAGCATATTCACACAGTTGTTGCAACATACTGTTACCTTTCCAATGCTGCAAAGCTGAAACGCTGAGGCAGGCCTAGAGCTTCATGCCTGTAACCTGTAACCACACAGCACTTGGGAGACTGAGGGAGGTTATTCTGGGCTACACAGGTAATTGCTGGCTAGCCTATGCTACATCATGAGCCTGCTCCCCCCACGCACACATTTCTCTGCAATCTGAAACTTTATACTCACCACTACCACCTTTCACTGTTCTAGCCCCTGGCAACTGCCATTCTAAGCCCACTTTTTTAAACTTCTTTTTAGTGTACATGTCATATTCCACTTATCCATTCACCCATCATCCATTCAGCTATGGATGCTTAAGTTCTTCCCAAAGATGATAAACAAAAAGAAAATAACTCTCTTGACTACTGGCTTTTTCAAATGCATTCTTTTCTTGCTGCTAATTAAAGCTCTCCTGTACAATGTCCACTCCTGGGAGCTACTGACAACTAACTGCTTCTTTCCCTGCATGGCTTGTGTTTAAGAGTAAGGATATTATGTGCTAAGAATATATGTAACACAACTACCACATGGAAGTCATGCCTTTTAAAAATTTTAGTAATATAATATTTATCTACAGGGGGCGTGATGTGACATCACAAAATCAACGAAGCTGTGCTTAAAACCACTAACGGTTTAATCTTGGATAAATTTAACCTCTACAAGTCTTTACTTCAAAATTAAATCTGAGATATTTAACCACATTACTCCATGGGTTAGAAAGGAACTAAATGAGATAAAGCAAGGCTAATACTTGACCCAGTGCTGAGGCATAGTACGTGTTCAATAAACAGAAAATTTCATCTCTACAGAACAATTTATCATACCACTTCTGAGATGGTTTAATGTTCAAAACTCAGATTTGGGCAGTTTTCAAAACTATTAGTAACGTGGCAAGAACCGGTATCAAAATAAACAGTTTAGAAACCAAACACTCAAGAGTGCTCCTGAACGACACTGCAAGCATTTGTTTTACCGACTCTTAAATTGCACTCGTGAATCAAGTGTCTAAATCTGATTTCGGGAGTGCCACGCCTCAGGCAGAATGTTTGACATCTACGTCCTCCCTGCTAATGGCCAGCAATGTGCTCCAGGAACAAGTCAAAAGCCATCCCCTTTTTCAAGCATCTCTGGGGGTTCGAATCACCAAATCACCCGCCCCAACCTTTCCATAGCTCCGTCACTATCCGGGTCGGCAGTTACGAAGGTGCAGGAGGGGCGACACCCGCAGGATCGGGAGGTATCTGCTGAATCCCTGACACCCCCTTGCCGGGCACCTTCTGTAAGGTGCTCGCAGCTTGCACAACGTCAGTTCCCACCCTGAGCCCGCCCGGCCCACAGCCTGCTTTGCGCTTTCTTCCACCCTAGGCTCGGCCTCAGTGCTCGAGACGGCAGCCGTACCCCGGCGAAAGCTGGACTGCACACGCACAAAGGACACGAGGTGGGAGGAAGCAGGCTCGGCGCCGCACGCCCGGCTCTCCGCCTCCACTTCCAACGCCCATCTCCTCCCGGGCAAAGCGGCAGCCGCGCCGCGCGCCATTCAAACTGGGAGGCGCGGGGCTGCAGGCCAGAACGCGGAGAGAGCAGGCGTCGCGCACAGACCCGCGCCCGCACTCCCAAGAGCCTCCCCGCGCGGGCGCTCCCTCCAGGCCGGCCCCGCCCTGCCCCGTGGGTCCCCGCGGGTCCCCCACGGCCCTGCGCGCTCACCCGAATTTACCGCCAACAGCGCCGCCATCTTGGAGGAGGACTGCCGGAGCTCTCCTGCCGCAGGGAGGACCCCGGACCGGAGGGCCTGCCCGCGGCGACGCCTGAACAGAAAGGCGCCCCGAGTCCCCCTGAGAACCGCGTGCGGGGCTCGAGCAGGTGTGCGCAAAACTCCGGACTCGGCTCTGACCCATAGTTATCGATTCTCACTTAGACCATTCCCGTTCAAATAAGGCGAGGGCAGCCGGTTCGGAGACTAATCGTGCGCTGCATCCTGGGACTTGTAGTTTATTTCTAGTGAGACGCGAAGTTAGCTAGTATGAAAAACGTACATCACTGGAATAGTAAAAAAAAGTTCTTCGAAAGACGCCCACCTATGGTTTTATAAAAATCCTTAAAAACAAATCGTTACTATCATTTCAATTTAAATTGTATTTGACGCTCTTCCTTACCTTGAGGGAGTAGAACGAAGTGAGACTTAAGTGATTATGGCATTTCTATTTAGTAAGCATATTGTGTAGACATAGTCACACTGTATTATGAAATTTTCAGACATCTGCAAAATTAGAATACGATCTTCCAGGTTTAAAAAATGTCACCCATTTGCTTCCTCATTCCCAAAAGATTATTTTGAAGTAAATTCCAGACACAATTTCATAATAACCAAGTGTTTTTCTACCTGAACGACCAAAAAAACTAAACTCACTTGTTAAATTTTTATTTGCTAACTTTTATGTTTTTATATGTGTTTAATTTTACAGTACTGGGTATTCAACCTACGGCCTGGCTCATGTTATACCCAAAGCCCTTTTAAAACTCTTTTTTATTATTTTACTTTATGAGTATGATGTTTTGCCTGCCTGCATGTTAAGTCTGTGTGTGGTGTATGTATGTGCCTGGTGCCATAAGAGGTCAGGAGAGAGCTTCAGATCCCAGAACAAGAGTTACGGATGATTGTGAGGGGCCACTGAGACAGATTAGAGAGAACCGCTTCTTCCTTGGCACGTGGGTGCGGGAGTGAATCACTGTTAAGTATTATTAAATACTATTGAGTAACTCTTTAAAAAGCTCAACAATAATTTTATTACAATTAGAGAAAAAACATAGTACAGGTTTAGTGAAAATCCCAGCAGCCACCAGGAGAGACGGAGAAAAAGTCATGCCTTTTAAGTTAATCATGGACTAGAAACAGACGTCTTAATAAGAAAGGGAAAGGACACGGTGGCACACACCTTTAATCTCAGCATTCAGAAGGCAGAGGCAGAAGGATCTCTGTGAATTCAAAGACAGCCTGGTCTACAAACTGAGCTCCAGAACACCCAGGGCTCTGTGACACAGAGAAACCCTGTGGGGGGGGGGGGACTGAGAGGGAGGGAGAAAAAAAAGAAAGGAAAAGCACTTCCAAGAATGGAAGTGGGCTAGCGAGTGGGGGAAAAGAGCCCAAAAAAGCCCACTAACTAACTTCTAAATGCTATTAGAATTGTTATTTCCGACTCCAGCTTTCATTAAGTGTATTGTAAAATCCGTGTAATTTTCTGCGGATGATTGCAACTGTCAAGAATGGACTTTTTGACAGTTCTTCACTTAGACTTGGGAGCCTTCAATGGAGAGCTGGGAGCCCAGCAGCCTTTTACTGGCAACGGCCCAGACTGCCGGTACAGCAGCCCCACGATTTTGGATCGTGTACGGTCACCCTAAGGATCCTGTAGCATCTACACAGCTGAAGACATTCTCCTGCCATGGTCACTCCAGACAGCCTGGACTGGCCATTGCATGTACTGTATAATAAGAACTCTAAATGACCCTGTAGTCATTTTCACCTGGGCTACAGGAGGTGCACTCTTCCTGGTGTTAGCTCATCAGAGGGTTTGGAATTGATGCAGATCATAAGTCCTTGTATGCATGAAGGATTGTGTCATGATTGGTGCAAACACCCCTACTGCATATCCTTTCTGGTTATATAAGCAGACTGGCTCTCATTTCGAGTCAGCTGGGAGGCACCCTTTTTGTACTGTCCCTGCTGTTGCATCCTTAAGACCACTAAAAGGCTTCTCTCAAAAAAAAAAAAAAAGTCTATTTCTTTAATCTTTAAAATTAGTATGGCATGCTGAGCTGGTAACATAAAGACAGGACAGTTGAGGTGACAGCGAGCAGTGAACGAAGCAAAGGTGGCAGGGGAAGGCAATAGCAGCAACAGCAGCAGTTTCAGCAACAGAGGTTCCCCAGGGGGATGGGGTACCGAAATCCTAAGACATGACAGAGACGAGAATGGATGGTGGCAATCTAAAGAAGTCAAGAGAGGACAGATCCTCAACGCTAAAGATAGAAGACCATGAAGAACCAGAGGGGATGGGAAACTGTGGACTTTTGTTGGTGGAAGGGAGAGGTCTAGGGAGCTGCTAAACCTATGGTCCTGAGACTCTCGGCCTGAGAGCTGAAATACATTGACAATGACTATGGACCTGACACCTAGACCCGAGAGCTGTGGCACTAATGAACACTACTTGCTGCTGCCTCCTGGTGCTGCTTGCTACTTCTAGAAGCCAAGAATTACCATAGTCCCCGATTGGCAGAAACATGGATGGTATGGTGGTCAGTATTGTCAAGTAGACAGAATCTAGACCCAGCCGTGAGAATGCCTGCAGATGGTTCTTTCGATTGTTTATTGAGACAGGATAAAGGGCCACTGTGGGCGGCACCATTCCCTGGCCATGAGTGGAGCGGGGGAGCTGAGCAGCAGCATGCGTGGATTCCTCACGCTCTGCTTCCTGAGGACGGATGTGATGTACCCAGTTACTTCAGGCTCCTGCTGTCGAGACCCCCCAGCCGTGAGAGCTTGTACCCTTGCGCTGAGTGGAAATAAATCCGTACTCTCTTGAGCAGTGTTTGTCAGAATCACAGCAACAGAACAGACAAAGATGGAGGGGAAAGGTAAGAGCAGTAAGTCTTGAGCCAGAGTACTTTGAATAAGTTTCTAACTTCAAAATTCTGGAGCAATAAGTCTTTACTTCCAGAGCCGGGAACTGTCAACTTCTGGTCCTCTGCTCTAAATCCTAGGTCTTGGGTCCTCAAGCGCTATAAACTGTCACACTGAAAGAACTCCACCACCCACTTGAGATTCCTATGTTGGAACAACGGGACTCTTACCCAGGTGTAAAACCATCCTTAGCCACAAAAACACCAAAGTCAGAAACATGAGATCATTCCATGAGTCTCCTTCGTCCTCCTGGGAGAAGGAAATTCTTGAGTTGCGTACCAAGGCCTCTGCAACTGTTCTGCATGTCTGAATTGCCTTTTCCTTCCTTTCCTGCCGGCTGAGAAGTGCTCACTAACTGATCCTCTAGTCACAGCACTTCTCCAAGGCAAAGGGTCTGTGTTAGTGGAAACTGCACAGTGCCATCCTCAATCCCTTCCTACTGCCACAGCTGACTCGGGCTTCTCTACTGGTAACCCCATCGCCCTGTTTTACCTCTCTGTGTGATAGTCCTATGCCCCCTGACACTTGCCTTCTCACTCAAACTATTAGCTTATTGGAGCCAATGGGTATTAAAAGGCTGCCTCTGAGAAATCCCTGCCCTGGAATACTGTTAGTCTTGTGGGGGAGAAGGAAGTACATTCCCCTTAGATCCCCCATCCCAGGGACTGACAATCATAATGAAGCAAACGGACCATGTGAAAAGGCGACTTTCCATATGCTGGGCTCTTCCAGCCCATCCTTACGTCCCCAGTCCTGCTTATTTCCAATCCATCTTCCATCCTGTAACCTGCTTCTTCCTAAAACCCTTCCTCTTCTCTTTGTTCCCCATCTTCTTTCTCCCTGAATGTCTGCTGATATGGTCTTTGTAGAGCATCCCTTCTTCATCTCATTACTCTTCTTTGGCCTTCAGGTCTCAACCCAGGCATTACCCCATTACCCTATTGTCTCACCCCAATCCTAACCCAGGTTAGGGTAAAATCCCCTCCTGTGCTCTCCCACAATGTACAGCTTTTTGTAACTTCTTCCTTCTGAACAGAAATAACCACATAGAGTAGTGCCCAGTAACTAATGAATAAAAGTTTGTCAGATGAGTGGGACTGAGCAAAAGAAAGCTGCTATCTTCCTCAATGCCATCAATGGGTCTCTCTTTGTAGCCCTCCTTGACCATCATGGAACTCACTGTGTAAACCAGGCTGGCCTCAAACACATGGAGATCCACCTGCCTCTGCCTCTGAGTTCTGGGATTAAAGGCATGTACCATCTCTCCTGGTCTTACTTGGATTTTAAATGTCCCCCAAAGCTCATGTGCTGAAAAACTTGTTCCCCAGTGCAACAGCATTCAGAAGCAAGGCCTTTGGGACTGACTGGGTAGTGAGAGCTCTGATTTCATGGAATGCCTCAGCAGCAGGATAGATGAACTTGCCAGTGAGAGCAATGACAAGCAGGCAAAATGCAGAAGTTTTTTTCTTCCATGCCCTTTTGTGGGGGCTGCCAGCAAAAGGTGTGGCCAAGATTTAGGGCGAGTCTTCCTATCTCAAATGATCTAGTCAAGAAATGATCTAGTCTAGTCACTTCACAGGCGTGTCCAGCCGCTTGAGTTTTAGTTGATTTCAGATGCAATCAACTGGACAAACAAGATTAGCCATCACATGAGCTAGGACGCTGTGATGATAGTCAGGGGGCTGGTTTGTTCATAGCTTCCTGTTCATGGTAGCCAGGCACTTCAGTGTCCTCTGGGGCAGGAGCTATGGGTCATTGGTAGAGTGCTTGGCACGCTTATGCCCTGCCATGGGTTCTATCACCAACAAACCAGAGATCTGTGAACTGTATGGACTGTAATTTGCAAACCCGCACTCTCGGCTGTGAGTTTGCAGAATAGTTCCTGTCTTAGTCTTCCTGAGTAAGGACTTCGTGACAGGGCCTGGAGAGAGGGCTCAGTGGTCAAGAGCAGTCACTGATTTGTCTTGAGAACCAGAATTGGGTTCCCAACAATGACATCAAGCCACTTATAATAGCCTGTAACCACAGCTTTAGGGATGCTAAAGTCCTCTTCTGGCCTCCACTGACATTAGCATGCATGTTTGCAAACACATGCAGACACTCACGTACTCACATACACAATAAGTGACATTAAATTTCCTTCATAAAGGACCTTCAAAAATATAAGCCAAATATGGGACAAAGTTTGATACCGATAAATACCTAAAATTAAAACTGGCTTAAAAAAAAAAAAAGAAAGCCAGGACTTGTAATTGTTATCTTTATACGCTATCTTGATTTCTTGGTGGAAGAAGGAATTTCCTGATATTAATTTCAAAGAATCTGGATTAATGAAAGATTTCTGCAAGTTTTTGTTACCTTTATTATATGCTACTGAGTTCAGCTGTGCCTGTGATTAAACACAGGCAGGGAAAAAAATGTATTCCAGACAAACCCATCCCTGGCAAAGGTTGAAAATACTCAGACATTCCCCCAGTGGTGCTTTGCAATTCTTTGTATGTTGCATTTTTTCCCTTAACAAAGACCCTAGTCTGCAGCCGGCACGATTTCACTCCCTCAAAAGTCTCTGAACAAAACTGTCTGGATTCAGATCTCTATTTTTAACCCCCTTGAAAACTCCCTTGAGTAAATCACTTGATCTAAGTGTGTGAAATGCGCTCTGAGCTCGGAATAGCTTCAATCATATTAGAGTCTCTTCAGGTAAATTCAGTGCATTTATTAAGTCCCCCACTAAGGAAAACAAATGAAAAAAAAGGAAAGAGGTTTAGTACTAGTGATAGATGCATCCCCACATAGCCACACACCAGCAAAGAGAGCTGCAGAGAAGACTCAGCAGTGAAAAGCACTTGCTGCTCCATCATGAGGCCTGAAGTCTGGATTCTTGGACCCACAAATGTCTGTAACTCCAGTTCCAAGGGATCTGATGTCCTCTTCTGACCTCTGTGGGCACCTGCACACACACATGCACCTACAGTCATATGAATGGACACACCCATACACACACGTTAAAAAGTAAATAAACAAAATAAAACATCATAGAAATTTAGATAGGAACATGGGAATAAAATGCTTTTGCCTCTTTTTTTTTCATTGAATGAGTAGAGGAAGGGGTTTCAAGAAGTGAAGGAGAGAGGGGAGAAAGAGAATGGGGTAAAAAAGAAACAAAAAGAATACTTTCAGGGGTTTTTCTTGAATTCACAACCCCCCCACCACCACCAACAACAACCAATAATTTAAACTCTTGGTAGGCTTCTTGGATTGATGTGGAGTTAAAGCAAGGAGCCAAAGTTTTGGCACAGGTAGCTTAGGGCTCATGGGGCAATATGAATAGCTAATGGAAGTGGCCAGCGACATAGAAAAGCCGACCAGGTAACATAACAGACAAATGTGTGTGACTGTATTTCCAAATGATTAGATCTTTGTAGGATCCTTCTGCAAGTGTAGGAAGATAAGGCCTACAAGGCCAAGAGATGAGCCAACCTGGAGTCTGGCTGAGGGCCTAGCAACAGACGCTGTCAGAGATCCTGATCAGGCCTAGCCAATGAGAGGCGACCAAGCAATGTCAATGGATCAGAAAGCAGCCTGGCTGCTGCGAGGAGGGAATATAAGGAAGGCTGATGATCCCCACTGATGAATAAATGAGGCTGCTGTTTGCCTTTTACCTGACTCCTGGTGTCTATGCCGTTGGTGCCACGCCTTCTCACCCCTTCCCCCAAGGGAGCCATTAGGACCCAGCAACATGCTTATACTGTCTTATTTTTCCTCATAATGGTTCAATAAATGACCATTTCACAGGTAGGTAAACTTTGGGTCAGACAAGTCAATTGCCCTGTCTAAGATCATTCAGGAAGTAACACGCTAGACAAAGCCTACAAGATCCAGCTGTAAGGTCAGTGTTCCCTCTAGGAAGAAGAAAATTGAAATCCTTTATAAGTAATGCTGGTATTATCTGTGCATTGAAGAAGCCCTAGAGTCTAGACTGCACTTTTGTATTTCCACAAAGGTCTCTTTTAAATCTTCTACTAAAGGCTAGACGGAAGGGAAATAAAGAGAGAGGTTGCAACACTGACGTAAGCAAAAGAGGCAAGAAAATTACCATGCTCCAGGTACTGCTGGGGTGTGGCTCATTGGTAGAGGCTGACTAGCAAGCATAAGTCCCTGAATTCAGTCTCCAGTAAGCTCCTCTACAAGCTGCCCCCCCCCCAATGTATATTGTTCTAAAATGTTTACCTCTCACAAAAGGTAAACGAGGAAGTGGTCTTTCTAGTTAAAAAAGAAAGACAGATAAAATTGACAGCATCAACTTTATGGCGTTATTATCCCATTATCAGATGAAGTAGTGCTTGTTCTTGTGTATTAGTAGCTAATACTCATCACATGGGTGGTATTTGTAATGTCATATTCTACATAGCGTTCTGTCTGAGAACCGCAAGCTCATTTAATCCTCACTCCTTAAGAGTCAAGTGATGCAGCTGGCATCATGCAGTGGCACTCATGCAGAAAGCTGGGCTTCTCAGGATCTCTTAACTGTAGACTACATCTCCTTAGGTGCCTGCCAAACTCCTTCTGAGAACAGGGAGACCTCCATGTGACCTTGGTTAGAAGTATCTCCCATTTCGTGTTCTCATAACGCCTTTCTCTCCCGCCATCAAAACACTAAACATTTTATTCAGGCATGTAGTCACATCTTAAACGGTCTGTCTCTATGGGCTCCAAGTTATGGAAGCAGATTCTGTGACCATCTCTGATGTGGGAGTGTCATATATCAATCTGTTGATTTCATTGGTTAAGTTATAATAAACCAGCTGCTTGGCCTCATGGCTGGAACATAGATGGGAGGAGTAAACAGAATAGAATTCTGGGCGGAAGAGGAAGTGAGGTCAGACTCTGCTCTGCTCCCGGAGAGACTGGACAGCTCTGCTGGAGCAGAGACGCCATGCTCAGCTCTCCCGGGTAGACGCGATAGCTCTGCACTCTGAGGCAGACGCATGAAGCTCAGATCCACGATGGACGGAGGCTAGAATCTTCCTGGTAAGCGCACCTTGGGGTGCTTACACACATCATTAGAAATGGGCTAGTCCAGGTGCAAGAATTAGCCTGTAAGGGCTAGGGTTCATGGGCCAAGCAGTTCTTTAAATGAATACAGTTTGTGTGTTGTTATTTCGGGCGTGAGCTAGCCAAGCGGCTGGGGTGTTGGGGACGCAGCCCCGCCGCTTCATATTTCAACACATCTCATTCACCATCATATCCAAGCACCCGACTCAATGCGTGGACCACAGCCCTCAATGTGTAATCTATTAAGCTAATTAACAGACAAATATTAAACAACTCTAGGACGTATTACAGTTCTACAGTTAAAAAAAGGAAGCTGAGCACACAGTGGCTGAATAATTGGATCAAGGTCACAGTGGTAATAGGTAGCAAAGCCAGGATTGAAAGCCAGGTCGTCTGGCTCCAGAGTCTATGTCCAGAACTACTAAGTGAATAAATGACTGACTGACTGACTGAATGAATGAATGAATGAAAAGGAAGGGAGAAAACAACTAAACAGAAAGACACTCCAATGGACATGGAGGCTCTTGACAGCTTCCTTTGAGGCTCAGGTTGGTCATTTTTCACTGGCTTTCCCCACTGGACAGGTGGTAAGCATTAGAATTGCAGCTCGGCTGAGCGAAGCACCACATACCTCTGTCTTCACTTGGTTTGCCATTTTGTTTAGAGCTACAAATGGCTCAAGGTGGAAATGGTTGTCTACATCTTTAGAAAAGAGCTGAAGATTGGGCTGGAGAGATAGTTCAGTGGATAAGAGCGCTGGCTGCTCATCCAGAAGACCTGAGTTCACTTCCCAGCGACCACATGTGGCTCACAACCATCTACCATTGACTCATATACATAAATAAATCTT
The DNA here is from genome assembly GCF_014885135.2 of Alexandromys fortis. Classification (NCBI taxonomy): domain Eukaryota; kingdom Metazoa; phylum Chordata; class Mammalia; order Rodentia; family Cricetidae; genus Alexandromys; species Alexandromys fortis. The sequence continues at coordinate 3,751,626 of NW_026067941.1, read as the reverse complement.
TTTATTGAAACCAACAAACCTAGATCCGCACAGCATTGCTAGATGTCAATAGAGTGCCAAATTAGAACACAGGGGCTAAAAGGATGATTTTATTTACAAATCTGAAACATCATCTTCTGGGGGCAAGTTTTGAGGTCTTTTTCTCAAGCTTGACTCAGTGTGACAATCAATCAACCTCCTGTTGCCTGTCTATCAAGATGCAAGGACTCCCAGCTTCAGCTCCACATTTGCCTGCTTGCTGCCATGCTCCCTGGCATGATGATAATCGACTGAACCTCTAAAAGTGCAAGGAAGCCATCCCAGTTAAAAGTTGCCATGGTCATGGTGTCTCTTCACAGCAATGGAAACCCTAACTAAGACAGAGTGCTTGATGTGAAGTTCTCAAGTAGTCAATACAAATATTATGTTGGAAAAAAGAAGGTAGATGGGGCTAAACATACACAATTCTCAAATCTTTTTACTGCTATTTCAAGAATTTAATTTGAAGTGTTCTTTTTTTTTTTTTTTGTCTTTGCTTTGTTGTTGCTGTTGTTTGTTTTGTAACAGGGTGAGCCCAGGCTGGACTCAAACTCACTATGTAGCTGAGGATGCCCTTCTGATTATCCTCTCTCCACTGCCCAAGTGCTGGGAATATAGGCTCACCACTTCCAGTTTATGTGATATTGGAGATCAAATCCAGGGCTGCACATAGTAGCACTCTATCTAAGCTATAAGCCAATAAGACATTGGGATAAGATCTCACAGAACTATGCTCTCAACAACAGAGCAAGAATTAGCATTGTTCACAGTGAAGCTAGTGAGATGCTTCAGAGGACTGCGGCCAACCCTGACAACCTGAGTTTCATCCCCAGGATCCACATGGGAGAAGGAGAAAACCAACTCCATAAATGTCTGTCCTCTGACCTCCACACATGTGCCTAAGCATGTAGGTTATTCACAATACCTATTCACAATATAAATAAATGTGAAATAATCTTTTGGACACTGTGAAGATGTGTCTTAGCCAAGGTACCTTCTGATAGGTTTAATAAAGAGCTGAATGACCAATAGTTAGTCAGGAAGAGGTTAGGTGGGACTTCCAGACAGAAAGAGAAGAAGAGATGAATCTAGGAGAGGAAATAGGAGGCAACGAGATGGAAGAGAGGTAAAGCCCATGAAGCAAAACTTAGATTAATATGAATGGGCTAATTTAAGTTATAAGAGCTAGTGGGGAAAGCCTAAGCTATAGCTGAGTTTTTATAATTAATAATAAGTCCCCATGCCATTTTTTGTGGGCTAGTGGCTCAAAAAATCCACCTATCAAATATATGCTATTTTTTCCCCAAAGTTATCATCATTGCTTTGTTCCCTTTTATTTTTTTTCTCACTAGAGGCTCTGAAACCTACTTATAGTGTATAAGACACCACAATGTGGAGCATTGATCCTGATCCCATAGATAACCAGTATTTGCTGAACAAGTAAATAACATAAAATTGGGATATGGGTACATATCCAATGTCTGTGCCCTAAAATTCTTCAAAATGCAAATTAGAAGTGGGGTACAACTCAAAGGTACAGCACTCACCCAACATGGTAAAGTCTAGATTTAACTCTTGCATCAAAGGAAAAAAAAAAAAAAAAGAAAAACACAGGCCAGCTTCTCCAGAGGGCCAAACCGAAATTACAGATCTTACTTTTTCCCCAAAGTCTTATGGCAATGAAACTGATAGAAAAAAATCAGAAAATAATTTAACTTCTGAACCAAATGATCTTTGAATAGAGTCCTTTTTCAAGGTCTTTCATATGAATCATAAATTAGTACAATGTTTGTCAATGCCTCTGGATTTCCCCTAGTAGGAAGAAAAAAAAAGGATCCTATTTTGGTACCATACTGAGGCTCCAGGGAAAACAGTTTCTCCCAACAGACTACCTCTTCAGAGGTAAACACTGCAATGAACTCCCTGTGTACCCTTCTGGAATCAGTGTTTGCATGTATGACTGTTTTCACAAATGTAAATAGACCATACACCCACTTCTGACCCATTCCTCTTCCATATGGTTTCGGGCCAGTCTATGTGAACCTGCATCATTCTTTTAAGTAGTTGCATAGGACTCTATTATAGGAAAATGTCACAATTCCTTCAGCCAGTCTACTATCATTTGACATTTAGATCTTATTTTGGTCATTATAAACAAAATTAAAAAGATAAACCTAAGCTAACAGACCACAAAAATTAGGGTTGGTGAGGTGAAAGCCATGCAAACAAGAATAGATAGGCTGTCTGTGTGCCTACAGAACCCTCCCATACCCTCAGTTCAAATCCCAAAGACCCAGCTCACTGCCACTACTTCCCTGCCCACCCCCACTGCCATGCCTTCACCCCTACCTCAGGCTGATAACTGCTGTTGAGGTGTAGGCCATGCCAGATAGACAAACTGACAGGCAAATCCAGGGAGAGACTCACTGCTGGACTGGAGGTCATGCCAGCCACAAGGACTCCAGCCACCAACTCTGGCAGACCCTCCCTACTGAGCCGGAGACAATACCAGCCACCAGAACTCCATATAATCAGCCCACCCACAGAACTTCTCCAGTCTCTAAGTGTCCACCCCCACTATCCCCACTCCCCTTCTCATCACCCTGCCCCACCCCTCTCAATTCAAGCAGAGACCCCCTGCTGGACCAAAGGCCATACTAGCTGCCAGAAGTCCATTTCCCAACTCAAAAAAGACTTCCTGCTGGACCAGAGGTCATGCCAACTGCCAGAACTGCAGGTCACAAAGACTAGAAGATGAAAGAGGAAACAGAAACAAAGGAACGAACCACTCATCTAACAAAGACAAATTCAGAAATCAGTACCTAGACCTATAATTACCCCCAAACACAGAAGCCTAGATGCCAGCGTAAGAACACAATCAACAACAGCCAGGACAATGTCACTAGAGTCCACCTATCCTACTACAAGCCTTGACTATTCCAACACAGCTGAAGCACAAGAAAATGACCTTAAATTAAAATTTATGAAGATGATAAATGTCCTTAAAGAGGAAATAAATAAATACCTTAAAGAAATAGAGAAAAAATAAATTGGAGGAAATCAATAAACCCCTTAAAGAAAGTCAAGAAAAAAAAACAGTTGAAGAAAATTAATAAAACCTGTTCAAGACCTGAAAATGGAAATAGAAGCAATATTGAAAACACAAACTGAGGGAATTCTGGAAATGGAAAATCTAGGTAAGTGAACAAGAACTACATATATAAGTATCACTGACAGAATACAAGAGATGGAAGAGAGACCCTCAGGTGTTGAAGATATGATAAAAGAAATAGATACATCAGTCAAAGAAAATGTTAAATCTAAAAAATTCCCAACACAAAACACCCAGGAGATTTGGAACACTATTAAAATATCTAACTTAAGAATAATAGGAATATAAAAAAGGTGAAGAATTTCCACTCAAAGGCCCAGAAACTATTTTTAACAAAATCATAGATGAACAATTTCCTAACCTAAAGAAGGACAAGCTTATAAAGGTACAAGAAGCTTACAGAACACCAAATGATTGGATCAGAAAATAAAGTCCCCTTGCCACCTAATAATCAAAACATTAAACATACGGAGGAAAGGAAGAATATTAAAAGTTGCCAGGGAAAAGGCCAAGTAACATACAGAGGCAGGCCTATTAGAATTACACCCGACTTCTCAACAGAGAGTCTAGAAGCCAGGGGACCTGGACAGACATTCTGCAGACTCTAAGAGACCAGAGATGCCAGCCCAGACTACTATCTTTCAATCAGCATAGATGCAGGAAACAAAATATTTCATGAAAAAGTCACATAAAAGCACTATCTAAACTCCAGCTCCAGGAGTTCTGAAACCTTCACACAGATACATAGGCAGACAAAACATCAAATAAAAATAAATAACAACAACAAACAATATCTATCCACAAATCTAGTCCTACAGAAGGAAAAACTCCAACCCAAGTAGGTAGTTAACACAGGATATGAGTAATCTCGCTCTAAAAAAAAAAAAAAAACACTCCCATGACGTGGGATGCCTTTCTGTATGCTGTGAATATGTTTATTTACCTTCACTAATAAAGAAGATACTTTGGCCTGTGGCAGGGCAGAATATAGCTAGATGAGAAATCCAAGCAGAGATACAGAGAAAGGTAGAGTTTGGGAGATGCCATCAGCCATTAGGGAAGTAAGATGTGAGATAACAAGACACGAGCCTCATGGTAAAATATAAGATAATAGAAATGGGTTAATTTGAGTTGTACGAGCTAGTTAATAATAAGCCTGAGCTATTAGGCCAAACAGTATGTAAGTAATATTAATCTTCTGAGTGATTATTTTAAAAGTGACTGTAGGACCAGGCAGGATGAAAAATCTCCAGTTACACTACCACTACCAGCACCAACAAAATTACAGAAATTAACAAGCATTGGCCATTAATACTTTCAATATCAATAGACTCAATTTCCCAAGAAAAAGACACAGGTTAAGAGAATGGATACAGAAGCAGGATCTATAACACGTAGAAGAAACATAACTCAACATCAAAGATAGACATTATCTCAGAGTAAAGAGTTGGGAAAAGATTTTCTAAGCAAATGGACCCAAGAAGCAAGCTGGGGTAGGTATCCTAATATCTATCAAAATAGACCTCAAACCAAAATTAATTAAAAGAGATGCAAAAAGACACTTCATACTCATCAAAAATATTCTTAACATCTATGCCCCAAACACATGGGCACCCACATTTGTAAAAGAAATATTACTAAAGGTGAAATAATACATCAAACTTCACACATTAATAGGGGGACATGAATATCCACTCTCACCAATGGGCAGGTCATCCAGACAAAAACAATAGAGAAATAATGGAGTTAACACACATTATGGGCCTAAAAGACATCTACAGAACATTTCACCTAAATGCAAAAGAATACACCTTCTTCTCAGCACCTCATGGAACATTCTCCAAAACTGACCATATAATTGGTCACAAAAGCAAGTCTCAGCAGATACAGGAAAACTGAAATAACCACCTACCCTATCAGACCACCACAGGTTAAAGCTGGCTTTCAACAACAACAGAAACAACAGAATGCCTACAAACTCATGGAAACTGAACTCCTCTCTACTTAATGACTACTGGGTCAAGGCAGAAATAAAAAAGAAATTAAAGCCTTCCTATAATTCAATAAAGATAAAATGCAAAACATATGCAAACTTATGGAACACGACGAAAGTAGTGCTAATTCATGCTGCAACATACAGCAAAACTATAGCCAACATCAAAGTAAATGGAGAGAAATGTAAAATGATTCCACTAAAATCAGGAACAAGACAAGTCCACTCTTACTATACCTATTCAATATAGTAGTTGAAGTTCCAGCTAGAGCAATAAGACAACTTAAGGAGATCAAGGAAATATAAATTAGAAAGGTAAGAAGTCAAAGTATCATTATTTTCAGATGATATAATAGCATACATAAGAGACCCCAAAAATTCTACTAGGGAACTCCTACAGTTGATTTTTTAAAAAAAACCTTCATTGATATGGCTGGATACAAAACTAACTCAAAAAAATCAGTAGCCCTCCTATATACAAACAACAAATGGGCTGAGAAGGAAATCAGGAAAAACACCCTTTACAATAGCCAAAAATAATATAAAATATCTTGGTGTAACTCTAACCAAGCAAATGAAAGAGTTGTATGACAATAACTTCAAGTCTTTAAAGAAAGAAATTGAAGCAGGTATCAGAAGATGGAAATTTCCCAAGCTCATGAATCAGTAGGATTAACGTAGCAAAAATTATCATCTTACCAAAAGCAATCTATAGAGTCAATACAATCTCTATAAAAATTTCAACACAATTCTTTATAGTCCTTGAAAGAACAATACTCAATTTCACATGGAAAAACAAAAAAACCCAGAATAGCTAAAACAAAAGAACTTTAGGAGATATCACCATCCCTTATTTCAAGCTGTACTACAGAGTCATTGTAATAAAAACTATGTGATATTGGCATTAAAAATAGATAGATTAATCAATGGAATCTAATCAAAGACCCAGACATAGATTCACACACCTATGGACAAAATCATTTTGATAAAGAAGCCAGAAATATACAATGGAAAAAAGAAAGCATCTTCAACAAATGGTTCTTGTCTAACTGGATAACTGCTTGTAGAAGAATGCAAATAGATCCATTTCTATCACCCTGCATGAAACTCAAGTCCAAGAGGATAAAAGATTCAACATAAAACCAGATACGTTAAACCTGATAGAATAAATGGGACCTCATAAAACGGAAAACTTCTATAAGGTGAAGGACACCATCAATAGAACAAAAAGGCAGCCTACAGAATGGGAAAAGATTTTCACCAACTCCACATCTGACAGAGAACTAATATCCAAAATACATAAAGAACTCAAGAAACTAGACATAAACCAAATAATCCACTTAAAAAATGGTTACAGCCCGGGAGTAGTGGTGGTAGTGCATGCCTTTAAAACTAGCACTGAGGAGGAAGAGACAGGCAGACCTCTGCGAGCTCGAGGCCAGCCTGGTCTACAGAACTAGTTCTAGGACAGCCAGGGCTACACAGAAAAACCCAAAGAATGTTCATTTGAGAGACCCAGGCCCTGATCTGTAGCCCCAACACAGACCCCTAACGGCTAGGATGCAAGTCCTGGCCCAGGGAAAGAAACAACCTGAAAAGGAGTCAGGAGTCTCGGGAGTTGACACTTTGTCCCCAAAGCTGGAGCAGGAGAAAAGTCCCTGAACCCTGAAACTAGAAACAAAAGAATGCACCAAGTTCCTACATTCAGGACATGCCAAAGACATTTGCCTTGGCCCCAAAATTAGGGTTAAAAAGGTAGAAAGAACTAGAAAAAGAAACACAGTTTTACCCCAGAAATGGAACCATTTCTGCCCCTGACTTGAAACCAGCCAATCCCGGAGCAGGGAAAATGGACCAATCAGAGCTTCAGGCAGTGCCTGGCAGTTGGAAATTCCCCCTCAGACCTAGAAAGCCCCTTACCTCATTGGAAAGCAGCCAATCCTAAACCTGAAAGTCTGGAATTTCCCCTCATGCCACTAGGGGTTCAGCCAATCACAAGCCCTGAAGCTTGGAATTCCCTCCCCCAGCCTCTGCCCCTATATAAACCCCTATTATTGTTGTTGTTGTTGTTCTCTGTTCTGGGTCCCTCTCCGGCACTCTTCATGGTTGCTGGTGCTGTTGTTGCTGCCATTGCTGCTTTGGACAGACAGAGGGACCCAGTAGTTAACTTGTGAATAAAAACTCTTTTTTTTTTTTTTTAATCAAAGGCAGTCTCATGGTGGTGATTCGGGTGCCAGCATTCAGTAGTAACACAATTCTACACAACTGTGCTCAACTATGTTCATAACAGCTTTATTCATAATAACCAGAAACTGGAAACAATCTAGATGTCACTCAACCAAAGAATGAATAAAGAAAATGTATTACATTTACACAATGGAGTATTATTACTCAGCTGTTAAAAACATGACATTATGAAATTTACTGTCAAATGGATGGAACTAGAAAAAAAAGTCATCCTGAGTGAGATAATCGAGACTCAGAAAGACAAACATGATATGTACTCACTCAGGAGATACAAGCTCTAAGTAAAAGATAATCATGCTACAATCCATAGACCCAGGCAGGCTAAGTAACAAGAAGGGCTCAAGGGTTGCATGGATCTCCCTGGGAAGGGGAAATAGATTTTTTTGGGGTGGACTGAGGATGGGTGGAGATGGGAACAGCAGGGATGGGGGGAGAAATGGAGAGAGAGAGAGAGAGAGAGAGAGAGAGAGAGAGAGAGAGAGAGAGAGAGAGAGAGAGAGAGATATGCAATGGGGGGCATTTGGGGGATGAGGTAGAAACCTATTGTAATGGAAACTCCCTAGAATCTATGAGGGTGACCCTAGTAAGGACTCCTAGTAAAGGGGGATACAGGGCCTGAACTGGCCATCTCCTGTAACCAGGCAAGGCCTCCAGAAGTGGACTGGGACACCGACCCAGCCACAAAACCTTCGCCCTACAGTCTGTCCCGCCTGCAAGATGTGCTAGGGTACAGGTGGTGCAGAATTTGTGGGAGTGGCCAGCCAATGACTGATCTACCTTGAGACCCATGCCAGGAGAGAGGATCCATGACTGACACTGCCTGAATGGCCCAGAGACCTAAAAAGAAAGTCAATGAAATGATTCCTGATGGTATTATGCTATACCATAGACCTACACTGTCATCAGAGAGGCTTCACCCAGCAACTGATGGTAGCTAATGCAGAGACCCAAAGCCAAATATTAGGTGGAGCTCAGGGAACTGCAAGGAAGACAGGGGGAGGAAGGATTGTAGGAGCCAGATGGGTCAAGGATACCACAAGATCATGGCCCACAGAATTAACTAACCAGGGTTCTCAGAGAGTCACAGAGACTGGAAAGACAATCAGGAAGACTGTATGGGTCTGATCTAGATCCTCTGTGTATATGTTATGGTTGTGAAGCTTGGTGTTCCTGTGGGACACCTAACAGTGGGAGTGGGGAGTTGTAGAATATTAGCTGAAGATATGTTACATTCTTTTATGCTATGGAATATTTATTTAATGATGCAAAAATGTGTTGCATTCTTTTATGTTGCATTTGTTTTTTTTTTTTTTTCCCCGCTTTTTCGAGACAGGGTTTCTCTGTGGCTTTGGAGCCTGTCCTGGAACTCGCTCTGGTAGACCAGGCTGGCCTCGAACTCACAGAGATCCACCTACCTCTGCCTCCCGAGTGCTGGGATTAAAGGCGTGCGCCACCACCGCCCGGCTTATGTTGCATTTGTTAAACTCTGTGAAGCTGTGAGTGTTTGCCTGTCTAAAACACCTGATGGATTTAATAAAGAGCTGAGTGGCTAGTAGCTAGGCAGGAGAAAGGATAGGCGGGCTGGCATGCAGGGCGAATAAATAGGAGGAGGAATCTGGGAGGAGAAGATTGAGGATTGAGAAAAGGAGAAGAGGAGGGACTCCAGGGGCCAGCCAGCCAGCTACACAGCAAGTCGTGGAGTAGGATGTAAGGAAAGGTATATAGAACCGAGAAAGATAAAAGCCAGAGTCAAAGGGTAGACAGAAGAATTTAAGAAAAGTTGGCCAAAAATAAGCCAAGCTAAGGCCGGGCATTTATAAGCAATAATAAGTCTCCATGTGTATTTATTTGGTTGCTGGATGGTGGGCCCCCAAAGAACAAAAAGAGTAAAAACAAACAAACAAACAAAACAGGAAACCAACAACTATGGAGGCTGTCCCTGACTCTTTTGCCTGCACTTGGAACCCATTTTCTCTTACTGGGTTCCCTTATCCAGCTTTGATATGAGGTTTGTGTCTAGTCTTATTGCAACTTCTTATTTCATGTTCCGTTGATATCCACTGCTCTTTTCTGAAGGGAAATGGAGGAGAATTGAATTTGGGAGAGAGGGGAAGTAGGAAGAGGGATTGAGAGATAAGGAGGGAAGGGAACTGAGGTCAGGAGGTAACATATGAGAGAAGAATATAAATATATAGATAATAAATTTATAATTGGTAACATTATAAAAACACTGAAAAAGAAGGCTTTCTGAAACCTTTGCTGGACTTATTTCTAATTAAAAAAATACATGGTAATTTAGGGAAACAATAATATGTAATGGAATTTTGAGGTTTGCCTTATGCAAAAGAATGCTAGATTTGGGTGAATAAATAGATCCACTAACCAGTACAATAGTTTAAGAAGGATGTACAGTATTTGGAGAGCAGAATAAAATTGCTGAAGACAAGAAACTTTGGCTACATGCACAGAGATTTTTTTTTCCAGATTCAAACAGCCCTAAGCCCTGAAAAGGTAGCGAATACAAAGACGTTTGTTATGAAAACATAGGTTCAAATAGTATTGCAAAGAAAATAGGTAAAGTGGAAGGTAAATAATGGCAAAAATGATAAAGGAACTAAGGCAATTCATGATGAAAAGGAAGTGTGTGTGTGTGTGTGTGTGTGTGTGTGTGTGTGTGTGTGAGAGAGAGAGAGAGAGAGAGAGAGAGAGAGAGAGAGAGAATGCGCATATGCACAAAATTCCAGAGAATTTCCACACCGTGATAGTCCTGAATGGAGGTAAGCATAAATCCATGTAAAACTCCTTTGCAAATATGGTTTTGCACCTTCTGATGGTTAATCTAAATTGTCAACTTGATATGCTCTAGAGTCTCTGGAGAGAAGGAATTTTGGGCATGCCCACAAAGAATTGTTTTGGTGAGATTAGTTGAAGTGGGAAGAGCTGTCCACTGTGGGTGGGACTAGGGTATCGGGCCATTTAAAATAGAGAAAGTGAGCTGAGCTGGGTGCTCACTGTTCTTGATCCTGACTATGGATGGCAGGTGACCATTTGCCTCCTCAGGCTCCTGCCACTGTGATTTTTCTTGCCATGATGGATTGTAACCTTGGACTGTGAGCCAACATAACCTTCCCTCCCTTACATTGCTTCTGCTGGGGTATTTTTTTTTTTTTTAAATCACAGAAACCACAAAGTAACTAAGGCACACTTTAATCCAAAGTCAACGCTGGTCCTTCCATATCCTCAAGCAAAATATTTTAAGGCGGATCAGCCTGGGGAAGCTGGGAGCTATGAGGTTAAATGTATTGGGAGGCCCTGCTGGTCAGAGGTTGCCACTTTCTCCAGGCCTGGCAACATGGAGGACTCCTTCCCCAGCAAGGCTTCCCGCTCTCTACCTGTCCTTATTTGGAGGATGTCTCTAGGCCCAGATGCCTGACTTATCTCAAGCATGACCCTTGGCATAATTTCCTGCAAGCAGCTTCCCCTGTGGGCCACATGGTAATTAAGTAACAAGCTCTAGCTCTTTTCATAGGGCCCTGCTGCCAGTAGCCCAGCTTTATGGTAGGAGGTGCTACATAAAATGCAAATTGGGGTTTGTCCACAGGCTTCCCAATTCTATATATTTCCTATATTTTGAAATAAAGTTAAGTTGCCTCAGTGAAGTCATATCCCAGAGGGCTATCTACGTCATATCCTCAACCCTTTGAACACTATTCCCTGCTTCTGCTCCCTCCACCCTCATGAACCAGTGGCCAAACATCCAGAGGAAGAAGGAGAACCACACAAAGGGGGTGGTGTGTGTGTGCATAGTTCCATCTCCTCAGGAGGCTGAGGCTGAAGGGTCACTTGAGGCGATGAATTCAAGACCATCCTGAGCAACATAGCAAAACCCTATCTCAAAACAAAGGAAAATAAGCAGGAGCTACACTGTGCAATCCGATACTCGTTCTAAAACGCAGACTGAATGATTCAAGGAGGAAACGACGGTCACATTTTGCTTGCAGCAATATAACAGTTACAACTGTGCCAGGGGAGCCCCTGAACAGTGGTAATGCATGCCGCTGATGCCAGGGGTATCTGTCCTGCTGTGCAGATCTCCTAGCTGCCAGCCTTTTGGTTCCTGCATGGTTTTTAAAGTCTGGTTCTCCATTTCCCAGATAATTTTTTTTTTAGCCATTTAGTATCTTTCTAGTAAATTTATTTTCTACTTATGTTTATCAAGGTCTTTGTTGTTCTTGGTGTTGATTAACACGGTGGACAGGAAGGCAAGCGGGCAACTGTGATGAGACCTAATCTCTTAGAAACAACCAATACCAAGGATGTGCAAAGAAGCTTATGAAGCCCCACTAGTTTGTAAGCTAATCAAAAAGAATATAGTTTAAAAGGAACTGGCCCCAGCACTTAGAAGGCAGAGGCAGGTGGATCTCCAAGTTCGAGGCCACCCTGGTCCACTGAGTGAATTCCAGGATAGCGAGGGCTACTTATAAAAGCCCTGTCTCAAATAAATAAACAAATATTTTTAGAAAGAGCTTGAACAGAAGTGAACTCCACATTAGTGAACAATGCTGTCTCAGAAGATTTGGGTAGATGACAATCTCATTGTCAGGTACAGGTTACCTCTCTATGGTTTATTGGTCACAGAGGCCCCTATATAGGCTATTGCTATCACTCTTGGTTCTCCATCATAAATAGATGGTGAAACACTATTTCCTGAAGACGGCGCGCAGTGGTTTCAGGAAACATAAAATCAGTCTGAAAGGACCAGAAAACCTGTGTCTTCATAGCTTTGGAAGGTGCTATGCAGGATGCAGGGGGAGAAAATTCATCAGTGGTCTTATCAACCACTGGCCCCTGCTGGCTACAATGTTGACCTGACAGGCTGTGCAACGCTGTTTATGGGAGTAACCAAACTACTCTCCGGACTGGATCTGAGGTTTGCTCCACAGACAGAAATTCATGCCTGGTCCTGTAATCACGGTTAAAACTATTAGCTAGGGAAACCATAATCCCCAGGTTGAACCTTTTGATGTTCTTTTTCTAAACTATCATGTTGTCAAACTGCCTTCTAAATACTTACGTTTATATCTGCATATCTGTGCTGCTACCAACAAGAAAGGCATATATACATATATATAGAACATATATATGCATCTATATCTATCTATATGTGTGTGTATGTATGTGTATATATATGTGTATATATATATATATGTATATATATATATATATATATGAATTTTCAAGACAGGGTTTCTCTGTGTAACAGTCCTAGCTGTCCTGGAACTAGCTCTTGTAGACCAGGCTGGCCTCGAACTCACAGAGATCCTCCTGCCTCTGCCTCCCGAGTGCTGGGATTAAAGGCATGCGCCACCACCACCCAGAAGAAGCTTCTTATTGTAGTGGACAATGCAGAGATTCGTTTCTGTTTAAAGTACTACAAATAAGTGACTGCGGTTGCTCAACCAAAGATGCAACATGTATAGCAAACCAACCCAGAGTCTCTGGGACCATTGGGATGGGGGACAGAAGAATGTAAGAGCCGGAGGATGAGAGGAGTGCCGAGAAAGGCTGTCCTCTGGACATGATGTGGCCCTTATGCAGAGGGACTCACAGCAGCTGGGATCACTTACCCAAGACCTGTACAAGATCAAGCCAGCTAAAAATTACAGCGCAATGCTAGGTGTGGTGGTACACATACCTCTAATCCCATATTTGGGGAGCAGATACAGGAGAATCTGTGTGTTTGAGGCCAGCCTAGCATATGTAACACTTTCTAGGTCAAGCCAGCATGAGAAGGTTACATCATGAGATTATGCTTTTAAAAAAATCAAAAACAACCAATATAGAAATTCCAGCATAGAGGAGAGGTTCCTAAGGCCTCACTCTTGGTTGAGGAGCTACTGACAGTTTGATGGCGGCTGGGAGAGAATCACTTTTCTTTAGGGGTGTGGCTGCGGGTTGGTTCCCCAGTATCTGGTAGATACCCCCATCCCATGCATATGTTGGATTCAGTGGGCTAAAAATGGATGGATGGATGGATGGATGGATGGATGGATGGATAGATAGATAGATAGATAGATAGATAGATAGGCAGGCAGGCAGATGGACAGATGGATAGGCAGGCAGGCAGGCAGGCAAACAGACAGCTATTATTTAAAAAACATGAAATTGGGAGGGAGCTGGTGGGGTTCTAGAACTCTGCGGGGGAGTGTGAATTGGCTAGATTGAGATATATTGTATACATGTGAAAATTTTTCAAATAATAAAAAAAGAAAGAGGCTGGAACTCACCAAGGCCAGCTGGCCTGCGTCTGAAAAAGCCTGGGTTAAAACCAGTCTCACTGAACATAGCGGACAATGAGGACTACTGAGACCCCAAGAACAATGGCAATGGGTTTTTGATCCTACTGCACCTATTGGTTTTGTGGGAGCCTAGGCAGTTTGGATGCTCACCTTACTAGACCTGGATGGAGGTGGGTGGTCCTTGGACTTCCCACAGGGCAGGGAACCCTGATTGCTCTTTGGGCTGACGAGGGAGGGGGACTTGACTGGGGGAGGGGGAGGGAAAGGGGAGGCGGCAGTGGGGAAGAGACAGAAATCTTTAATTAATTAATAAAGAAATAAATAAATTTAAAAAAAAGAAAGAGGCACATGGCAAAGATCCTCAGAACTGGGGCCTTAAGTAATAGCATGACCTTTAATGGGAAGCTATACACTTAACTTTTCAGGGAAATCCAGAGAATTGAAAAAGCAAGTTAAAGTTCAGTAAGTACAGGCCAGGTGTGATAGGTTAACCTTTAGTCCCAGCACTCAGAGGACACACAGGCAGGAGGAGCTCTAGAAGCTCCAAGGCCATCTGGTCTACTTACCTAGAAAGAGCTACACAATGAGCCACTGCAAGTGAGACCCTGCCGTACCCCCACATGCACATATGCTCCAATGTGTGAGAAGAATGAGGCAGACAGACTTGATCCCCACAGGCTGAAACGCCAGCCTTTCCACAGAATGAAGGTTGAATGCATTTGAAGGGGCTGGGGGACAAGTATATATACATGCACCCATACCTGGGTAGCTACCAGAAAGTTACAACTATTTTTTTTGCCGTTTCACTGGGGAAAGAGTGGGTTGTTTTCCATTCCCAAGCATATTGTTTCTGCAAGTAAAGCAGAGCAGTCAGGCTGGGGCTAAGCCATTCTTTATGACTGGGGGCTACTGCCCACTACAGCCTGACTTAATTCCTCATGACCGGAGGCCATGACCCAACAAAGTGTTCCACATGCTCCCCCATGTCTTGCTTGCATAAAACCAGAACAGATCCTCAGGAGAATTATGCCACCAAGACAAGGAACTCTTCTCATGTTTGCACTACAGTCATATGTCCAACTGTACAAGTGTCAGTGGTGACTTACAGTTCAGTGACAACAGTGATGTATTCTCTTTGGCAAGTAGGTAGACTTTTGAGGTCTAATTAGTTTTAACACTTCCTTGCTCAGCATTATAAAATGGGAGCACAAAATCCAAAGAGGATGGTTGGGAGTGGTGGTCAATTGATGTGCTCTTGCCTTCACCATATTTCCAAGACCCAGATACTCTTCCTTTTGAGGACACTATGCCACATAAGCCAGGCTGTGGGGGCAGTAGCTCCTACAGTTCACGTGGCATGGTGTCCTCAAAAGGAAGAGTGTAGGTACCGCATACTGAAGGAGGCCATTCTTTCTTTACTGTGTATGGACTATGAGCTATGCATGTCACTAATTTATGAGGCTGACTGATTCTGAGTGGCATGGTACATAAACCATAGGGCACATGGGATTTCTGTTACTATCTCTGCAATAGGTTCTCCTCAAAGCACATTTGCATTGGTTAACTGTGTGACTGACACAGTAGTCAAACCACTGAAAAGCAACTGTGACAGTTTGAATGCAAACAGCCACCATAAGCTCATAGAATGTAGGAGATTTCTTGTTCCAGTAGCTGCTTCCAAATTACCACACTGAGGCTTATAATACTTATAAATGCTCAGGCTTGTTACCAGCTAACTCTTACATTTAAATTAACCCACATTTCTACTTATGTTTCCATGTGACTCATGGCTTGTTACCTCATGGTCTACATGTCCTGCAACTGGCTGTTGTCCCCAGTGACTGGCCTGACTCCACCCTTCTCTCCCAGCATTCTCCCTGTGTCAGGCTGTCTTGTAGAATCTCTTTCTGCCCCGCTATCAGTCAAACAGCTTTATTATTAACAATGAGTGTAATCCACAGCATTAGAGCATGACACTATTGGGAAGTGGGGCTGCATTGAAGTAGGTGTGGTTTTGTTGGAGGATGTGTGTATCACTGTGAGGACAGGCTTTGGGGTTCTCTTTGTGGTGTAGCATGTGATCTTACTTTTTCTACTCATCTTTCCCTCTAATAGGTGTGTTTGGAGCTGTCTGAGATTTTGTAGAATAATAATCTTCTAGGCGCCAGTGAATCCAAAGCTCAGATGGTTGTTCCTCATGGTATAGTCAGTGTCACAGTTCTAGTTACCCCGTTGGTTATTCCTGTTCCTCAGTGCTCCTGTGCTTTGGTCTGCTCCCTTGGAGTTTGCTGTCTCAGGCCTAGGCTGCTGGCTTTGATCTGCTTCTGTAAATTTTGATCTGGATCTCCTCTTGCAAAAGTCCCTGGCTTGGAGGCGATCACTGACTCTGGATCTGGTCGCTGGGTCAATCCTGATCCGCTCGCGTCCCAGGATTGGGTTTGCTCCTGGCTTCTGCTCTTGGTGGGGCTTGTTCTCTCTGTGTCTTAGGTAACTGGTTCAGCCCCACTCCGGTTCTGGTGGAGCTCTCTTTGTCCTAGAAGTCTCGAGTGGTTCCATTCCTGTGGAATTTGTTGCCCAAGGTGGAGTTCCTTGCCTCAAGGCAACTTTAGTTTAGGTTACCGGCTTTGACCTGTATATCTGTAAATTCTAGTCTGGATTCCCTCCTGCAGAAGTCCTTGGGTTGGAGTTGGACCTGGAAAGGTTTCTGGTTCTGGTCTACTGCCTGGGAGGTCCTAGGTTCCAGTGCGCCTGAACCCGCAGTGCCTACTTTCTCAGAGGTCTCAGACTCACACTAGGACCTGCAGGGGTTCCAGGTTCCTGCCTATTCCCTCAGAGGACTCGGGTTCACTCACGCCCAGAATGACAAGAGGAGGTAGCTGGCTCCGGCCTAGTTCCTGGGAGGTCCTAGACTCTCACCCAGACCCACTGGGATGTTGGCTTAAGTCTACTCCCTTGAAGGTCCTAGATTTACGTCAGGACCCTCAGCAGTCTCTGGCTCACTCGCTCAATGGTTACTCCCTTGGACCTGTTCCGGTGGAGATCGTTGGCTCTGGATCTGGTCGCTGGGTCAATCCTGATTCACTCATGTCCTGGGACTGGGTTTGCTCCTGGCTTCTGCTCCTCGTGGAGCTTGTTCTCTCTGTGTCGTAGGTAACAGGTTCAGTCCCACTCCAGTTAGGCTTTGGGCTTCTCATGTATGTTCAAGTATAGTGAGTATTTTGCTGCCCCACCAGCCAGCTCCTAAATAACCACGTGGAGACAATATTGATTATGAAAGCTCAGCCAATAGTTTAGGCTTGTTTCTAACTAGCTCTTATTATTTAAATTAACCCATTTCTATTCATTTACTTTCTGCCTCATGGCTTTATTACCTCATCTTTGTATTGTTCATGTGGCTTGCTTTGCATCCCTGGCATCTCTTTCCTTCTTCTTCCCAGCATTCTCTCTGCCTTGAAAACATTGCTTAACTATTGGCAGTTCAGCTTTTTATTAAACCAGTCCAAGTGATATATCTTCAGTGTACAAAAAGATTATTCTACAATACTCAAGCCATGTCCAGTATTTCTTTTTTTCTTTCTTTTGATTTTGGTTTTCCTTTTTTTCTTGATTTTCTTAAGCTATACATTTTTCTCTACTCCCCTCCCCTTCAACACTCTCCCATGTTCCCCATGCTCCCAGTTTACTCAGGAGATCTTGTCTTTTTCTACTTCCCATGTAGATTAGATTCATGTATGTCTCTCTTAGTGTCCTCATTGTTGTCTAGGTTCTCTGGGATTGTGATTTGTAGGCTGGTTTTCTTTGCTTTATGTTTAAAAACCACTTATGAGTGAGAACATATGATAATTGTCTTTCTGGGTCTGGGTTCCCTCACTCAATATGATGTTTTCTAGCTCCATTCATTTGCCTGAAAATTTCAAGATGTCATTTTTTTTTCTGCTGTGTAGTACTCCATTGTGTGTTTTACTTATCCATTCTTCAGTTGAGGGGCATTTAGGATTTTTGGTTTTTCGAGACAGGGTTTCTCAGTAGCTTTGGAGCCTATCCTGAAACTAGCACTTGTAGCCAGGCTAGCCTCGAACTCACAGAGATCTGCCTGCTTCTACCTCCCTCGTCCTGGGATTAAAGGCTTGCACTACCACCGCCTGGCTTATTACTGGGTCTTGAGGAAGGTTGTTTCCTAATTTTCTGAGATATCACCACACTGATATCCAAAGGGGCTGTAACAGCAGCTTGCACTCCCACCAACAATGCAGGAGTGGTCCCTTTAGCCCACAACCTCTCCAGCATAAGTTGTCATCAGTGTTTTTGATCTCAGCCATTCTTACAGTTGTAAAATGGAATCTCAGTGTTGTTTTGATTTGTGTTTCTCTGATGACTAAGAATTTTGAGCATTTCCTTAAGCATCTTTCAGACATTTTAGATTCCTCTGTTGAGAATTCTCTGTTTAGGTCTGCACTCCACTTTTTATTGGATTATTTATTCTTTTGATGACCAATTTCTTGAGTTCTTTGTGTATTTTGGAGATCAGCCTTCTGTTTGATGTGGGGTTGGTGAAGATATTTTCCCACTCTGTAGGCTGTCATTTTGTCTTGTTGACCGTTTCTTTGCTTTACAAAAGCTTTTCAGTTTCAGGAGGTCCCATTTATTAATTGTTTCTCTCAGCGTCTGTGCTACTGGGGTTACATTAACGAAGTGGTCTCCTTTTTCAAGTATACGTCCCACTTTCTCTTCTACGAGGTTCAATGTGGTTGCCTTTATGTTGGGGTCTTTCATCCATTTGGACTTGAGTTTTGTGTGTGGTGATAGATATGGATCTATTTTCATTCTTCTACATGTTGATATTCAGTTATGCCAGCACCATTTGTTAAATATGTTTTCTTTCTTCCATTTGATATTTTTTACTTTTTTGTCAAAAATCAGGTGTTCTAAGGTGTGTGGATTAATATCTGGGTCTTCTATTCCATTCTATTGGTCCTCCTGTCTGTTTTTATGCCAATACCAGGCTGTTTTCAGTACTCTAACTCTGTAGTAGAGTTTGAAGTCAGGGATTGTGATGCTCCAGAAGTTTTTTTTTTTTTTTTTTTTTTTTTTTTTTTTTTTTTTTTTTTTTTTTTTTTTTTTTTTTTTTTTTTTTTTTTTTTTTTTTTGCTTTTCATATGAAGTTGAATGCTATTCTTTCTAAGTCTTTGAAGAATTTTGCTGGGATTTTGATGGACATTGTATTGAATCTGTAGATTGCTTTTGGTAAGACTGCCATTTTACTATGTTAATTCTACCTACCCAGGAGCATGGAAGATCTTTCCACTTTCTGGTGTCTTCTCCAATTTCTTTCTTCAAACACTTAAAGTTTTTGTCATACAAGTCTTCCACTTGTTTGGTTAGAGTTGTTCCGAGATATTTTATGCTATTTGTGGCCTTTGTGAAGGGTGATGGGTTACTAATTTTTTTAAGTTAATCTTGTATCCTGTTACATTACTGAAGTTGTTTATGAGTTGTAGAAGTTCATTGGTAGAATTTTTGGGGTCGCTTATGTAAACTATCATATCATCAGCAAATAATGAGAATTTGACTTCTTTTCTGATTTGTATCCCCTTGATCTCTTTTTGTTGTCTTATTGCTCTAGCTAGGGCCTCAAGGACTATATTGAATAGATTGGAGAGAGTGGACAACCTTGTCTTTTCCTGATTTCAGTGGGATCACTATGAGTTTCTCTCCATTTAGTTTGATGTTGGATGTTGGCTTGCTATATACCGCCTTTATTATGTTTAGGTATGTTCCTTGTATCCCTGCTCTCTCCAAGACTTTTATCATGAAAGGATGTTGTATTTTGTTGAAAGATTTTTCTGCATCTAATGAGATGATCATATGGTTTTTATTTTTCATTTTGTATATATGGTAGATTACACTGACAGATTTTCATATGTTGAACCATCCCTGCATCTCTGAGATGAAGCCAACTTGATCATGGTCGATGATGGTTCTGATGTATTCTTGGAATCGATTTGCCAGTATTTTATTCAGCATTTTTGCTTCAATGTTCATGAGTGAGATTGGTCTGTAATTCTCTTTCTTATTAATGTCTTTCTGTGGTTTGGGTATCAGAGTAATTGTAGCCTCATAAAAAGAGTTTGACAATGTTCCTTCTGTTTCTATTGTGTGGAACAATTTGAAGAGTATTGATATTAGTTCTTCTTTGAAAATCTTGTAGAATTCTGAGCCGAATCCATCTATCTGGTCCTGGGCTCTTTTTTTTGGTTGCGAGACTTTTGATGACTGTTTCTATTTCTTTAGCAGTTATAGGTCTATTTAATTTGCTTATCTGGTCTTATTTAATTTTGGTAAGTGATATTTATCCATTTCCTTTTGTTTATTTATCCATTTCCGTTTGTTTATTTCCTTTAAGTTGTCCGATTTTGTGGAGTACAGTTTTTCAAAGTGTGACTTGATGATTCTCTGGATTTCCTCCATGTCTGTTGTTATGTCCCACTTTTCATTTCTGATTTTGTTAATTTAGATATTCTCTGTCTGCTTTTTGGTTAGTTTGGATAAAGGTTTGTTTATTTTGTTGGTTTTCTCAAAGAACCAACTCTTTGTCTCATTGATTCTTTGTATTGTTTTATTGTTTTCCTTTTTTTTTTTTCAAGACAAAGTTTGTTAGCTTTGGTGCCTGTCTTGGAACTAGCTCTTGTAGACCAGGCTGGCCTTGAACTCACAGAGATCTGCCTGCCTCTCCCTCCTGAGTGCTGGGATTAAAGGCATGCTCCACCACTGCCTGGCCAGAATTTTTTTTCTTAAGAGATAATTGTTGTCTGTATTAGTCAGGATTCTCTCAAGGAACAGAATTAACAGGATAAATATATATTGCAAACTGGCTTTATTAGGTTGACTAACATGCCTTAAGATGGATAGTCTAATAACAGTTACACTCTGGAGAAGCAAGAAATCAATAGCTACTTGGTCCAGAGTGTAACTGTAGTTGGACTACCCAGAACTCAAAGAGATCTGCCTACCTCTGCCTCCTGAATACTGGGATTAGAGGCGTGTATCACCATCACCTGGCTTCAAGTGTCCTTTTGTTTATTAATTGGTTCACTACTGGCTGGCAGTCCCTAGGTAGATTCAGGATAGGTGTCGGTTATCAGAAGGGCCAAGGCAGGATTAGAGGGCTGGGACTTTCAGTCCTACTCCTAATCTTTGCAATGGGGGGGGGGGGGAGCTGGAGGTTAAACTGACTCCTCAAGGTCAATGATTTAATCAGTCGTAGCTGTGTAATGAAACCTCCACAAAACCATAAAAGGACAGGGCACAGAGACCTTCCAGACAGGGAAATGCACTGATGGAACCAGAGAAGGGTACAGGTTTTCCTGTGTTCCACCTCTCCTCCTATGTATCTCTCCATGTGCAACCATTGTAATAGCCTCTAGAGCAGTGGTTCGGGCTCAACCTTCCTAATAGTGTGACCCCTTAATACAATTCCAACCTTCCTAATAGTGTGACCCCTTAATACAATTCATGTTGAGGTAATTAACCTCCAACCCTAAAATTATTTTCCTTGCTACTTCAGAACTGTAATTTTGCTACTTTTTTAAAAAAAAAATATTTATTTACTTTTATTTTACGTACATTGGTATTTTAGCTTCATGTATCTCTGTGTGATGGTGTCAGATCTTGGAGTTACAGACAGTTGTTAGCTGTCATGTGGGTGCTGGGAATTGAACCTGGGTCCTCTGGAAGAGCAGAGGACCCTGTAATTTTGCTACTGTTATAATCATCGTGTAAATACCTGATATGCAGATGGTCTTAGGCGACCTCTGTGAAAAGGCCCTTCATCCCAAAAGGAGTTGGGACCTACGTGTTGAGAACCGCTGCTCTGTAATAAACTGGAGAAGGTAAGGGTGGTGTTTTCCTGAGTTCTGTTAGCCACTGTAGCGAATTAAGCAAATATGTGGAGGCAGTTATGGGAAAGCCAGTTTACAGCTGGTGTGTAGGGTCTGTGATTCTCATCTCAAGTTCAGAGGAGTCTTGTAATACTGGAAAACTGGAAGTTAACACTGCTTTCATGCAGACGGTGTCAGAACTGAGTTGAAATCAATCATACACCTGGAGGTCTGGATGTTTTCTGTAGGGGTTGGGGGACGGGGAGCTGCTAGCATTCCAGGTCACGAAAACAGTGCTGTGAGAGGGTAGAAGAAACCGACTTTGTTGATTCTAGAACCTCTAAGTAACAATGTATTGAGGACTTACGTAAAATGCATGGCAGAACAGCACAGAGAACGGTGAAGAAAATGCTAAAAGTCATCTCCTATTTGTCATTGTAGGGCTAGGGATGAAACCCAGGCCCTTCTGCCTGCAAATTGCATGTGGACTTAGTGGACAGTGAAAGATTTACATAAATCAGACCAGCCTAACAAAGTTTTTTGCTTTTTTGTTTTGTTTTGTTTTTGTTTTTTTAATACTTTACAAGGAAACAGCCCTCAAGGTGGGAAACAAAATTGCCTGCAGTGCCACATGATTGTTACAGTGTTTTTTGGGGGGGGGGGCGCTGTCCTCCTTGTGGTTTGCAGTTCCATCATGCAAATGTGCCTAGTCCTGATTGGTGGATGTTTGAGTCTAGCCAGGGGCTGGGTTTTTAGGGTGCAGGCTCTGTTGTACGATGTATGATTTGCTGCACTCGGGCAGGTTATTCCATGAGAGTCTCTAGAGCCAGTTCTTTTCAATGGTTTATTAGAGATTCTTCTCTGACCTTGCATCGTGGAAATTCTCTGAATATTTTCCTGACAATGGCTTTTCCTCTACATGAAGAATGTGTTGTTCTACCTCTGAGCTACACCTTTGAACAAGATTCTTTTTCTTTTTAAAAATGATTTATTTGTTGAAATTTTTTTTTGTTTGTTTCTTTCAAGATAGGGTTTCTCTGGGTTACAGCTCTGGTTATCCTGGAACTTGCTCTGTAGACTAGGGTGGCCTGAAACCATCTGTGTGAATATATGTCTCTGTGATTAGTTTAGTAAAGAAGCTAATTGACCAATAGCTGGATGGACAAAGATTAGGAGAGACTGGCAGACAAATGCTACAAAGAAACCCTGTCTTGAAAAAAAAGAAAGAAAGAAAGAAAGAAAGAAAGAAAGAAAGAAAGAAAGAAAATTTTGTTTGTATCTGTGGTGGTTTCAATAAGAATGGCCACCATAGGTTAATATATTTGAATACTTGGCTCCCCTTTACTGGAACTGTTTGGGAAGAACTAGGAGGTGTGGCCCTGTTGGAAGTGTGGCCCTGGGGGGTGGGGGGCGGGCTTTGAGGTTTCAGAAGGTGTGCTATTCCCAGTTAGCTCTCTCTGCCTCATGCTTGTAGTTCAAGATGCAAGCTCTCAGCTACTGCTCCAGCCGTCATGCCTGCCTCTGCCATGCTCTCTACCATGGTTTTTATGGGTTCTAACCCTCCAAAACTGTAAGCCCCAAATAAAACCTTTCTTTTATAAGTTGCCTTAGTCATGGTGTCTTATCACAGCAATCGAAAAGTTACCAAGAAGCCAGCTGTGGTAGTACGCATCCTAAATCCCAGCATTTGGAAGGTAGAGACAGGTGGACATCTGAATTCTCGGTCAGCCTGGTCTACAGAGTGAGTTCCAGGACAGCCAGGACACAGAGAAACCCTGTGTGTGTGTGGGGGGGGCGGTGTAAGAGTTCATTCTTTTTGTGTGTTGTTTTCATTGGATAACGAATAAAGAAACTGCCTTGGCCTAGTTGATAGGACAGAACTTAGGTAGGCGGAGTAGATAGAAGTGAAAAAAGGGCAGAATTGCAGATGCCATGGATCTGTTGCCTGAGACGAACGCTCGTTAGAATCTTGCTGGTAAGCCACAGTCATGTGGTGATACACAGATTAATAGAAATGGATTAAATTAAGATGTAAGAATTAGCCAATAAAGCCGGGCAGTGGTGGTGCACAGCTTTAATCCCAGCACTCGGGAAGCAGAGGCAGGTGGATCTCTGTGAGTTCAAGACCAGCCTGGTCTATAAGAGCTAGTTCCAGGACAGGCTCCAAAGCCACAGAGAAACCCTGTCTCAAAAAACCATAAAGAAAAAAAAAAAAAAAAGAACTAGCCAATACGAAGTTAGAGCTAATGGGCCAGGCAGTGTTTAAATGAATACAGTTTCTGTGTGGTTACTTATGATGTAAGATAGTTGGGTGGCTGGGACAAGCAGTCTGCTCCTCCTGTTACAGGGGTTGTTTCAAAGACACTTTCTAACTGTTAGATGGTGTTGAAATTGCCTAGTTGATGCCCTGGTATTGAATCCTTCCCCCTACTCTCAAAAGTGGCACATTTCAATTTCCTAGTGGAGGTGAGAAACTCGCCATCTCCAGCAGGGGTTGAATCGGTGTCTGCTCCCTTAGGCTTGGGTGTCTTTGAAGTCACTCCACTCTTCGGCTATTCCCCTTAGATTAGCAACTGATCCCCCACTAGCAAAAGCAGTAAGAAGGGCACCCTGTCGTTGGTAGTCAGGACTCTTCACCTTTGGCCTCTGTCTCAAGACAGGCTGCCTTTTGGATTGTCTTTTATGTGAGATCAAATGCCCCCCACAGAGAAATGGATTCAAGCCACCCTTTAAACTCCAACTCCTCAACTCAAAGCTTACTATTACTATAGTTTTGTCTTTTATGATTTTTTAGTAAATGTTTCTAGTATTCGTCCAACTTCTTTTTAGCTGTTTGTAGTGGAAGGATAAAAGAAAATCCTATTTGAGCCTCCAAGGAAGAGAAAGTGGAGCAGACAGAGACAAATGTGTGTGGCTCTTGATATTTACTCTTTCCCCTCATTATTTGATGAATAATTCTTCAGCAGCTAGTCACTCATCCAGCTTCCATGAGAAGACTCCGCTTCCCAGAAATTCTGGTGTAGAACTCGCCCATGTGACATGTTTTGACTGTTGAATTACTGCTAGATGTGACACAAGGAGAGGCTTGCCACACGCTTGCATATCTGGGCTTGCTCGCCTGTACTTCTGCCTCTGCCATCAGAAAAACCTCCTGCAGGAACATACAGCCTTCTCACACACACAAAGAGATGTCAGATGACCAAGCCCATCTAAGTTATCAGTGCTATCAGCGTGTGGTTCCGGATAATCCCGACAACCTGGGTTTGGACAACCTTCCTCAACAGGCTAATCAAAAACGCAACAGCGGGCCACGTGTGGTGATGGTGGGCAAAAAGATCTCTGTGACTTCCAGGCCAGTCTGGTCTACATAGTGAGTTCCAGGACAAACAGAGCTACGTAATAGAGAGACCCTGTCTCAAGATACAGAGCAAAAGAGTAAATAAATAAATAAATAAATAAATAAATAAATAAATAAATAGATAGATAAATAAATCCCAACTAAGCCCCTCCCCCCTCAAAAAAAAACCAGTGAAAAGCAGAAAAAGATTTCTTCAGTGTGGCCACATTTGGGAAAAACAGAGAGGTCCAGTCCATCTTGCAGGTCCTAACATGAAATTTGGGTTTAAATATGAGACAAATGATATAAATAGCTCAGCAGTCCAAGTCAAGTCCTGCCTGTTGCCATTATTCTGGCCCCTGATTCTCTTATGAATTGGTCTTAAGAGTTGTTGGTGTGAAATCTCTTTCCTGGAAGTAAGTTCCTTTCTGTGCTGACACCAGGGCTTTTTTTCCTCTCTGTACCAGGCTCCTGGGAAATCCCAGTTTCTTAGGGTCCACTGTTCCAACAGTCTGGTAGTTGAACGGAAGCATGGGGAGTATCTTTGGAATAGCGAACACTTCCAGAGGACCTGTACACGGTGGTGCACAGACATACATGTAGGCAAAATACCCATTCCCATTAAAAAAGAGTATTCTCGGACCTTTCAGGGTGGTTACAGCAGCTTGAAGCAAATCACCCAGACAGTCTCAGCTTTGATCCATTGATTCTGGGCCCTGCAGACGAACAGTTGCGTGGTAGAGAATAAATGACTATTGCTGTAAGCCAATACACAGGGTTGGATATTTTGTGACCCAACATTCTTGTGGCTAACCACACACATAGCCTCCCAAGAAGTTGGCTCAATAGAAAAAAATTTAAAAGGCTAGGCTCAGCATATGAGTCTCAGCAGCTTCTCTTTTCTGAGGGCATTTCTTTAACCAGAATGTCCTTGTCATTTTATAATTCCCTAGGTACTTGCTATTTCCCATTCCCTACATGTAGTTAAAGCCATTCTGTGAGCAAGCAGGAGTATGAGACTCCATGGTATAGCATAAATAATAAAAATTCAGAGATAGATATTGGGGTGCAAGCTGAAGATCAGAAGAGCAAAGCAGCCAAGCCACTAGAGAGCTCTTACCTCTACCAAGGCTCAAAGAAAGGGGCAATCCTGTCCTCATCATGACTACAGACTGCAAGGTTCTCCACTAAACCTCAGACTGCAATGAGCTCTTGCCTCTCTCTGCCCAGCCATCTCACTCCTGTCTCCACCTCCCTAGTGTTGGATTAAAGGCATGTGACCCCCAAGGGCTGGGAGTACCCTTATGTGAATTCTAGTTCTCTTTTTAGGCCTATTCAATCTCATGTAGCCCAGGGTAGAAGTTGTACTTTCTTTTCGACAGAGTTTCCCTGTGTAACAGTCCTAGCTGTCCTGGAACTAGCTCTTGTAGACCAGGCTGGCCTCGAACTCAGAGACCCACAACTGTCCAGAAGGCAGAGAATAAGGAAGTGCAGAATGATCAACCCTAAAGGAAACATCTATATCACACCCCTTTCTCCAAGGCTCTGAGATCACTGTGGAAAAGGGAACAGAAAGACTTTAAGAACCAGAGGCAGTGAATGACTCCAACAGTTTCCTTCTGACCTAATAGGCGCATATGAGCTCACAGCAGTTGTGACAGCACACACAAGCCCTGTGCAAGCTCAGGCTGAACCAAAGCCCAGCTTGGGAAGGGAAGGTGAACATAAAGTCCCACCCTTGGCCAGGAGCCATGAGCAATTGAATAGTGGCTGAATGGAGAAAGAGAATCAAGCTTTGGGAAGTGTTTTTTGTTTTGTTGTTGTTAATTACTACTTGCTGTAAATAGAAGCTTCATGTATTATTTTATCTATAGACAATATTTTCTCCTCTCTCTCTCTCTCTCTTCCTACTTCTCTCTTTTGAGACAGGGGCTTATGTAGCTCAAGCTGGTCTTGAACTTGCTACTCACTGATGATCTTGAGTTCCTGACCCACCTTCTTCCGCCTCTCACGTGCTGGAGTTACACACATGCACCACTGTGCCCAACCATATCTCATTTTATAGCTGTCTTTTTACTTTGGCTGTGGCCTCCACTATGATGCTAAATGGTACCCCTGGTAATAGTAAGAACCCTTGGCATTTTGTTTTTAACAATTGATTTATTATGTACACAGTGTTCTGCCTGCATGTCTGCCTGAAGGCCAGAAGAAGACACCAGATCTCATTTCAGATGGTTGTGAGCCACCATGTGGTTGCTGGGAATTGAACTCAGGACCTCTGGAAGAACAACTAGTGCTCTTAACCTCTGAGCCATCTCTCCAGCCCCCGTTGGCAAGTTTTTATATAATTTCCCTACTAAGTATAATATTTGCTATGAGATTTTAGAGGACTAATGAAGTCCACTGAAGTCCTTTCATTTCTTCTTTGTAAAAAAAAAATATCAGTCGGGCGATGGTGGTACATGCCTTTAATCCCAGCACTTGGGAGGCAGAGGCAGGCATGGCCTCTGTGAGTTCGAGGCCAGCATGGTCTACAAGAGCTAGTTCCAGGACAGGCTCTAAAACTACAGGGAAACCCTATCTTGAAAAAAAAAACCAAAAAAAATTATCTTTTAAAAATTATACTGAAAACTTTTTCTGTGTCTATTAGAAGTACATGCATTTCTCCCTTTGATCTATTGGTGCAGTAAATTACATTGCATTAATCTCCATAATGAGAAAAGAAGTTGAATAAGAGAATTATGTATTTCTTGAATGACTGGTAAAAAGTATCTGGCAAGGGTCTGGCAAGATGGCTGGGTGGTTAAGAACACATACTGCTTTTGTAGAGGATGAGAGTTCAGTTCCCAGCATCCACACAGGGCGGCTCACAACTGCCTGTAACTACAGCTCCAGGGGGATTCCACACCTCTAACCTCTGGGGGCACCCATATTTGTGTGCATATACACCCTCCCCAAATACACATTATTTTAAAAAAATCTTGGTATGTTTTGCTTGTTTGTTTGTTTTTCGAGACAGGGCTTTTCTGTGTAGCTTTGGAGCTTGTCCTCGAACTCACTCTGTAGACCAGGCTGGCCTCAAACTCACAGAGATCAGCCTGCCTCTGCCTCCCGAGTGCTGGGATTAAAGGCATGCGCCACCACCACCCAACTTCGACGTTCATTCTTGACAGGAAGTTGTATGAAGCGTGATCCTAATTAGTCTTAACAATAAACACCCTGCCTGGCAGTGGTGGCACACGCCTTTCATCCCAAAACTTGGGAGGCAGAGGCAGGCGGATCTCTGTGAGTTCAAGACCAGCCTGGTCTACAAGAGCTAGTTCCAGGACAGGCTCCAAGCCACAGAGAAACTCTGTCTCGAAAAACCAAAAACCAAAACCAAAAGCAAAACCAATAAATACCCAGAGTCAGATATCAAGGGTGAAAGCTGAAAGATCAGAGAAACAGAGCAGCCAACCACTAGAGACTTCTTACCTCTACTAAATCCTCTGACCGAAAGGGGGAGATCCTGTATCTATGAACCCTTAGACTGAATGGGGGCCAGATCCTCTGGCCACCCACCTTATGTTGCTGTTTCCACTTCCCTAGTGCTAGGATTAAAGGTATGTACCCCCACCGCCATTTCTAAAGCTTTGACAATAAGTTAATAATTTCTGGTTAGTTTGTTGTCTGTCTTTTTGCATTCAAATCCTAAAATAAGCTTGCATAGCTAAACCTATACTCAACTCACACGCTCACTAAATGATTGAGACTAAAATTAGCATGTGTCAATAAAACTCACAGTTAGAAGGGTCTGGGGGAAATAAAGATCCACAAACAATGTGACATCAATATTTATTAATATTGAAGCAATCCGATTTTTCCTTCAGTCCTAGTGACCAAATCCAGCACCTTGTGAGTGATGGGCGATCAACAATGATTTCTTTGCATGTAGTAAGGTTCATAACTGAAACCACATTCCAAGAATATGATTGAAATACTGATTTATTTTAAATAACCCGTATGTGAATAATTTACAAAAGTGCACACCACCACTCACAAACATGAATACATGTACACAAGAGATAAAAATTTAGAAATAAGCTTACCAGATTCACGTGGGCAATCACTCTTCTTCTGAAGTCCTGCAGCTTTCTTTTCACATGAACTTGTCTTCCTACATTCCACACATGCTATTTCAATTATCATCATTTTCTTCCTCCCTCCCTCCTTCCCTTCCTTCCTTCCTATCTGAGGAGTCCTATTTGACAAGGTCATTTAGTCCAGAAAAATCTAACTCATTCACGACCACTCCTTCATTTCCAGTTTATCAATTCTGTTATTTCAATCTCCAAAATTGTATCTTGAATTTATTACCTTTTTATGTCTTTTTTTTTTTGTCACCACAATCAGAGTAACCATATGGATGACTGAAATATTCTCTTAATTAGTTGCTCCAATTTAATTCTTGTCTTTCTCCAATTCATTCTCAACATAGCAGAATGATCTATTTTTGAAAATGTATAAAACTGATTAATATAAATAACCATAAATCAATGCAACAATTTCTGAGGAAAGTTATGTTTCTTCTCCTTTCCCTTCCAGTCACAATTCTCTCAGGACTCTAACTACACATTACATATTGGATGTGGGTGGCTATTTGAATGTAATTGCCCTCCCCCCCAAACACATAGGGAGTGGCATTATTAGGAGGCGTGGCTTTGTTGGAGTGTGCGTGGCCTAGTTATAGGAAGTGTGTCACTGTGGGGGTGGATTTTTGGTTTCCTATGCTCATGATAGGCATAGTGTTTCAGTCAACTTCCTGTTACCTTCTGATCAAAATGTAGCCTGCACCTTGACTGCCTGCATACCACCATGTACCCCACCATGATATATGGACTGAACCTCTGAACTGCAAGCCGCACCTCAATTACATGTTTTTCTTTATAACAGTTGCTGTGGTCATGGTGTCTCTTCACAGCAACAATGTGCATGAATCCTGTAATTTTTTTTTCTGTGATTTTATAGAAACATATTCCTGGGGTTGAAGAGTTGGCTCAGTAGTTAAGGGCACATACTAGTTTTCCTACAAAAATGGGGAAACTGTTCCTTATAATTTCATGTGAATAGCCATTTTAAGTCCCTGATGACTTTTAAATGTCCCATCACAGATTTTAAGTCCTGTTTATGAGTATCTTAACACAACTTACATCCAATTATCTAAGGTCTATCTTGTTTTTACAAATGAACACAAAGTTGCTGGGCGGTGGAGGCGCATGCCTTTAATCCCAACACTCGGAGGCAGAGGCAGGTGAATCCCTGTGAGTTCGAGGCCAGGCTGGTCTACAAGAGCTAGTGCCAGGACAGGCTACAAAGCTACAGAGAAACCCTATCTTGAAAAAAAAAAAAAACAAAAAAACCAAAAACCAAATGAACACAGAGTTGTTTGTGGTTTTAGTTCCAACAAATAAGGAGAACATTAGGAAACTATCATGGTGTAACTAAGGATAGATTGGAGAACAAAAACACAACCACGCCTGTTAGTGTTTACAGCTTTCATATACGTGGGGATTTTGTTCTAAATGCTTGCATATGATGAATTTGTTATATTTTTAGAACAATCATGTTTAAGGGAACATTGGTAATTTTACTATATATTTGTTTGTAACTTTTTTTTTTTTTTTTTGGTTTTTCATCTCTCCCCAACACTAACTGAAAACCTTTTTTTGGGTAATTATTTTTGAGAAAAGGTATCTCTCACTACATAATCCTGGCTGGCTTTGAACATGCTGTAAGACCAGGCTGGCTTTGAATTCTTAGAACGCACAGAAATCCATCTGCGTCTACTTCCTGAATGCTGGGCTTAAAGGTGTGAACTACAAATTCAAGACCACCCTGAGTTACATAAGGAGCTACTGTATAAAATTAAAAAAACTTATTTGTTCGTTTCACTATTTTGTTTATCTAGTGAAGAATTATAATATATATAATACACAGTATATATACACTAATGATCATATTTAAAAAATATATGTGCCACCTGTATGGAATATTTAGACATTTAAGTATCTGAAGATGAATGCAAATGATTTTCCAAGCTTTTCAGTTAATTAATTTATATGATTTTGTAACTTCAAATTCAGTTAAGTATGAATTTATTACTAATTCTTCATTAAAATTATTGACCCTAACCGGGCAGTAGTGGCACATACCTTTAATCCCAGCACTTGGGAGGCATCAGCAGGCGAATCTCTGTGAGTTCGAGGTCAGCCTGGTCTACATGAGTTCTAGGACAGCTGGAACTGTTGCAGAGAAACCTTGTCTCGAAAAACCAAAAACCAAACCAAACCAAACCAAACCAAACAAAAACTAAACAACAACAACAAAAACCAACCTACAAAAACGATTAACTCTAGCTTAAGTGAAAATGGAACCATAGAAAAATTATTTTAAAAAATGAAATGAGGAGCCGGGCAGTGGTGGCACACACCTTTAATCCCAGCACTCGGGAGGCAGAGGCAGGCGGATCTCTGTGAGTTCGAGGCCAGCCTGGTCTACAAGAGTTAGTTCCAGGACAGGAACCAAAAAAGCTACAGAGAAACCCTGTCTCAAAAAAATCCAAAAATAAATAAATAAATAAATAAAAATGAAATGAGGGCTTCTCACTAAAAGTTTTCGATTTTACAACTTCAATTTCTTTCTTTACTCTGCCCTTTTTTGTTTTAAATCCTCCCTCCCGCCTTTTGCTTTCAGGCCTCAAGTGTGCCAGACCCTGCGCTACCACTGTGGTATATTCACAGTCGCATCCTGGATTTGAAAATTCGTTTCCTTTTCGCTTCTCCAAACCCCAGCACGTGTACACACGCTGGAATGGGAACTGGAGATCTGTGCTTTGCTCACTGTTGTATGTTCCCAGCATATGGCACAGGGCTGGGTACTAAGGAGGAGCTCAGTATTTGCACGAATGGGTGAAGAATATACAGGCAATAAATAGAATCGACCACCCCGGGAGCGCCATCTACAACAGAGTTCTAGGAGGCAACCAGGTAAGCGCTGTACATTGACCGATTTTGCTATTTAGGATTTCTTGGGGCTGGAACCGGCTGCGGTCGGTTTACATTCTTTGGACGTGTTTATTTGTGCAGTTTGCGAACCTGACGCACACAGCTGTGCAGGCTGGACTCGCAGCCCACAGGAGTGTGCAGTAAAGTCCGCATACTGTTCTGCATCCGCATCAGCAACACACGCTGCTCCGACGGCACGAATTCTCTTGGGAAATAGGCATCTGGCAATTCAGGATATTTCTTCACCGGCGATTTTGCCGTGAGGATGAGATCAACCCTGCTGGTGGCAGGAGGCGCAAAGACCGGGAAACGAACGCTCACTTTTCCAAACAGTACCAAGTCCTCACTCTAGGATCAAATCCCGCGCTCTTGCAATCCTCAACCTGATTCTACCTCCACTACGCCCCCGTAGGATACCTAACTATGGAGGGCGGGGCAGATAAGACACGTCCCTACTCCCTCCAAATCAGTTAAGTTTCGTAGAGCTTTGGTTTCCTACATTTCAGCAAACATTAATGAAAACCGCCGACCACATGACACACTAGCCACACACGCCGGCAGAGGAGGAAGCAAAACAAGAAGAAAGCCGGCGCTCCAGGAGCCACGTGAGGTACGAGCTCCCGAGCGCCCTCTCCACGGATGACTTCAATTCCCGGCCTGCCCCGGGGCGCTTGCTCACCGAGGACTACAACTCCCAGGGTGCAGCGGAGTAGTCCTCCGCAACCTCCCACTCGGTCGCCTGCCGCTAGACCCGCCCCTCCCCCGCCCCTCCCAGCCGGATCGGCATGCGCCTGCGCACCGGAGACCGGAGGAGTCTTACCCTAATGTAAGATGGTGGCCCGTCTAGCTGTGGAACCCACCGAAAGCTGAGAGTCTCTCTCTCTCTCTTAGCCGTAAAGGTCGGACTCACTGAAGCAGTCAGGCCCGGTTCTGAAGAGTTTTTTTCGCCGACTCTGGTTCACTGGTCTCCTGTGAGGACGCGGCAGCGCGTGGAGTCGGCTGAGGGAAAAGCGAGGCAAGACAGGCGGGTGAGTGTCTGCGGGGCTGGGCTTAGGGGAAACCCGGGGCTGACCGGCTACGAGAGAGCGGAGGCTTCGCTGGGACTGTGCAGGCCGCACCCCCCTTTCTCCCCACCCCCCGCCTCGCCTTCACCCTCCTCCTGCTCCGGCTGCCTCCTCCTCCTCCTCCTCTTCCTCCCTCTCCCCTCTACGCCACAGCAGTTACCACCAGGAAAAGGCAGCCGGACTGGAGGCAGCGCGGCGGCGGGCGCCGGCTCTCCTTCGAGAATTTCTTCAATTGAGGAGCCGAGAGGGCTTCTCATCGCCAGCTATTCCCGCATTTTTTTGGCAACAGTGTCCTTAGGTCTCGGTCCTCCTTGGTTCCCCAGCCCCCTTTCCCCTCTGACGTCCTTTCCAACTGGCCCTGATCTCTCAAGCCAGAACCATCCTTCTACTCTGACCGGTGCTTCTGCCTATTGCCCACCCGTCCTGCTTGGTGCTTGGGGTTTTTCTTTTTCTTTTCTCTCTTCCCCCCCTTTTTTTGGCCCCTCTCTCCACTGATGTCGCCCTGGATCTAGCCTCTGCCCCCCCTCTAGTGCGTGCAGTCAGCCCCCAGTCTGTCTGCCAGACCCGAGCTGATTCCGACGTGCCGTCTCCTTTTAGTCACATCTGTCATATAAAGCCACCCCGTGAGTATCGAAATTGTGTTGCCGCTCCGGTGCTCCGTGTAACCCACCTGTTTCTCAACCTTCTTGCGAAGAGTCGATTCCTTCCCTCTCTCCTGTACAGAGAGCCTTTCCACACACACTTCCAGAAGAGGGGAGATGCCCCTTGTTGTTTTGAAAAGTAAAGGAAGTTGGGAAGTGAATGACGTGAGGTAGGATACTGTTAGGGTTAAGAGAGATCTTTCTGCAGGCTACTCAGAGAAATGTTTTGCATTGTGCGATCTTTCTGCTGCTCCTTCGCTCTGTTGGCCCATGGTTTTTTTCCCTTCTTTTCATTTTCGGCCTTCTCCATGCCACCCAGCCTTCTCCTGAATTGCCTTTCCTCAGGACACTTGATGTGGACGCTGATTATACCCGTAAAGAACAGCTTAGCATTTCAAAACAAGATGAGTCTGGCACACACACACAGAATTCCTCCGAACACTGCATGCAAATACAAATGGTATTTTGATTATATGCGGGTAGCGGATTCCTTTTGAGAATAGGTTATTACCTACGTTATATTGATGTTTAGGTTAATTGATAACATCTATTTGTGATTTGGGTGGAGATTTCCTTTCTGGCTAAGTGTAAATTGAGTTGTTTTTTTCTCTTGATCTGGGAAGTTCCCTCTTTTGACATTTCTAGGATAGGCGTTATCTGTCTTAAGTTGTATGGAAAAATACATTGAGTTTGTATGCAAGCAAGAAGTTGATATTTTTGGGGGTAAACTTAAATTCCTTATTTTTTCTCCATAGAAGAAAAGTCATAAAGCTGTGCACATACAGTAGCACTTAGCTGTTATCTCCTATAGTAAGAACAAGAACTGCAAGAGTGAGGGTGACTTATAGTCCATAGTTTAGTGAACGCAGAATTGAGATGTTTAGTTTGTATAGAGAAGCCAGAGCCTTTGCTATAATACATCACAGTGAAAGAAGAATTACCAGAAAGACAAATAGGATTATGTAGGTCATATACACACATGTCATGTTTGAACATAACATATTGTGTTCTTACTAAATATGTAGCTAGGTGGTGGTGGCACACACCTTTAATCCCACACCTGGGAGGCAGAGACGGGAATCTCGATGAGTTCAAGACCAGCTTGGTCTACAGAGCAAGTTCCAGGACAGGGCTACACAGAGAAACCCTGTCATGAAAGACAATGTTTGTTTTGCAGTATATATGTTTTGCTTTGTTTTATTTTGTTTTGTATGTATACACACACATAGTATGTGAAAGTAAAGTCACAGTAACAGTCTCATGCAGTTTGTCGCTTATTGGAAAAACCAGTAATGCTTTACATGTAAATACAAATGTGGTTCCTCTAGACACGTTTGCATATTTCTGGGTTATTGTAAGTTTCACATATTTTACCTATAAAATTTTGAGTATTCTTGCATTTGGTGTTACATTCTGTTACTGTGAAAAAGTCTTTAAAAAATGTAAACAATGGTTAGAAAAGCTGCTCATAAAGCTTGCTTTGCTTCTTTCTGTTTTTCGTTTTCCTTTTCTTTTCTTTTTCTTTTTCCGAGACAGGGTTTCTCTGTGTAGCTTTGGAACCTGCTCTGGCATTAGCTCTTGTAGACCAGGCTGGCCTCAAACTCACAGAGATCAGCCTCTACCTCCTGAGTGCTGGGATTATAGGCGAGTGCCGGGATTACAGGCAAGTGCTGAGATTACAGGCTAGTGCCATCACTGCCTGGCTTCTTTTTCTTTTTTTTTTTGAATCAGGGTTTTTATGTAGC
The DNA here is from genome assembly GCF_014885135.2 of Alexandromys fortis. Lineage (NCBI taxonomy): Eukaryota > Metazoa > Chordata > Mammalia > Rodentia > Cricetidae > Alexandromys > Alexandromys fortis. Next base: position 3,716,250 of record NW_026067941.1, on the reverse strand, counting down.
TCTGACTGGCCTGGAACAAGCACCGTAGATCAGGCTGGCCTTGAACTTGTAGAGATCTGCCTGTCTTTGCTTTCTGAGTGCTAGGTGTGCCCTCCCAAGTCCGGGTAATACTCCTTTTTTTTCCCTTTTAGCTACCTAAGCCCTTATTTGGCAACACTGAATAAATCTCTATTTTTCTGAGACTTGGAAGCAATTTATATTGCAGAACTTGTCTTTCCTTGAAGGTTTTTTTCTTTTTAAAGAAATAACTTCTCATTTAGTTTATCAATACCTTGTCTTCAACTCCAAGTAAAAAATAGATGCTGGTAGAAAGCTTGCCACTTTGAACAATCTTGTCTAGATACTCTTGGCAGTCATACTTGGCTGAATGTAAGCAGTATGTTCTAAGGAGAGGACTCTTTGTCTGATAGAAGGAGTGATTGAGTTTTTAATACATCTTCTCTTTTGTAAAAGTATTTGGCTCACTAAATATCTTGTTGTTTTTTTCTCCTCTGGGGTCATTAAATTCTTACTTCTAGCCTTTTGAAATAAAAGTGAATTTATTGGAATCTTTAGAATGTCTAGAGAAGATGTAAAAGTTCTTTGGCACATTGATAGGAAGTAAACCGAATTTTATAAATGTTTTTGTGTAGATTTGTAACATTTTCAACATGGCAGCTTCATACTTAATGATTTCCTTTGATAATTTGGAATTCTTTCTGCCAAGTTAAATAATTGAAGTCTGCAAGTGAAGTGTTTGTGTAAAATTTTTAACATGAGTTACTTGAAGTTGACTTACCATATAATTTCCCAGAAAGTTGCATAGACAAACCTTTAATTTGATTATGGTGAGAGACACAGTCAAACAGCAAAGTATAAAATAAAATTGTTTTGTGACACTTGTCAACTTCATTTAAATGGAAATGCTAGAGATAACTTGCAACCCATTACTTTGGTTTTGTTCTGAAACTAGGTCTTAATTCTGTAGCTCAGACTATCCTGGACTGTGTAGCATAAGCTGCCTTGAAACACAGGACCACTCCTGCTCCAGCTTCTTTAGGCTGGAATTACAGGTGTAAGCTACCATATAACCAGTCCTGATAACTCAGTAAAAAGATAGAAGGTGTTGCCGAAGGATGAGTTAGCATTAGGGGAGTTTTACATTTATTTTTGTGGTAGTAGGCTGGAACATGGAGCCTCCTGAATGCTAGACAGTAGTTTTTAGGGAGTTTTATTGTAAAAAGGATTTATCTTAAGAGAATGAAAAAGCAGTTTGGTTTTAGAAGCTTTTCTTTTTTCCCTCCCTACTCCTTGTTTTAAAATGAAGATACACTCTTCATTTTAATGATTATTTAAAAAATATGACTGTAAGTAATACTGTTTTTGTAGAATGTGTGAGATAAGTTAAATTTGCAAAAGCCTCAATCTCTGCTGAAAATTTAAAGAGTTCTGTCACTACCTCTAATATTTCCTTGACTTTTTGGCAAGGAAGTTATAGTGAACTAAGTTGGTTTTGAAACAAAAACAGTAGGGAAATAGGTTATAGAGGTTTTTGCTGTTCTAGAAACAGAATAACTAGAATGTACTACATACATTTCCCAAAGGATTTCTTATTCTAAATGGAACTTGTAAATGGTTTTCATCCCACAGGAATAGGATGTATCAGATAAAACTTCGTAACACATTCTAACATTTTATAAATTGTATATTCCCTTAGAGTTTTTGGGAAACGTCTACAAATACCCATTCTTGAAAAGAAAGTTATGGTAATCCTGGTAACTTAAAGATTTAATGTATTTTTTTCTCAAAAGTTGAGACTACATGAATTATGATAGCATAATATACTTCTTTGATCAAGTTGTGGGTATTTACATATTTTATTTCAAAATTTTAATCTCATAGATTTGATTTTTTTTTTTTTTTCGAGACAGGGTTTCTCTGTGGCTTTGGAACCTGTCCTGGCACTAGCTCTGTAGACCAGGCTGGTCTCGAACTCACAGAGATCCGCCTGCCTCTGCCTCCCGAGTGCTGGGATTAAAGGCTTGCGCCACCATCGCCCGGCATTGAATTTTTTTTTTTTTAAGGCAAGATTTTTCTGTGTAACAGCTCTGATTGTCCTGGAACTTCCTTTGTAGACCAGGCTGGCCTGGAATGCACAGTGATCCTCCTGAGTGCGGGGATTAAAGGCTTTTACCACCATGCCCAGCTAATTTTGTAGAGTTCTTTACTTGAAAGACTGTAGTAAAATACCAACTTTTTCGAATGTAGTAATGTAGTGAGTTCTCCCACGTTATTCTTTCATAATTAAAAAATTGGCTGTCTCTCTGTGTGTGCACAGAGAACAACTTCAAGTGGCAACTTTAGGAATGGGGACAGTTTCTCATTGACTTGAAACACACCGATTAGGCTAGATGGGCTCTCCTTGAAAGCATAGGGTTCCCCAGTCTTTGTCTAGCCAGGGCTGGCATTTCAAGTGCATTCCATGCCCAGTGAGTTTTGAGGATAGAACTCAGATCCTCAAACTTGTAGAACAAAAGCCATGTAAGCCATCCTCTCCCACCCTGGTTCTTTAAGTTTTGTGGGTTTTTGTTTATTTGTTTGTTTGTTTGGTTTGATGTCCTGACACTCCCCACCTCCTGCGCCCATAGTTGTTTATGGGTGATTTCAACATTTTTTTGGCCCCTGACATTTTTGTTTTGTTTAGTTTTTTTTTTTTTTTTTTTTTTTTTTTTTTTTTTTTTTTTTTTTTTTTTTTTTTTTTT